>NC_134707.1:67584446-67898626 GCF_043290135.1 Rhipicephalus microplus | reverse complement strand
CAACTGGCGCTCTTTGACCGTGAAATGGCCCTTGCGCCACAAAAAATCAAACATCTTCATCATCATTACTCATTTAAGTTGGACTGACATATGCGAATTCGGCATCGATGAAGCTGTGCAGTACTTCACGGCTTTTCTTACTGACGCATCAACCAAGTGCATTCCACAAACATCTGGACTGCCCGGCAAACGACACGTCCCATGGTGGAACACTGAGTGTCATAATGCGCGAACGGAACAAAACAGGGCATGGAGGTTGCTGCGGAACTCGCCGACAGCGGAAAACCTTGAGAGCTTAAGAAAATAAAATCTTGAGGCAGAAGAACGCGTCGGAAGGCCAGAAGAGAAAGCTGGCCCAAGTTTTTATCTGGGATAAATTCATACACAGATGAGGCTAAAGTATGGAACATGGTTCCTAGGGTAGCAGGAAACAAGTAGCAGGAAAACAATTTATACTCGTAAACACTCAGGGTGATACCTTGGAAGTTAAGGCAAACTTTCTCAGTGCACACTTCGAACAGGTGTCCAGCTCGTCGGACCATACTGACACATTCCGAAACTACAGAACAAAAATAGAAAAGCAGAAACTCGAACACAAATGCACTAGATACGAGGCATATAACCAAGCTTTCAGTCTAGCTGAGCTCCGTACATCTCTAAACTCCTGCCGTACTTCTGCCCCAGGTTCTGATCGTGTGGCGTATGAAATGGTAAATAACCTAGCAATCGAAACACGAAAAACCTTACTTTGTTTGTACAATGCTATCTGGTTTTCAGGCACTATCCCTACCTCCTGGAAAGAGGCTCTGATAATTCCCATTTTGAAAGAGGGCAAGGACCCTTCTTTAGCTTCGAGTTATAGGCCTATTGCACTTACAAGCTGCTTGTGCAAAGTCTTCAAAAAATTGATAAACTGCCGACTTGTACAATTACTTGAAACGAACAATTTGCTCGACCGATTTCAGTGCGGGTTCCGAGAGAGTAGATCCACCAAAGGCCACCTTGTCCATATTGAGGCACGGATCAGAGACGCTTCGTTCATAAACAATAATTTCTCTCTGTATTCCTCGATATCGAAAGGGCTTATGATACAACATGGCTTTTTGGAATTCTAAGAGACCTGTCCCACCTTAGCGTGCGTGGCAGAATGTTAACCATAATTGAAAGTTACCTGTCAAACCGGACATTCCGTGTGCGAGTGGGCGTGGTTCTTTCCCAAACATTTGTCCAGGAAATAGGCGTGCCACAAGGTGGTGTACTTAGCTGCACACTTTTTCTCAATAAAATGAATTCCTTGCGCTTGTCCATCCCTCGCAATATGTTCTATGGTACATATGTCGATGACGTCCAGATTTGCTTTAGATCTCGCAATCAGGCAATATGTGAGCGGCAGGTTCAGTTAGGTTTCAACAAGGGCTCCATATGGGTAGAGGAAAACGGATTCCGACTGAACCCACCAAAAAGCACGTGTGTTTTGTTCTCCCGAAAGAGAGGCATGCACTCAGAACCCCACATTAAACTGAACGGTCAACGTCTGTCTGTTAATGCGGAGCATAAATTCTTAGGAATAATCCTGGACAACAAGTTGACCTTTGTACCACACATCAAGAATTTCAAAACAAAATGTGTAAAAGCCATGAATGTTTTAAAAGGGTTGTCACGCACTTCATGGGTAGTGACAGGCAATATATGATGAGCCTGTATCGAAGCCTCATTAACACCCTCTTAGATTATGGGGCCGTTGTTTATCAGTCTGCGACTCGAAGTGCTTTGAAGAAGCTGGACCCCGTGCACCGTTTGCGCATCCGCCTTTCTACGGGTGCTTTTTGGCACAAGCCACGTAGAAAGCCTTTACGTCGAGTCAAATGAGTGGTCACTTCATCTGCAGAGAACCTACATAACTTTTGTATATTTCCTTAAGGTGAAAGCAGACTAGAAGCGCCCCTCATACTCTACGGTTAATGATTTGTCGAGCTCTATTCTGTTTCAAAACAGACCTTCGATGAGGCAGCCCTTTTCAGTTCGCCTGAAGGGACTAGCTGAGGAAACTGGAGTGTGACTTGAACACAGTTTAATGGCTCCTGTAGTATGCCCGCCACCGTAGCAGTGGCAGACTATAGGCTGCGATGTGTCTTTCCTAGAAGTTACAAAACGTGCACCTATTGCCTATATCCGCAACTACTTCCTTGAACTTCAAAACAAATACACACGTCCTGAGTTCTTTACAGATGCCTGCAAGTCTAACTCCTCTGTGTCCTACGCTGCTGTCGGCCCATCCTTTTCGGATGCTGGCCCTCTACATCCAGGCACAAGTATTTTCACAGTGAAAGCTTACGCGATACTTGTGGCGGCTAAACACATCAAGCAATCACAAATACAAAAAGCAGTAATTTATACGGACTCCTTCAGTGTGGTTACGGCTCTGCACAATCTTAAAAAAAACAAAAAAAACTGTCCTCGTCTAACTTTACTTTATTTTATGCACACTCTACACAGTCAAACAACATGTTGTAGTGGGCTTGGTGCCAGTGCATCGTGGGATCCAAGGGAACGTGAAGGCGGATCAGCTCACAGCATCCATCCACGAAATCGATGCCACTACACCCATATCGATCCCGCCCCTTGATCTTAAGCCGTCTCTCAAACGAAAGCTCAGGGACTACTGGCAGAGCAAGTGGGATAGACACACAGAAAACAAGCTACACGTTATCAAGCCACACCTTGGCCATTGGCAACCAGTATAAAAATCACGTCTAACAGAGGTAACAGTAACAAGGCTCAGGATAGGACACACATACACGACACACTCATATCTTTTGTCCGGTGGCGATCCACCATTGTGTGACAGATGTGGTGAAGCATTAACGATCCTACACATGTTAATCCAGTGCAAAGAGTTAGAAACTCTAAGAAAACAACATTTTCCATTAGCCTACTGACAACATATATCTTTACACCCTGCAGTGTTCGTCGGTAGGGAACCGCTTTTTAGTCATAAATCAATGTTAGCGTTTTTAAAAGAAATTCATAGTTTTCATATAATACTCCCGGACATTCCGTACCACGATCTCCGCAGAGAGGTTTTTGCTGCGGTGGCAACACAAGAAAGCACTTTCCTTACGGTCCATGAACGCAAGGGTATGAACGAGTGAGGCACTTGTGCTAATGCCATACATGTCCACCATCGTTTTTTATTATCACCAACTTTTGTCATCTATTGACACCACACACACCTTTCACGGCATGGTCATGATTTTAATACTTGTATGTTTTTACCCGCCTTACCGCGAAGAATTTTATGGCCCTTATTCAGCCGCTTATCACAACCATTGTCTATATCTTAATAAGATGAACTGGCGCTCTTTGGCCGTCAAATGGCCCTTGCGCCACAAAACATCAAAAATCTTCATCATGAATATTTAACAAAAAAGAACCAACTTACTTATACGCAGCGCGCAACTCATACAGAGCAATAGATATTGGCACCTACTCTCCTTCACTCATGGCAACCACTGAGTTGGCAGGTAATAATAACCTCTACGGAATTGATCATTTTGCTGTGTGTCTAAAACACACAGCAAGTACAAGTAACACGGCTGCAAATGTAATCAGGTATAGAGAACAGGATGCTAACTGGATAGATTTCCGAGAACTTACAAAACTGTCGCGTTCCTCTATTGAAACCTAGGCATTGATGACTGTGAAGCATTGGTCGTACTTCATAATATACAGGCCGCAGTGCAATCAATCCCACAGATATCTAACAAGATGCGAAACAAATGACAGCCCTGGAGGAATGCGGACTGCAAAAATGCTCGTGAGCACCAAAACAAAGCTTTGTCGATATTTTGCAGGTACCCTATAGCTGACAACTTGATGAATTTCAAGTGTGCAAAAGCAAACGGTAGGCGTATCCGTCGAGATTCAATGCGGCAGTACTGCCAGTTCCTTCTCTCGTCAGTTAACTCTTACACTGATACACGTAGGGTGTACAACATAGTAAGAGCACTTGAAGGGCACAACACTCATTCGCTGCCTGTCATCAGTACTGCTGGTGATACACCGGAACACCAGGCAGATGTCATGGGCCAATATTTTGAGTACATCTTTAGCTCAGCACAATAAACAAACTCCTTTACACGACACAAGCTTACTGAAGAACGTAAGCCTATTTGTGATAAAAGTCCATCTGCAGGAGGTTACAATACTCTTTTTACAATACACGAACTGAAGGCAGCGCAGGCAAGATGTGGCAACTGAGCAGCAGGCCACTTACACGAACACTTACACGAACACATGATTGATGCTGTTCTGTTACTGTTCAACAACATCTGGTCCTCTGGGCGCCTACCTAAGGCCTGGAAAGAGGCCGCTATCATACCCATTCTTAAACCAGGAGATGAAGCCACACTTGCTACTAGTTATAGGCCTATTTTTCTGACTAGCTGCTTGTGCAAGGTGTTTCAAAAACTGGTAAACCACCGCGTTATGTATTACCTTGAATGCAATGGCCTCCTTGACCTTCGTCAAGTTGGACTCAGATCAGGCCGGTCGACAACTGACCAACTGGCAGCATTCAAATCTTGTCAGGGATGCCTTCATTCACAAACAACGCTGCTATTCTGTATTTTTCGACCTGGAGAAGACTTATGATACGACATGGTGCTATGGCATTATCCGTGACCCGTAATATCTTAAAGTGCGAGGTAACATGCTGAATACAATTGAAAGCTACCTCTCTGAATGTACGTTTGTGGTTCTTGTTAGAAATGCCCTTTCAAAGCAATTTACGCAGGAAAATGAGGTCTCCCAAGGTGGCGTTCTTAGTGGCTTGCTTTTCATTGTTAGAACTAACTTTTAAGCACTGTACTGACTCAAACAACTTCCTACTCTGTATATGAGGATGGCGTTCAGATCAGCTACAAATCATTCAACCTAGCCATCTGTGAACGTGAAATTCAGTCGGCAGTAAACAAGTTTTATCCCCGCAGGGGCGCCTGCGTAAGTAGGCGTTTGGTGTGTAGCGACACCACAGACCCGAGCTAACGGGGGAGTTTCTACTCCCTCCCACGCCTAGCCGTGCGTGGCTTTGCCGTGTCCGGGGAAAAGAGGATCCTGGGGGTTGAGCCGACGCTGGGTGATTGGACCTTTAAGGCCCCCCGGCAGACGCAACACACCCCTTTGGCCCCGGCTTCACGTAGACGGCACCCCTGGGCTGACCAACCCAGAGGAAATCGGCAGTCTCCTTTTCCTATCTCTCTCTCCCTGCATCTTCGTCTTTATCTCTTACTATTTATCTGTCCTGTCTTCTACTCTCTTCCGTTTACTTCCAAACTTCCTGGCGGCTAGGGTTAACCCTGTGCAAATAGCCTACCTTGGTCTAGGCGCATTGGGTTATAGTGGCGTTGTACGGCTGGCGTCAGCAGTTTTCAGCATCTGTAAACTTGTAGCGTCCCCTTGTTGGGCTCCGTGGTGGATGGCCACCAACGCTGCTGAACAAAAATAAGAAAGGCATGCATGGAGCATTACCCTTACTGTCTGATCGTACCGGCTTAAAGCGGGTACGCACCGATGATATAAACTTTTTTAACCAGCCCAAAGAAACATATCCTCACTATCATGTTATCCACTGTGAAAAAACTGAAAAGCAAGCCAGAACCGTCTCCCCTTTCCTGGTTTCTAGATATCTTACTGAAACTCTTGGCACAGAATACAAGGTAACCAAAATAACTAGTGGAGACATTCTCCTCGAAATCCGTGACAAAGAACAATTTGAAAAGCTAGACCGTCTTTCAGATTTCGGTGGCATACCAATAACCATAACACCACATAGATGAATGAACACAACTCGCGGAGTGGTATCTGACATGGACTTACTTGACTTGACTGAGACTGAACTTTTCGAAGGGTGGAAGAGCCAAAATGTCACTAATGTACAGAGAATCATCATTAGAAGAGATAATAAGGAAACACCGACGAAACACTTAACACTCACAATTGCATCCAGTAAACTACCGGAATCTATTCAAACAGCTTAAACAAAGACATCTATCAGGCCGTACATAAAAAACCCCCGTCGTTGCTTCCAATGCCAGAGGTATGGCCATGGCTCTAAAACCTGTCGTGGTCGCCAGACTTGTGCAAAATGTGGAGTTCTAGGCCACGTGTCTGAGAACTGCAAACAACCGCCACACTGTGTAAACTGCGAAGGAAACCGTGGCGCAAATTCACGCTCCTGCACATACTGGAAAAAAGAAAAAGAAATAATTACGTTGAAGGTGAAGGAGAACATTACATTTAAGGAAGCACGGCGAAGAGTCGCTCCATTCTATGGACCTACATACGCTGAGGCGGCGCGTCGGGGGGCACCGCCGCACCAGCCCTCGCCACTCCTTTCGGCCCGCGCATACCAAGCCGGTGGTTGTGGTACCTGCCCCCAAGGCGGCTGTAGCCCAAACTACACCGCCTACTCCCAAACAGAGACCAGAGACTCCAGAGCCCTCCGGTCTCAAGGCCTCACCTCACCAGGCGAGGCCCGAAATTCGAATTAATAGCCCGCACGTGCGGGCATCCAGTGCCTCCGAGGAGGCAATGGATACGTCGGCACCCTTGGTGCCGAAAGAGCGGCGTGGCTCCCTGGAGCGCGTCAAGAAAACAAAAAAGCAGATAACAGGGCCTGGTGATGGCCCTGATAAGTGAACTCAAACTCCCTGTCTAAACAGCCATTCGCTTTTCGTACACACAGCACTATTTCACATTCACCATTAACACTCAAATTATACAATGGAACGTCAGGGGCCTTCTCAGAAACCTTGACGACATCCAAGAACTCTTACATGAACACTCGCCAAAAGTGCTGTGTGTTCAAGAAACACACCTTAATTTAAAACACACAAATTTTCTACGTAAATACGTTATTTTCCGAAAAGACCGTGTTGATGCTATGACATCATCCGGAGGTGTTGCCATCATAGTGAATCAAGGAATAGCATGCACACACTTACAACTCCAAACATCCCCTGAGGCAGTGGCTGTTCGAGCGGTTCTTTTTGATAAACTGATCACAATCTGCACTATTTACATTCCTCCTAGCTATAAGCTGCAAAAACGCGATTTACACTCTCTAATTGATGAAATTCCGGAGCCTTATGTTCTCCTTGGAGACTTTAATGCGCATAGCAGGCTATGGGGTGACTCTCGGTATGACGCGCGAGGTCGACTGATCGAACAGTTCCTTATCTCGTCGAGCGCGTGTCTCCTAAATCGAAAAGATCCAACCTATTATAATCTCGCTAATAACACCTACTCCTCCATAGACCTGAGCATAGTATCTCTTCTCTTGTGCCTCTACTCCAGTGGAAAGTCGTCAGTAATCTGTACGGAAGTGACCACTTCCCCGTTGTTTTGAGCACAACGACAGTAACTGAGTGTCAACCACGTGTTCCCAAGTGGCTCATAAACAGAGCCGACTGGGAACAGTTTTATACTATCGCTTGTCTAGGTTGGAATGACATCTGTACTCTGAACATTGATGTTGCTGTGAACTACTTCACAGCCTTTTTGATTGATGCTGCAACAAAATGCATCCCACAAACGAATGGACACTGGAAAACGATGTGTGCCATGGTGGAACTCTGAATGCCGAAACGCGCGCAAACAGCAAAACAGAGCTTGGAGGCTGCTTCGGAACTCACCGACAGCCGAAAATCTTGAAACCTTCAAGAAAATAAAGTCTCAAGGCAGGAGAACGCGCCGGCAGGCCAGAAGAGAAAGCTGGCAGAAGTTTTTATCAGGGGTTAATTCATACACACAGGAGGCTAAAGTCTGGAACATGGTCGGTAGGATAGCAGGAAAACAAGTACACACACTTCCACTCGTAAACACTCAGGGTGATACCTTGGAAGATCAGGCAAACTTCCTCGGTGCACACTTCGAACAGGTATCCAGCTCATTCCACTATACCAACACTTTCCAAAAATACAGAACAAGAATAGAAAAGCAGAAACTCGAACACAAATCCACTAGATACGAGGCGTATAATCAAGCTTTCAGTCTAGCTGCGCTCCGAACATCTCTAAACTCCTGCAGTACTTCTGCCGCAGGTTCTGACCGTGTGATGTATGAGATGTTAAAACACCTACCAAACGAAACCCGAAAAACCTTACTTTGTTTGTACAATGCTATTTGGTCTTCTGGTACTATTCCTACCTCCTGGAAAGAGGCGATTGTTATTCCCATTTTGAAAGAGGGCAAGGACCCTTCTTTACCCTCGAGTTATAGGCCTATAGCACTTACAAGCTGCTTGTGCAAAGTCTTTGAAAAAATGATGAACTGCCGACTTGCACATTTTCTTGAAACAAATAATTTGCTCAACCCATTTCAGTGCGGGTTTCGAGAAAGTAGATCCACCACAGACCACCTTGTTCGTATCGAGGCACAGATCAGAGACGCCTTCGTCCATAAACAATATTTTCTCTCTGTGTTCCTCGATATCGAAAAGGCTTATGATACAACGTGACGTTTCGGAATTCTAAGAGACCTGTCCCCCCTTGGTGTGCGCGGAAGAATGTTTCATATAATCGAAAGTTACCTGCCAAACCGGACATTCCGTGTCTGTCTGGGCAGTGTGCTCTCCCAAACATTTGTCCAGGAAACAGGCGTGCCACAAGGTGGTGTGCTTAGTTGCACACTTTTTAATATTAAAATGAATTCTTTGCACTTGTCTATTCCCTGCAATATGTTCTATTGTACATATGCCGACGACGTTCAGCTTGGCTTCAAGTCATGCAACTTGGCCGTGTCTGAGCGGCAGGTTCAGCTGGGTTTGTGTAAGGTCTCCAAATGGGCAGATGAAAACGGATTTCGACTTAACCCACAAAAAAGCACGTGTGTCTTGTTCTCTCGAAAGAGAGGCATGCACTCGGAACCTGACATTCGACTGAACGGGCAACGTCTGTTCGTCAAAGGCGAGCATAAATTCTTAGGCTTAATTTTGGACAACAAGTTGACCTTCATACCCCACATAAAGAATTTAAAATTAAAATGTTTAAAAGCCATGAATCTTATAAAAGTTGTTCACGTACTACGTGGGGTAGTGACAGGAAATGCCTCATGAACCTGTATAGAAGCCTTATTCGCACCCGCTTGGATTATGGGGCCATTGTTTATCAGTCTGCGCCTCAAAGTGCTTTGAAGATGCTGGATCCCGTGCACCATTCGGGCATCCGCCTTTCTACGGGTGCTTTTCGCACCAGCCCCGTAGAAAGCCTTTACGTTGAGTCAAATGAGTGGTCGCTTCATCTGCAAAGAACCTACATGTCCTTTGTATTCTTACTTAAGGTGAAAGCAGACAAGAGGCACCCCTCATACTCTACTATTATTGACATGTCGAGCTCCATTCTTTTTCAAAACAGGCCTTCATTGAGGCAGCCCTTCTCAGTTCGCCTGAAGGGTCTAGCTGAGGACACTGGAGTGTCACTCGAACACAGTTTAATGGCTCCTGTAGCATACCCGACACCGTGGCAGTGGCAGACTATAGATTGCGATGTGTCTTTTCTAGAAGCTACAAAACATGCACCCATTGCCCATATCCGAACATACTTTTTGGAACTTCAACACAAATACACACGTCCTGAGTTCTTTACAGATGCCTCCAAGACAAACTCCTCTGTGTCCTACGCTGCTGTCGGCCCATCCTTTTCGGATGCTGGCCCTCTACATCCACACACAAGTATCTTCACAGCGGAAGCTTACGCGATACTTGTGGCAGCTAAACACATCAAACAATCACAAATACAAAAGCAGTAGTTTATACAGACTCCCTCAGTGTGATAACGGCTCTGCACAGTCTTAAAAAACAAAAAAACCCTGTCCTCGTTTCACTTTTCTCCATTTTATGCACACTCTACACACTCACGCGACATGTTGTTGTGTGCTGGGTGCCAGGGCACCGTGAGATTCAAGGCAACATGATGGCTGATCAGCTTGCTGCATCCGCCTACGAAAGCACCGCCATTACACCCACATCAATCCCGGCCCTTGATCTTAAGCCGTCTTTCAAACGAAAATTCAGGGACTACTGTCAGAGCAAGTGGGATACACACACACAAAACAAACTACACGTTATCAAGCCACACCTTGGCCATTGGCCACCAGTATCAAAATCACGTCACACAGAGTTAACATTAACGAGGCTCAGGATAGGACACACATACACGACACACACATATCTTTTGTCTGGCTGCGATCCACCATTGTGTGACAGATGTGGTGAAGCACTAACAGTTCTTCACATTTTAATTCAGTGTTAACAATTGGACATTCTAAGAAAACAACACTTTCCTTCACCCTACCGACAACATATACCTTTACACCCTGCAATGTTCGTCGGTAGGGAACCGCTTTTTAGTCACAAATCATTGTTAGCGTTTTTAAAAGAAATTCATAGCTTTCATGTCATATACCCGGGCATACCGTAGCACGACCTCTCCAGAGAGGTTTTCGCTGCGGTGGCTACACAATAAAGCACTTGCCTCACGGCCCTTGGACGCAAGGGTATGAACGAGTGAGGCACTTGTGCTAATGCCATACATGTCCACCATCGTTTTTATTATCATTAACTTTTGCCATCTATTCGCACAACACACACCTTTCACGGCATGGTCATGATTTTATCAATTGTATGTTTTTACCCGCTTTACTGCGAGGAATTTTATGGCCCTTATACAGCCGCTAATCACAATCATTGTCCACATTCCTGTCTCATGAACTGGCGCTCTTTGGCCATCAAATGGCCCTTACAAAACCAAAAAACACTATATATCATCATCATCATCAGTAAACAAATTTTAAGCTGGGCAGAAAAAATGGTTCGAAATTTAACTGTGGCAAAAATGTCTGCCTACGTGGCCTGAGGCTTATCCCAAACATTTTTATTATTTGATACAACATTGCTTCTAAGAAGAATCTTAAATTTCTAGGTGTTTTAATGAATAAATAGCTCTGCTATGTTCAACATATCAAGCAGCTGCAATTAAAATGCTTGAAAGCCTTGATCTTGCTAAAGCTTTTCTCGCATAAGTAATGGCGTACAGATCGTGACTGCCTAATAAACCTTCTCAGCAATGTGGTGCTCGCACGTGTCGATTATGGCTCGGTTGTATACGAATCAGTGTCGCGATTTGTACTCAAGATGCTTGACCCAGTGCAACACCTTGGGCTTCGGCTGGCCAGCGGTGCTTTTCAAACCGGCCCAACAGCCAGCCTCTAGATTGAGACAGACCGGTAGTCATCAGAACGACGATAGCAGCTAACTAGCATCAAGTATGCTACCAAGGTGCTTTCCCATGTCGACCACTCATCTCGTGCGTTATTTCAGGATATATCAAAGGCCCACTTCTTTTTGAGCCGACCATCAGCTACGCCACCATCTCCCCTCACAGTGGACCCACACCTTGAAAACCTGCATATACCAGTCTTTATACTTCAACAAAGCTGTCACATGGAAACTGCGGTGCCGTGGGAATAGCGGGCTATCAATTGTTGCTTGTCATTCCTAGAGGTATGAAAGCATGGCTTCCCAGTCGCAATCGATCAACACTTCATTTACTTCCAGGCTAAATACAGGCGTGCTAAGTATTACGCTCATGCCTCCAAGTCCCCCACAGCCGCACGTGCGGCACATGGTCCCGCATTCACTGAATCTCCCGCGCCTCGCCGTGCGTGGCTGAGCCGTGTCCGGGAAAAGGTGATCCTGGGGGTTAAGCCGACGCCAAGTGATTAGAACTTTAAGCCCCCCCCCCCCCCCCCCCGGCAGAGGCAACACACCACTTTGGCCCCGGCTTCATGTAGACGGTGCCCTGGACTCACCCATCCAAGGAAAATTGGCCGTCGCCTCTTCCTGTTTCCTTCTCTCTCTCAATCTTCATCTTTTTTACTACATTTGATCTTTCCTGTCCACTCCTCACTTCTATTTACTTTCACGATTCTCTGCGGCAAGGGTTAAGCTGGTGTAGATATCCAACCTTGGGTAGATATAGTAGGTTATAGCGGCCATGTACGGCTGGCGCTTGCGTCTTCTTCGCGTCTCGCAGCATCCCCTTGTTGGGCTCGGTGGTGAGTAGCTGGCATGGCTGCCGAATAAGCTACAAAATTAATGGGAACTCTTCGCCCTCTCACAACCGATCGCTTCTCCATGAAGTGGTGCACCGATGCAGTTTTTGAGTATTTACCGAACAAAAAAAATAACTTCCCGAAATACCACATGATCTACTGCGAAAGTACAGAAAAGAAAGCTAGAAGCATTTCACCTTTTATTGTGTCTAAATGCCTTATAGAAACGCTAGGCGCGGGCTACAAAGCCACAAAGACCGCCAGTGGACACCTGATACTCTATATAAAAGACTACGCACAGTACCAGAGCTAACATCATCTGGTGATCAGCCTATCACAATCACACGGCATCGAACCATGAACACCGTGAAGGGTGTTGTATCAGATGGATACCTGATGGACCTCTCTGATGAGGAACTTCTTACAGGTTGGAAAGACGAAAATGTCATCCAGATGCAGCGAATCAAAATAAAAAGAGAAAAGAAAGAAACCCCAACGAAACACGTCATATTCACTTTCGAATCTAGCACTCTCCCAACTGAAATAGCAACAGGATATCTTAAATTGGCAGTCGGAGCATACATACCCAAACCACGGCGCTGCTTTAAATGTCAGAGGTTCGAACACGGCTCCCAGAGCTGCCAAGGACAGCTCACCTGCGCGAAATGCGGCACCAAAGGCCATACTGCTGACGATAGCTGTAAGTTGCAAGTCCACTGCGAAATCTGTGAGGGTGACCATCCCGCATATAGCAGGTCATACGTGGCCTGGAAAGGAGAAAAAGAAATAATAACCACAAAGTTTAAATAACATTAGCTTCCATTAAGCGCGGCAGCGCGTTTCCCCGCATTTTGCTGGGTACTAATCGTATGCCGAAGTGGTGCGAAAGGAGTCAGCACCACTTCGGTTTTCGGCAATGCCTTGGAGCACGCCTAGCGTGCCGAGGCAAAGGCCACAAGGTCCCACAGGGGGAGAAGCCTCGGCTGAACTACCCTCTTTGAATAAAGCCACACTGAAGGCCCCTGTGGAACCTGGCAGCAGCCAGGGCACCACACAAACTAAAGAGGTCCCCTCGACTTCCAGCCCGATGGGGTTGAAGGCTCCGTCTGTCACGACGAAGCCTACAACGAAAACAACATTTTTCTGTCTTCTCTTCTGAGGCGATGGACACATCCACTGCACCGGGGCAAACTGCGCCAAAGGAGCGGCGAGGTTCCCTCGACCGCTCTAAAAAAGACAAAACGGTAATTACAGGGCTTTCTAAAGGCTCTGTAAGATAAGTCACTTTTCTCTTTAGACACCAGCCACACTCATTTCATACACACAGCACTTCTTTACTCACATAATAGAGACACAAATTATAGAATGGAACGTCAGAGTACTACTTCGAAACCTTGACGATGTCCAAGAACTTCTACATAAACATTCTCCAAAAGTGCTGTGTGTACAGGATACACACCTAAAATCCAAGAATACAATTTTTTTGCGTCAATATGTTGTCTTTTGAAAGGACAGAGATGAAGATGTGGCCCATAATTAAGTCCATGAATAATAAACTCCATGCTATTAAGCCGCAACTAGGTTATTGGCCGCCACTATCAAAATCAAGACACACAGAAGTAATACTAACAAGGCTTAGAACAGGCAATACACAATCTACACATTCATTGCTTCTATCTACCGGCAATCCACCATATTATGAGAGATGTGCAGAACCCCTCACGGTTCTCCACATTTTCGTCAAGTGCAATGAGCTGGATGCTCTAAGAAGAATGCATTTTTCACTGCCCTACCGACAGCAGCTCTCTCTACACACTGCGATGATCATTGGTAGGGATTCGCTTTTTAAACTGCAAACACTTTTCACGTTTTTAAAAGATGTGCACAGCTTTTGCCCAATATTGCGAGGTCTTCCGTAGCACGACCTCTGTACCGTGGTCGTGGCTGGGAGACCACATCTTTATTATGGTTTTATCATTATGACATTTTGCCATCCACTATCACTGCACATATCTCACGCCACTGTCATGATTTTATTATTTCCAAGTTTTAACCCACCTTAGCACGAGGAATGTTTAAGCCACTTTTCAGCCACGCCTCATATAATTGTTCATATCTGTAGATAATTGAAATGGCGCTCTTTGGCCATCGATTGGCCCTTGCGCCATTAAAAACTACTCAACATTATCATCTTCTGGTGTTGTAGCCATTATTGTTAATCATGGAGTAGCATGTGCTCAAGTACCACTGCTAACATCCCTAGAGGCAGTGGCTGTTCGAGCTGTTCTATTGAATAAGCTCGTCACCATCTGCTCTCTATACATAACGCGGCAACACCATCTGGAAAAACATGAATTCCAGTCGTAATAAATGTGTTACCAAATCCTATCTGGTTCTAGGGGACCTGAAGGCGCACAGCGGTTTACGGGGTGACTGTTGATGTGATGCACGAGGTCGTCTCATCGAACAGTTTCTCTGTTCATCAGGTGCTTGTCTGTTGAATAGGAAAGAGGCAACATGTTATAACCTAGCAAACAAAACATACTCCTCCATAGACCTCACTATTACATCTCCTTCACTTCCACTGCTACTCCAATGGGAAATATTATTAATCCTTACGGAAGCGACCATTTTCCTGTCATTTTGAGTACACCAACATCTTACGAATGTCCTTCACGAGTTTCCAAATGGCTGAAATACAAAGCCGTCTGGGAACAGTTTTATGACAATACTCATTTATGTTGGACAGCCATATGTTGGTTAAGCATAGATGAAGCTGTGGAGTACTTCACAGCTTTCCTTCTTGACGCAGAAGCTAAATGCATCCCGCAAACATCTGGACTGTCTGGCAAGCGACGCAAACCATGGTGGAACACCGAGTGTCGTAATACGCGAAAGAAGCAGAACAAGGCATTGAGGTTGCTTCGAAATTCACCGACAGCCGAAAATATTGACAGCTTTAAGAAAATAAAATCTTAAGGCAGGAGAACGCGCAGGCAGGCCAGAAGAGAAAGCTGGCACAAGTTCTTATCAGGGATCAATTCATATACACAAGAGGCTAAAGTCTAGAACATGGTTCGTAGGGTAGCGGGAAGACAAGTACATTCACTCCCACTCGTTAACACACAGGGTGACAGCCTGGAAGATCAGGCGAACTTCCTCGGTGGCCACTACGAGCAGGTGTCTAGCTCATCACACTATACTGAAGCTTTTTAAAGATATAAAGCAAAGATAGACATGCAGAAACTAGAACACAAGTGCTCAAACTACGAGGCATGCAACTAACCTTTCAACTTAGCTCAGCTACAAACATCAATAAACTCCTGCTGTAATTCTGTTCCAGGCTACGACCGTGTCGTGTATGAAATGTTGAAAAACCTGCTGCTCGAAAAGCGAAAAATATTACTCTCCATATACAATGCTATCTGGTTTTCTGGCGTCATCCCTGCTTCCTGGAAAGAGGCTAATATTATTCCCATTTTAAAAGAGGGCAAAGATCCTTCCTAAGTTTCATGTTTCAGGCCCATAGCACTTCATCATCATCATCAGCCTGACTACGTCCACTGCAGGACAAAGGCCTCTCCCATGTTCCGCCAGTTAACCTGGTCCTGTGCTTGCTGCTGCCAATTTATACCCGCAAACTTCTTAATCTCATCTGCCCACCTAATCTTCTGTCTCCCCCTAACCCGCTTCCCTACTCTGGGAATCCAGTCAGTTACCCTTAATGACCAGCGGTTATCCTGTCTACGCGCTACATGCCCTGCCCATGTCCATTTCTTCTTCTTGATTACAGCTATGATATCCTTAACCCCCGTTTGTTCCGTAATCCACTCTGCTCTCTTCTTGTCTCTTAAGGTTACACCTACCATTATTCTTTCCATTGCTCGCTGCGTCGTCCTCAATTTAAGCTGAACCCTCTTTGTAAGTCTCCAGGTTTCTGCTCCGTAGCTAAGTACCGGCAAGATACAGCTGTTATATACCTTCCTCTTCAGGGATAGTGGCAATCTACCTGTCATAATTTGAGAGTGCTTGCCGAATGTGCTCCACCCCATTCTTATTCTTCTAGTTACTTCAATCTTGTGGTTCGGCTCTGCGGTTATTACCTGCCCTAAGTAGACATAGTCTTTTACAACTTCAAGTGCACTAGTACCTATCTCGAAGCGGTGCTCCTTGCTGAGGTTGTTGTACATTACTTTCGTTTTCTGCAGATTAATTTTAAGACCCACCTTTCTGCTCTCCTTGTCTAACTCCGTAATCATGAGTTGCAATTCGTCCCCTGAGTTACTCAGCAATGCAATGTCATCGGCGAAGCGCAGGTTACTAAGGTATTCTCCATTGACACTTATCCCTAACTGTTCCCATTCTAGGCTTCTGAAAACCTCCTGTGAGCACGCGGTAAATAGCATTGGGGAAATTGTGTCCCCCTGCCTTACACCCTTCTTGATTGGTATTCTGTTGCTTTCTTTATGAAGCACTATGGTAGCAGTTGATCCCCTGTAGATTTCTTCTAGAATGTATATATATACTTCATCAACGCCCTGATTCCGCAGTGTTTGCATGACGGCTGATATTTCTACTAAATCAAACGCCTTCTCGTAATCTATGAAGGCTATGCATAGTGGTTGGTTATACTCTGAGCATTTCTCTATTACCTGATTGATAGTATGAATGTGGTCAATTGTTGAGTAGCCTGTTCGAAATCCTGCTTCTTCCTTTGGTTGATTGAATTCTAATTTTTTTGTTTACTCTGTTAGCAATTACCTTTGTAAATAGCTTGTAAACTACAGAGAGCAAGCTGATCGGCCTTTAATTCTTCAAGTCCTGGTTATCTCCTTTCTTATGTATTAAGATGATGTTAGCGTTCTTCCAAGACTCTCGTACTCTTCCCGTCCGGAGACACCTCGTAAACAGGGTGGCTAGTTTTTCTAACACAATCTGTCCTCCATCTTTCAACAGATCTGATGTTACCTTATCCTCACCAGCAGCTTTGCCTCTTTGCATGCCCTCCAAAGCTTTTGTGACTTCTTCTATCATTACTGGTGGGGTGTCATCTGGGTTACTGCCAGTTCTTATAGCAATAAAGTCGTGGTTGTTCCGGCTACTGTACAGATCTCTGTAAAACTCCTCCACTATTTTAACTATCCTATCCATATTGATAGTTATTTTTCCTTCTTTGTCTCTTAGTGCATACATCCGATTTTTGCCCATCCCAAGTTTCCTCTTCACTGCTTTGACGCTTCCTCCGTTTCTCAGAACGTGTTCAATTCTCTCTATGTTATACCTTCTTACAACGTATACGTTACGTCTATTAATCAACTTCGAAAGCACTGCCAGTTCTATTTCGTCTGTTGTACTTGACACTTTCATGATTTGACGCTTCTTAATTAGGTTCTTCGTTTCATGGGAAAGCTTGCCAGTGTCCTGTCTACCTACTCTGCCTCCAACTTCCACTGCACACTCCGTAATGGTACTCGTCAGATTATCATTCATTGTATCTACGCTAAGGTTGGTTTCCTCACTAAGAGCCGAGTACCTGTTCTGCAGTGACACTCTGAATTCCTGTACTTTCCCTCTCAGTGCTAGCTGATTGATTGGCTTCTTGCTTATCAGTTTCTGTCGTTCCTTCTTCAAGTCTAGGCGAATTTGAGACCGTACCATTCAATGGTCACTGCATCGTACCTTGCCAATCACTTCCACATCCTGCACGATTCCAGGGTGTGCACTCATTATAAAGTCTATTTCGTTTTTATTTTCGCCATTAGGGCTCCTCCATGACCACTTGCGGTTTTCTCGTTTTCGGTAGAAGGTATTCAAAATCCGTAAAATATTGCGTTCTGTGAATTCTACTAGTAGCTCTCCTCTGGCGTTCCTAGTACCGATGCCATAATCTCCTACTGCCTGGTCTCCAGCCTGCTTCTTCCCTACCTTTGCATTAAAGTCGCCCATCACTATAGTATACTGTGTTTTTACCTTACTCATTGCCGATTCCACGTCTTCATAGAAGCTTTCAGCTGAAGCGTCATCATGGCTGGATGTAGGCGCGTAAGCCTGTACTACCTTCATCTTGTATCTTTTGTTCAGTTTAATTACGATACCTTCCACCCTTTCATTAATGCTATAGTATTCCTCTATGTTGCCAGCTATGTTTCTGTGAATTAGGAACCCCACTCCCAGTTCTCTTCTGTCTGCCAAGCCCCTGTAGCAAAGGACGTGCCCATTCTGTAGCACCGTATAGGCTTCATCTGTCCTCCTAACCTCACTGAGCCCTATTATATCCCTTTTAACACTCTCTAGCTCCTCGAATAGTACAGCTAGACTTCCCTCACTAGATAAGGTTCTAGCGTTAAACGTTGCCAAGTTCAGGTTCCCGATGCACTTACAAGCTGCCTTTGTAAACTTTCTAAAAGATGATAAAGCGCCGACTTTTACATCTCCTTGAAACAAACAATCTGCTCGAGCGATTGCAGTGTTGATTTCGAGAGAGTCGATCTACCACCGACCATATTGTTCGAATCAAAGAACAGATCAGAGACGCTTTCGTCCACAAACAATATTTTCTCTGTGTTTCCCTCGATAAAGAAAAGGTCTACAAGACAACATGGCAATTTGGCATATTAAGAGACTTGTCTCACCTCGGTGTGTGCGGTAGAAGGTTTTTCATAATCAAGAGCTACTTGTCCAATAAAACATTCCGTGTCCGACTGGGCAGTGTTCTCTCCCAAACATTTGTCCAGGAAAGGGGAGTACCGCAAGGTGGTCTACTTAGTTGTACACTTTTATCATCAAACTGACTTCCTTGCACCTCTCCATCCTCGCAATATGTTCTACTGTACGTATGTCAACGACGTTCAGCTTGGATTTAAGTCATGCAACTTGGCAATATGTGAGTGGCACGTTCAGCTAGGTTGAAACAAGGTCTCCAAATGGGCAGATGAAAACGGATTCCGACTTAACCTACAAAAAAGCACGTGTGTCTTGTTCTCCCGAAAGAGAGGCATGCACTCGGAACCTGACATTTGACAGAACGGGCAACGTCTGTCTGTCAAAGCTGGGCACAAATTCTTAGGTCTAACCTTCAACAACAAGTTGAGTTCCATACCGCACATCTAGTATTTAAAAACAAAATTTTTTAAAGCCACGTATATTCTAAAAGTATTGTCACCTACCACGTGGGGTAGTGACAGGTAATGTCTCATGAATTCGTATAAAAGCCTCATTCGCACCCGCTTAGACTATGGAGCCGTTGCTTATCAGTCTGCGACTCCAAGTGCTTTGAAGATGCTGGACCCCGTGCACCAGTTGGGTGTTCGCCTTCCTACGGGGGCTTTCCGAACGAGCACTATAGAAATCCTGTAGTGGAATCGAATGAGTGGTCACTCAACTTACAGAGATGTTACACATGTCTTGTGTACTACGTCAAGGTGAACGCAGACAAACAACACTCCTCGCAGCTCACAATCGATGATCAGTCTTATTCTGCCCTGCTTCACAGCCGTCCTTCAATGAGGCAGCCCTACTCACTTCGTGAGAGTGCTCGTTGAGGAAACAGATGTGCCACTTCTGGAACACGGTTTGATGGCTCCTTCTGCATATCTACCATCGTGGCAGTGGAAGCTTATAGGCTGTGACACATCACAAAGCATGCACCTGTTGCACACATCCGCACATACTTTCACGAACTCCACCGCAAATACAGTTGTCCCGAATTCTACACCGATGCTTCCAAAATGGACACTTCTGTATCGTACGCTGCAGTTGGCCCATCCTTTTCAGATGCCGGTACTCTTCATTGTAACACAATCATCTTCACTGCAGAAGCTCATGCATTACTTGCGGCTGTCAAACACATCAAATAAATTAAACTACTACGCGCATTGATATACAAAGATTTCCTAAGCGTGGTAGAAGCTCTCAAAACCCTGAAAAAACACGAAACTTCTATCCTTGTATCTCTTTACTCACTCCTATGCACAGTTAACGCCCTCAAACAGCATGTCGTAGTGTGCTGGGTGCCAGAAAACCGCGAGATAAGAGGGAACGAATTGGCGGACGACTTGGCTGCATCTGCCCAAAACAACGCTGCTACCGATACATTTATAGCTGTCCCTGCGCTTGACCTGAAGCCCTTCCTTCGACGGAGGCTCAGGTCGTGTTGGCAGTGGCTATGGCATAGACAAACACAAAAAAATTACATGCAATAAAACCGATACTTGGAAATTGGCCACCAGTATCTAAATCACGCTACAGGCAAGTAACGCTCACTATATTACAAATTGGACACACATACAGCACACATGCATATTTGTTGACTGGCGGCAAGCCGTGGGGAACCGCTTACGGTTTTTCGTATACTTGTTCAGTGCAATGAGTTAGACTCTCTAAGAAAAAACCACTTTTTAGTACCCTACCGACAGCAACCTCCATTACATCCAGTCAGGCTCATCGGCAGAGATCCTCTTTTTAAGCTTGAATCGCTGTTCAGGTTTTTTAAAGATGTAGATAGCTTTCACGGCATATTTCGAAGTGATCTGTAGCACGACCTTGGTACATAGGTCGAGGCTGCGGTGGTTCCAAAAAAGACAGCACCTGCCTCGCTGCCCTTGGGCTCAAGGGCATGCATTGACGAGGCATTCGTACTAATCCCACTTTCTCAGTGTAGTTTTATCACCACGAACGCTGTCTTTTACTTCCGCTACACATATTTCATGTCACTTCCATTATTTTAAATGTTTCTGTTTTAACCCACCTTAGTGTGCGGAACTTTAGGCCTTTTTACAGCCATAAAACCTTATCATAGTTCATACCCTGTACCTATTGCATACAATCATGCACCCTTGCCATTTTATAGACACTTTTTATGGTGGTCTTTGGCCAAGTATGGCCTTTGCGCCATTAAAACCCATATATCATCATCAATATGGCAAGCCAAGAGAAATGTGTAGCAGTCCACTATTAAATATATGGCATACTCAAGACATGTGTATGAATATATGCCATTACTTTACATTTTTAAAAATAAGCTCCACACTGTTATTGCACAGGAAGACGCACTCAAATACTCACTCCATAGGAAACTCATTCATTTCCTGCTACGAGGACTAGGTAAGGTTGAGTCTAATTCCACATCGCGCCCCACAGTCTCTAAATCATTTAGGTGAAAAATTAAATTAAACCTCTCGTTAACGCAATTCAAGTATCACATAAAACATATACTCATTAACTGGGTAAACTAAACATCATATTTTCACAAATTTTCTCTCTATGTTGTACATATATTGTACTCTCACCTTTAGGTACAAAACGCGTGTATATACAGAATTATGTACGTATACGTGTGCAGATGTACTTATGAATAAATGAGTTTACCAATGTTTGAATAAGCAATACAATACTGTAATTTCGTGTCTTTTGGATTTATTTATGTGTAATGAAAAGAGCCTACTTTTTCCATGTCTATGTCACCTATTTTTGCACTTATGCTATTGTTGTGCTCTGGTAGTTTGTTGCTTCTTGTATTTTGATAAATAAAATTCAAAGTAGCACTGTTTGCTGAACGTTGTAACATTTCGCGTAGCGAAGCCACGTCAGGCCGAACGGCCTTTAGCTTCGCTTCGTTTTTCTGTATCTTTCCCGAAATAAAATCTGTTCAAATAAAAAGAGGCTCAGGGGTTATTGGCAGAGCACATGGGACACACACAGTTATAAATAACATGTCATAAAGGCGCATTTTGGTCACTGGCCGTCAGTATCAAAATCACGCAACACAGAAGTAATATAGCTCAATAAAACTTGTTTTTGGGCTAGTTGGATTTTCGTGCGCTGTAAGCTGTGTGTGTTTCTCGGGTGGGTGTGAGTGATTGTATGAGCGTTTGCGAAAGGCGAGGTTGCGTAACTATCTTATAATATGACACAGCACTGTAGGCTGTGTAGGTTACTCGGGTGGATGTGTGAGTGATTGTGTGAGTGTTTGCGAATGGCGAGGATGCGTAAATATCTTATAATATGACGGAGCGCTGTAAGCTGTGTTACTGGGGTGGTTGTGTGAGTGATTGTGTGAGTGTTTGCGAAAGGCGAGGTTGCGCTAAATATATTATAATATGACAGAAGTAATACTTTCAAGGTTGAGAAAAGGACAACATACTCTACAATCATTTCTTTTGACTGGTGGCGATTCACTTGTATGTGATAAATGTGGACAAGCACTCACCGTGTTTCACATTTTAGTCCAGTGGCACAGGAAGGCGCTGAGAAGACAACACTTTTTATTACCCTACCGACAACAGATACCAGTTCATCCAGCAATGTATGTCAGTTGGGAACGACTTTTCACACATAAATAATTGTTGGATTTTTTGAGAGAACCACGTACTTTTCATGTAATATACCTGGGCATTGCTTAGCACGACCTCTCTAGAGAGGTCTACACTGCGGGGGCTACACAGAACAAAGCCCCTACCTCACAGCCCTTGAACGCAAGGGTGTGAACAATCGAGGCACTTGTGCTAATGCCATACATGTCCACCACACTTATCAGAATGCGTAGACAATGCCAAGAGGAATGAAACGCAGCAAGCGCAAATAAACTGCGCTTAGTAAAGCCAAGAATATGAAGATATGTGACTGAAAAACGTCAAACGCACTGATAGGTCGAACTTTGAGACTCAAAATCACTCATACACATTCGACACACTCGCACCTTTTGAACAACTCTCCAGCACTACATTGTGCAAGTTGTGGTGATGCTATGTCTGTCACTCATGCTCTAATTATACGTCCGTACTTCGAATCAGAAAAACTGTGTCACTTCCCAAAGCTCTACAAACGCTACATTCCGCCTCACCCACACTTTTTTCTTGGTGACGAACAATACTTCCCCCAAAAGGGGTTTCCAATTTCTCAGCTTGTGTAGGCTTTTTACATAAGATATTCTAACTAATCTCAGCCTCTTCTCAATATTGAGGGAATCACTGGGACTTTTTCATCAAACGTCATGCAGCACGTGCTCTTTGTTCTGAAAAGAACTGTTGCCGACACTTCATGACTTTGTAAAACCCATAAGCTTAGCCCATTTTAAACTCATCACACTTAGTCACTACACCTAAGTTTCAGCACTATGCACCATTTTTGTATTCTTGCCACTCTGAGTAGACTTTTCATGAGCAAATCGACCAAAAACTGTGTTTTTGGCGCTCTTTGGCCTGCGTTGCCTTTGCGCCACTAAATTCTACTATCAATATCATCATCTTTTTTAAAGAATTAGTGTTGCCAGGAGACGTGATCTTGATTATGACATCACGTCTCCCATGTGCACAGATTTGGGTGCGCATTGATGAACCCCTGATGGTCGAAATTTCCGGAGCCTTCCTATACTGCGTCTGTCATTGTCATATGGTGGATGTTTGACGTTAAACCCCATGTATTAATCGAGACTATAGACCCCCATGCCCCCCGCAGGGGCCCCTGCGCAAGTAGGCGTTTGGTGTGTAGCGACACCACGGACCCGAGCTAACGGGGGAGTTTTGACTCCCTCCAACGCCTAGCCGTGCGTGGCTTTGCCGTGTCCGGGGAAAAGGGGATCCTGGGGGTTGAGCTGACGCTGGGTGATTGGACCTTTAAGGCCCCCTGGCCGAGGCAACACACCCCTTTGGCCCTGCCTTCACGTAGATGGCACCCCTGGATTGACCCGCCTGGGGGGAATCGGCAGTCGCCTTTTCCTGTCTCCCCCTCACATCTTCGTCTTTTCTCTTACATTAAATCTTTCCTGTCCTTTACTCTCTTCCGTTGACTTCCGTGTTTTCTGGCGGCAAGGGTTAACCCTGTGTGGCTATCCTACCTTGGATACACCATATTCGGTTATAGTCGTGGTGTACAGCTGGCGTGTGCAGGGCCTGTGCTTACAGACCCTGCAACGTCCCCTTGTTGGACTCCATGGTGGGTGGCTGGCGCCGCTGCCGAAAATAAACCTTCTCTTATGGCTAGTTCCTTCCCCCTACTCCCTGATCGCCTTCAGAAAAGACAGCACACCGATGAAGTATTCCAGTTTTTTGGTCACCAGAGAGAATCCTTTCCTCGATTCTACGTTATGCACGCTGACACACCCGGCAAACCAGTGAGAACAATTTCAGCTTTTCTTCTTTCGAAGTCTTTGAGAGAAATTTTTGGCCCAGGATATAAAACATCAAAAATGGCAAGTGGTGACCTCCTGTTGGAGCTCCGCTACCAGAAACAGTATGAAAATTGTCTAATCTAGTGAAATTTGGAGATACCAAATTAATAGTAACCCCACACCGAAACCGAACCATGAACACCATCCGTGGCGTTGTCCCAGATGATAACCTGTTAGGGCTGACGGAGGCTGAATTCCTTGAGGGTTTCAGCGAACAGAATGTCAATAACGTGAAACGAATTAGGATGAAGCGTGATGGCAAAGAAGTCCAGACTAAACACCTGATACTTACCTTCAATTCAAGTGTACTGCCCTACTCCGTTGAGGCGGGGTATATTAAGCTTCGAGTGAGGCCATATATACCAAACTCTCTCCGATGTTTCAAATGCCAGCGGTTAGGGAACAGTTCACAAAACTGCCGAGGCCGCCTAACTTGCGCGAAATGCAGTGCTGAAGAGCACACATGAGATGCCTGTGAAAACTCTCTTCACTGTCTAAACTGTAATGGGGAGCATGCTGCATACTCGCGGTCATGCCCGTGCTGGAAAAAGGAAAAGGAAATTGTCACAATTAAAGTAAAACAAAACATTTCACTTAAGGAGGCACGAAGGCAGGTGTCCTGCCTACCAGAAACTAGCTTTGCCGAAGTGGCGCGTCAGGAGGCAGCGCCACGACGGCCCCCGGCACCTGTCTGGCACACGCTTAGTGAGCCAGCGGTGATGCCATCCGCCCCCTCGGCGGTTGCAGCCAGTGCTGCTCCGCCATCCAAGAAAGACCCACCAACCTCCGGGCTGGGGGCCGCGAAGGTCTCGTCTTTTGAGGCGAGGCCCTCAATACAAATGCAGCGCTCGCAAGAGCGCGTGTCCAGCGCCTCGCAAGAGGCATTGGACACAAAATCGAGTGTGAGGGCGCAGCCAGCGCCTAAGGATCGCGCGCCTCCGTCGATCGATCCAAAAAAGAAAAATCTCGTGTCACGGTCCCTGGAAAGGGTCCGTGAGCTAACATTCCATCCTTGAGCACGCAGCACAAGAAACATCTGAAATGGGCACACAGATCTTACAGTGGAATGTGAGAGAACTTCTTCATAACCTCGATGATAATAGAGAACTTCTTAATAAACATACTCCAAAGGTGCTGTGTGTTCAGGAAACATATCTCGAGTCAACACAAACAAGCTTTCTAAAGCAATATGCCATCTTTCGCAAAGACCGTGACGACGCTGCCGTTTCGTCGGGCGGTGTCGGTATTATAGTTGATAAAGGTGTTGCCTGTAAGCAATTAAACCTCCGAACTTCTCTTGAGGCAGTTGCTGTCCGAGCAGTGCTGTTCGGGAAGCTACTTACAATTACCTCTATTTACATTCCCCTGTGCTGTCAACTTTCGAAGACACAATTTCAAAGCTTCATTGATGAACTTCCTCCGCCATATATAGTCGTTGGTGATCTAAATGCACACAATCCCCTATGGGGCGACTCCCGTTTAGATGCGCGAGGACGCCTAGTTGAACACTTTCTGTTTTAGTCAGGTGCATGTCTACTAAACAAAAAAGAACCAACGTACTATAGCTCTACACACAACACATACTCTTCTATAGACCTGGGTATTGTGTCGAGTACATTAATTCCATATCTGGAGTGGTTTGTTCTCAAGAACCCCTTTGGGAGTGACCACTTCCCGATTATGTTGAAGCTAACAAAAGAAGATGCATGCTTGCCTGACTTTCTTCGCTGGAACACCAAGTCAGCCAACTGGGAACTGTTTCGAGAAATTACATTTTTAGACGGAGATGAGATTGCTGATTTTAACATAGACGATGCTGTAGCATACCTAACAGGTTTTAATATTGACGCTGCAGTGAAATGTATCAAGGAAACTAACGAAATTACCAATAAACGTCGCATCCCATGGTGGAACGATGACTGTCGGAAAGAGTGCAATAGTCAAAATAAAGCTTGGAGACTACTCCGAAATTACCCAACAGCTGAAAACCTTGTCAATTTCAAACAGGTTAAGCCCCAAGCCAGAAAAACGCGTCGTCTTGCAAAGAAAGAAATATGGAATAGGTACATCTCCAGTGTAAATTCTTACACCGACGAAACAAAGGTTTGGAATACGGTAAACAGGTTATTGGGTCGGGAGTCACACCCCCTACCCTTGGTAAGTAGCCGAGGGGAGAGCCTGGAGGAGCAGGCAGACTGCCTAGGCGAACACTTTGAATACGTCTCAAGTGCATCGCACTACACGAAACACCGATGCACTTGAGAAACGTTCTTAAGATTCAAAGAACGCGAAGAGCGGCAACCACTTAAATGTACACGTCCATCCAGGGATCTTACAACTGCCCATCTTCATTAGATGAACTTAAGGCATCTCTTGCGTTTTGCAACAACTCGGCGCCAGGTGGCGATCGTATAAAGTACGAAATGATCAACTATCTTCACCCAGAAGCACTAAAAACATTTATAACCCTCTTCAATACCATGTGGGAAGCTGGATATATTCCATTGTCATGGAAAGAAGCGATAGTCATCCCGGTACTTAAACAAGGCAAACACCCGTCCTTGGCCGCCAGCTACAGGCCAATAGCGTTAACAAGCGGTTTATGCAAACTATATGAGAAAATGTTAAACCGACGCTTAACCCACTTTCTAGAAAGTAACAGTATACTAGACCCCCTTAAGTGTGTTTTCAGAGAGGGGAGGTCGACAATAGACTACCTTGTTCGCATAGAGACATATATCAGAGATGCATTTATTCATAGGCAGTTTGTACTTTCGGTATTATTAAACCTGGAAAAAGCGTACGATACCACATGGCGATTCGAGATTCTACGCGATCTTGCCGCCATGGGCATCCATGGGAACATGTTAAGCACGATTGAAAGCTATCTGTCTAATTGAACCTTTCGCGTAAAAGTGGGATATGCTCTTTCTATATCATTTAGCCAAGAGACTGGTATTCTCCAAGGGGGCGTGCTTAGTTGCACACTCTTCCTTGTAAAAATGAACTCCCTGCAGTCAGTAATTCGAAGCGCGATGTTTCATTCCGTGTATGTAGACGATGTGCAGATGAGTTTCAAATCATGCAATTTATCTAACTGCGAACGACAAGTGCAGCTTGGAATGAATAAATTCTCCAAATGGGCGGATGAGAATGGTTTTATAATAAACACCCAGAAAAGTACTTGCGTACTCTTCTCCAACAAACGAGGGGTAATGTCACTACCAAATATTGCGATCAAGGGAGACCAACTCTCTGTGAGCAGCGAGCATAAATTCCTGGGAACCACTTTAGACTCTAAGCTCATGTTTACTCCCCATATTAAACATGTAAAAATGAAATGTCTGCAATCGATAAACCTCCTAAAGCTCTTATCACGTACAACACGGGGTAGTGATCGGAAGTGTCTCTTGAACTTGTGCAAAAGCCTTGTCTGGTTGCGCCTTGATTATGCCTCTATAATTTATCATTTCGCAACGCCAAGTTCTTTGAAAACCCTAGACCCCATTCACCATCTGGGTATCTGACTGGCTACCGGTGCCTTCAGGAGAAGTCCGATCCAGAGTCTCTATGTTCAGTCGAATCAGTGGTCACTTCACCTCCAGCGATCCAACAGCAGTTTCAGTTATTTTATAAAGGTACGCACAAACATGAAGCATCCTTCTTATTCAGCTATAAACGATATAACCGCTGCCACCCTCTACCATAATCGACCCGCAGCGAGAAAGCCGTTCTCTTTGTGTGTGAAAAGCTTAAGTGAGGAAATGGGTGTTCCGCTGCTAGAACTTTGTCCTATGCACACAACAAAACATTTACCACCGTGGAAGTGGCAGCTCATACATTGTGACACTTCATTTGCCGAGATCATTAAACACGCACCAAAAGCACATATTAAAATGCATTTCTGACAACTCCAGTCCAACTACTCATGCGTAGAGTTTTATACTGACGCTTCTAAGTCGCATGCAGGGGTCGCTTATGCGGCCGTCGGACCATCCTTCTCGGAATTGGTGTGCTGCACCCGGAAACAAGGATATTTACGGCTGAGGGTTATGCACTATTGTCCGCTGTGAAGCATATACGGAAATCGAACATGCAAAAATCAATTATATTCACAGACTCGTTCAGCGTCGTAAATGCATTAAGATCCCTTTTCAGATTCAGAAATCCGGTAATAATTGAGGTATATTCCGTTCTGTGTACAGCGTATATGTCCAACCAGCATGTTACTATTTGCTTGGTACCTGGCCATAAAAGTATCGAGGGAAATGTGTTAGCTGACCAAATGGCCACGTCAATTATATTGCGCGCTATTAACCCCACCGCTACTGTCCCTGCAACAGATCTAAAACCGTTCCTGCGTAAGAAACTGCGAAAGCACTGGCAACGCTTGTGGGACACAGAAATAAATAATAAACTTCATTTCATTAAGCCGCGGTTGGGTTACTGGCCCTCTGCTACAAGAACACGGGGAACTAATGTCCTATTCTGTCGCCTCAGAATAGGACACACTTATGGTACCTACAGCTTTTTTCTGACTGGCGATGAACCTCCTACTTGTGGTAGATGTGGCGACAGGCTAACCGTCCTCCACGTCTTCCTGGAGTGTGCGGAAGCTGAAAGGGAGAGAAATAAATATTTTGCTTTAGCATACCGCTATAATCTTCCTTTACATCCGATTATGTTTCTCGGTGAAGAGCCGCTTTTTGTTACAAAGTCAGTTTTAAGATTTTTAAAGCATGTAGTATTGAATGTTTTTAGCCCAACATTGAATGTTTTTAGCAGAACAGGTTTATAGCGCATCCTCTGTTCAGAGGATGCCGCTGTGATTGCAGCGTTCAATGAGCCCAGGCCTCCATGCTCTTGTTTTAAGGGCTTTGTCGAGGCACTGGTGCTCCATGCCAAGTTTTTATTTGACATACTTATCAGTTTTAAACCATTTTATGTCTCCATAGCTCACATCATTTGTCATTGCCATAATTTTACTATATGTATATTTTTACACACCTACAGTGACTGTTTTTTAGTCCCATTTACAGCCACGTCACATCTTCTTTATGTACACTGCACATCCCACAGTTCATTATCATCGCTCTGGCGCTCTTTGGCCATATGTGGCCCTTGCGCCAATAAACTCCACTAATCATAGACCCCCATGCCAGGTATATGGTGTCGTTGGCAGCGCTGAGGAGTCTTCGGGGCGGTCAACCTGTGCTTTCTACACCTAGTTTTAGGAAGAGGGTTGCAGTCGGTTTAGTGAGAAGTGTTAAGCTTCACGGCTTAAGTTACTGACACACTATAAAGAAGGAAAAAACGTGCTGCAGAAATAGTGACACCTGTCCCCGTAACGCAGTATTTTCCATTACCAAAAATTTCACGTGGTGGTATGACGTCTTATGCAAGATTGATTTTCTGGTCATGGTGCCGAGAAGTTCTGCTATAGCGTTGTAGTTTTGAGTACCACGCAGCAAGTTACCATGACAACCACATAGCTATCGGCGAGAACTTGTGAGCAAGTGGTTGATACCCAAGTTTAAATTACCGGGACCCACACTTGTTATCCTAATGAGTGTTGTAGATTGTTCTGAAAAATATGAAAGTCACAGAATTTCAGCGCATGTGTTTTAGCGCTTATCTTATCATTGATTTTTTTCAGAGGCGAAGCTCCTAAAGGACGAAGCTGGTGTTTGGCTTTGTGCGCCGTAGCCGCAGATGATGATGACAGTGATGATGACCTGATTACGATGAAAAGCAAGCGCGTTTTAGACTACATACATATGGTACAGCCCATCCAAGGTACCCACTGCACGCCACAACGATCACGCTGATGACGACGACGAAGACGACAATGATGATCACGGGTATCGACTCGCTTGTGCAGTATATGGTGTCTCAATGGGCTCTGCGAGTCCTTCGTATGAATGGGAACAATAAAGGACTTAACAGGAAAACGTGCACAGGCCTCGTCTTTTTCAACTTTATGCTAGATACGATACCATAATGTGGTAATAGAGACGGCAAAACGAAAATCACTAGTGAACCCAACACCGCCGGGGCATCTGCGCAAGAGGCGTTTGGTGTGTAGCGACACCACCGAGCTAATGGGGGGTTCGGCTCCCTTACACCCCTAGACGTGTGTAGATTTGCCGTTTAAGGGGAAAATGTAATCTTGGGGGTTGAGCCGACGCCGGGTAATTGGACCTTTAAGGCCCCCCGGCAGAGACAACACACCCCTTTAGGCCCGGCCTGGAATCACGTAGATGGCATCCCTGGGTTAAGCCACACAGGGTAACCCGGCAGTTACTTTTTTCTATCTCTTTCTCCCTACATCTTTGTCTTTATCTCTCAATTTTTATCTGTCCTGTCGTCTAACCTCTTCTGTTTACTTCCAAAATTCCTAATAGTTAGGGTTAACTCTGTGCAAATAGCCTACGTTGGTCTAGGAGCACTGGGTTATCGTAGCACTGTACGGCTGGCTTCCGCAATTTTTAGCGTCCGGAAACTTGTAGCGTCCCTTCGTTGGGCTTCGTGTTGAGTGGCCACCAACGCTTTTTTGTGAACCAGCTAGCTGGATCCGCCAACAAAACCACAACCAATACATTGAAAACAATTCCTGCACTCGACTTGAAACCTTTTTAAAACGAAAGCTAAGGGGTTATTGGCAGAGCACACGGCACACACACACAGGTAATAAACTGCATGCATTCAAGTCACAACTTGCTCATTGGGCGCCAGCATCAAAATCACGTCGCACAAAATTAATATTTGCAAGGTTAAAAACAGGACATACAATACACATTTATTTCTTTTGTCTGAATGCAATCCACCTTTGCGCGATAGATGTGGAGAAGCGCTCACCGTACTTCACATTCTCGCCCAGTCTAAAGAATTACACACGCTAAGAAAATAACACTTTCCTTTACCCTACCAAAAGCAGATACCACTTCATCCTGTAATATTCGTCTGTAGGGAACCACTTTCGCACATAAATCCTTGTTAGCTTTTATGAGAGAAGTTCGTACATTTTATATTATATACTCGGGCCTTCCGAAGCACGAACTCTCTAGAAAGGTCTCCGCTGCGCTATCTGACCTCAACAAGGCATAGCCTCCTGGTCCTTGGACGGAAGGGTGTGAACTATCAAGGCTCTTGTGCTACTACCATACATGTTCACCAAAGTGTTTATTCACAAACTTTCGTCATCAATCACCACCACACACTTTTCACGGCATGGTCATGATTTTATTTCTTATATGTTTTACCCACCCTAGCCCGATGAATTTTAATGCCCTTTTACAGCCGCTAATCACAATCATTGTCCACATGTTTTGTCCTATGAACTGGCGCTCTTCAACTATCAAAGAGCCTTTGTGCCACAATGCATCAAAAACCATCATCATACTCAATCCAACATAAAGTTATGGTCAATAAGCAATATATATTTGGGCGCCGCTTGGAAATCATTCAAATACTTGAGGAATAAATGTAAGGGGTGCTTTGCAGCAACACCGAACAATATACTGCTTCGCCCAATCATCTTTCCACTTTGTGGATGCGCTTCTAAGCGCGTGAGTGACCGGAACGTTGGAAAGCACTTACGTACTCTTTTTTGAGGATGCAGGAGGAAGATAAAAGCTGCTTTTCCTTGAGAGGAGTCTTAATGAACTTCTCCCAGGTTGACCGTGAGCGAGCTGGCCTGGGCATTTCGGCAAACGTAAAATATTCGGCAGATCCCATGTACCTTGGAATCGACATCATGCGAAGCATGAGAAGGAAAGGAGATCGTCTTTTAAAGTTTGTATTGAGCAACACGTCATAAAATGACGCTAAATATGTGTAAAAATGTAGTACGCACAGAAATATGTTGAAGAGTTGCGGATGTTTATAACCAGTTGTTTGCACTAGCGCAACGATGAAACGGGAACATGCGTATTAGCAGCACAAGAAGCGGATGTGAAGCACTGATGCTCGTGAAGATGCTGGCGCTGGACACTATTACATATAATAACTTCAGCGAAAAGCAACTAACATAACTGACGTTAACCCGACGTGACGACTGTATCGAAGGAGTAGATATAAAAATGTTTATAAAATTGGGCAGGCAGGACTGCAACCCCTAGTGACTTTTCACGAAGATCAGCGCCTACTTGAGAAGCAGTTTCGATACCTGGCGTAGCTCTGCGGTAAAATGCTTCATTGCCAAGCAGATGGCTTGGGTTTGATACCAGCTAGGACCCTGATATCTATTCTTTGTATTCGTTGGGTTCACGCTACTGATGTTGGGTATTTCGTAACAATCATGCGTTAAAATTATCCATGTGTGTTCTTGTCGTCCCTTAGTTGATACTGTCAGTCAACTGTGGCACATACCTGCCCATGGGTATGTGTCGCTTTCTGGCGGGAAGTGTTTGACGACATACGCGACGGGATTATCACACTACTGGTCTCTTTAGCGGCACATCATAATCGGCACACCATCTTACCCTCCCATGCTAATATTGGTTCACGACAAAATAAGAGGGTTACCACGTGATAACCCAAACGTCAGCCGCCGCAGGGGCGCCTGCGCGAGTAGGCGTTTGGCGTGTAGCAACACCACGGACCCGAGCTAACGGGGGAGTTTTGACTCCCTCCCACGCCTAGCCGTGCGTGGCTTTGCCGTGTCCGGGGAAAAGGGGATCCTGGGGGTTAAGCCAATGCTGCGTGATTGGACCTTTAGGGCCCCCCAGTGGCGGCAACACACCCCTTTGGCCCCGGCTTCACGTAGACGGCACCCCTGGGCTGACCCACCCAGGGGAAACCGGCAGTCGCCTTTTCCTGTCTCTCCCTCTCTTCATCTTCGTCTTTCCCTCTTACTTTCAATCTTTCCTGTTCTCTCCTCTCTTCAATTTACTTCTGTTTTTCCTGGTGGCAAGGGTTAACCTTTTGTGGCTATCCAAACTAGGGTAAATCATAATGGGTTATAGTAACTGCGTACTGCTGGCGTTGCGCAGACATGCCCACATGCTCTGCCACGTCCCCTTGTTGGACTCCGTGGTGGGTGGTAGGCGCCGTTACCGAAAAATACACATTTTCCTCGACCCCCTCTCTAACTGATCGTGCCTCGAAAAGTGTACGCATCGACGCAACTTCACTACTTTGGCCCAAAAACAGAGAAACTTTCCCAATACACCATGTCCTCCACTGCAAACTATGATCTACAAAAGCTAGAGCAATCTCACCCTTCCTTGTGGCCAAGTGCTTGAGAGCGACCATTGGAACCGGTTATAAGGCCACGAAAATGGCAAGTGGAGATCTGCTTCTCGAATTAAAAGACAAGGAATAGTAAAATAAACTCTCGCACCTTGTAGCCTTTCGTAACATCCCCGTCTCTGTGAGCACACATCGTACCATGAATACAGTGAAGGGCGTGGTATCGGACGAAGATTTGATGACACTGAGTGAAGAAGAGCTTCTTGTTGTATGGAAGGACCAAGGTGTTATACATGTCCAGCGCATCAAAATCAGACGCAACAACAACGAAATAGCAACAAAGCACTTAATACTCACCTTCAACTCAACCACTTTATCTGAGACTCTCCAAACTGATTAAAGAAAACTCCATGTCCGACCCTTCGTTCCAAACCCAAGGCGTTGTTTCAAATGCCAGCGATTTGGTAATGCATCCCAGAGCTGCCGAGGGCAGCTGATCTGCGCTAAGTGTGGCACAACCGGCCACAGTGCTGATGAATGTAGTCATGACGAGGTCCGCTGTGCTAACTGCGGAGGTAGTCACCCCGCATACTCCAGAGCGTGCCCAGCCTGGAAAAGAGAAAAAGAAATAATAACTATAAATGTTAAGAAAAATATCACATTCAGGGAAGCAAGACAACGGGTCTCCTTATCATTAGCACTAAAAACACCGTTCGCCGTAGTGGTGCAACGAGGGGCGGCACCACAGAGGCCCTTGGCATTAGCCCGGACCTCGCCTAGCGTGCCGAGGCCAATGCCACAAGCCCCTACGGCGGGAGCGGCCAGCTCTGCCCTGCCCATATTTAGCCTGTCCACACCAGTGAACACTACAAGCTCTGGCAGCAGCCACGGCAATCACGAGGCCAAGGGGGCTTTATCGACTCCCAGCTTGGTGGGGACAAAGACTTCGTCGATCAAGGCGAAGTCTAAGCGACGTACAGATTGCTCTGCAGAGCGGGCGTCCAGTGCCTCGGAAAAGGCTATGGACACCAGTTCAAGCCAAACGGCGCAGGAAGCGCCGAAAGAGCGGCGAGCTTCTCTCGACCGCCCCAAAAAAGACAGAACGCCGATTACCGGGCCTGACAAAGACCCTGTAAAATAAGCTAATCTCCGTCTTTTCTGCACACAGTACTTCTTCCTTTTTTTTTCTTCCACTATGGACAACATCATACAGTGGAACGTGAGGGGAATACTTGGAAAATTGGATGACGTCCAAGAACTTCTGAGCAAGTTCAACGCGAAAGTACAAGTTGAACGCACCTCATTTCCAAAGTTTGTGAGTAGAACGTTTGCACATCTGTCACGTAACTTAACAAGGCCTCGTGCCATGCAGATCCCTTTTTGGAGTAGTAAGGCAGTGTTTTTGTCAGCAAATCCTTCGAATTCACTGAATGCTTTGTTGTTTACTGCGACAGATATGTTCGATCTTGGCGGCACCATGACGCCACCAACTGCAATACAAAGGTCATATGCGTTTTCTTTCGTTTCAAAGGTAGCAATCGCGTACCTAGTTAGTCGAGAATGAGACGGAAGATTCTCACAAGTTAATTACAGCGCCATTAGCTCGTAAGAAATCAATGCCGATAATCAAGTATCTTGAGCATTCCGGCAGCACAATAAAACAGGCGACGTACGTGAAACCCCGTATTCCGATTCTTTCTGTGCATATTCCAGTGGGGTCGATTAGGTGCCCTCCTGCTGTGTGAACTTGTGGTCCCTTCCAAGGAGTCAGCACTTTCTTTAGTATTTTAGAAAGTCCGCTACTCATCACTGAATAATCTGCGCCGGTATCTACCAGTCCGATGACTTCATAGCCGTCAACGAACACACGTAAATCGGAAGCAACGTCACTATCGAAGCACCGGTTTCTGAATCGGTCGTCGTTGAGAGTCAGCACTGGAGGTTTTTCTGCATTAGCGTCGACAGCGGCCTTGCCTCCACAGGTCGCTGACTCTAGTTTTCCCGACGTGGGCTTGGGGAACGAGACCTTGGGGAGCTTGCTGAAGGTCGGGGGCTAGGCGATCTATACCTCCCCGTTGTCGTTGCCCGAGGTCGGTGCCGTTGGAAGCCACTTGAGGTTTGACGACCTGACAGGTATTCTTCAATTTCCAAGGGACGTTCACCATTTAGTGGTCGAGGTGCATTAACAGGAAAACCACGTAGTCCTGCCTGGCAGTAGTGGCACGTTCGGTAGAGATGACCAGGCTCCCCACAGTGGTAACACAGCGGTATCCTGTCGGGGGTGCGCCAGACATCGCTCTTCCTTAGCCTCCTCTCTGGCGTTGGCTGCAGGGTGCTCGGCGGCATCGGGTACTGCATAGGTGTAGCCGCCGCGACGTCCGCACGTCCTGGAGGTCCTCGTAGTAGCACATCAGCATACGTCATTCTCGTCTTCTGTTGTAGTGGCAGCCCTGGCTGTGCGTTGCTCGAAGGTTCGCGTACCACCTGCCTGACCTCCTCACGGATCACATCGGCCAGAGACGAAAGCATTGGAGCATTCTGGTCAAGACGCTGCCTCTGCAGCTCTTCTCGCACAACAGACCGCACGAGCTCGCTTAGTGCTTCCATGCCGTTACCGAAGGCTGGTGGCAACAAGTCCAAGGAAGTGACGATGGCATCCCGGTTGTATAACCTTGCTAGCTGTTGTAGCGTCCTTTCCATCGTAGTAGCCTCGGAACGAAACTCGGCGACGGTGCGCGGCGGGCTTCGAATTAGTCCGGCAAAGAGTTCTTGCTTCACACCTCGCATCAGATGGCGCAGCTTCCTGTCTTCGCCCATATTTGAATCCGCTCGGTGGAATAAGCGAGACATGTCTTTCACAGACATGGCGACAGTTTCGTTATTGCGCTGATTTCTTGTCTGGAGCGCAGCTTCAGCTCTCTCTTTGCGGTCTGTGTTCGGGAAAGCAGCGAGCAGCTCCCGTCGAAAATCATTCCATGACCGGAAGGTGGCTTCGTGGTTTTCATACCACGTTCGTGCGCTACCTTCCAGTGCGAAGTAAACACTTTCAAGTTTGCGCTCTTCCCCATATCCGTTAGCCTTTGCGACGCGTTCAAAGTGCTCAAGCCAGTCCTCTGCGTTCTCGTAGCTTTCGCCGTGGAAAGGCTTTGATAGCAATGGCTGGTTTACTACAATGTTGGCTGGAGTGACCTGAGCTGTCATGTCAGTTGCGTACCCGTTCACAGCCGTTGATGTTCCAAGCGAAGTCGATAAAGGTGAAAATTCAGGACCCTCACCACGTAGGCGTCGACTGCAGCGCTGATGAACAGGTGTCAGCTCGTTGGGTCGAAATCGCTGTGGTTCTGGACTGTGCTCCGTCACTCGAGAGGGGCTTGGCATCACACCCAGCACTTCCACCAGATTTGTAACGCACTCTTCAATAAACTCTTTTAATACGCTAACGTACGCTGGGCGAACTTGTGCCCGAGAATGATAGCACAGCTAGATTTTCTCGAGGATTCCCTTCTGCCTCTTCTTCTACGTTCGTCTTTTAGGGGCGAAGCTCCTTAGGGCGTGGGCTGTGCGTCCCCTGTAGCCTGTATGTAGCCACCTCTAGTTTAGTTCTTGCAGTGTTCACTAGATGGCGGTACCGTCTCCTGTATGTAGCCACCTCTCGTTTAGTTCTTGTAGTGTTTACTAGATGGTGGTACTTGTAGCTGATGATGAAAAGATGCAAGATGTTATAAACTAGAAAGCGGTACTTGTAGTTAATGAAAGACGCAAGATCTTATAAAATAGGAATGATGTCACATATGGCTGTGTCATTGGTTGAAGGCAATCGTTCGATTTAGTGCGGCGACGTAGGCTAGGGGGAGCGATGTAATAAAATCGAGTGGGCAAAATGTACAGAGGATTCATGGTTTACCAGGTTTACCTCCGGAGCTTCGCCCACTCATCATCATTCACTTCGTGGATATGGCGGAATTTTTTCCCCAACACGGTTCGCGCGCAGCTGGGTCCCACAGGCTCGTGCGTCGCAAATTATCTAGAAGGCACAAGTATTTGCTAGCGTGCGTAATTTGAAGTCACATTGTGTCAATATCGTCGTGTGCTGGGTGCCAAGACACCGCGAGATCGGAGGAAATGTGTTGGCCGACCAGCTCGCCACGACAATTACCGGAAGCCAACTCTTCAGTTGCCGTGCCTATAATGGACCTAAAACCAACCATACGGAAAAAGCTCAGGTCTTACTGGAAGAAGTTATGGGATCTGCAAACTCATAACAAGTTACACTTGATTAAACCATACCTCGGTAACTGGCCACCCATGTCGAAAACGCGCCGTACAGAGGTCAGTCTCTGTAGGCTTAGAATAGGACATACACGCAGCACGTACACACATCTTTTGTCCTGTGGTGACCCACCCAGCTGTCGCAGATGTGGTCTTCCACTTACCGTACTCCACATACTCCTTGAATGCTCTGAGCTAGAGGCTTACCGGAAAAAAACATTTTCCACTAGCGTACAAGGAACACATACCCCTTCACCCAGCTATATTTATTGGTCACGAACCTCTTTTTAAATATAAAGCATTGAATGCAATCTTAAAGGAAGTAAATACTTTCCATGTTATCTACTGAAGTGATTGGTAGCACGGCCTTTGAAAAGAGGCTGCTGCTGCGGATGCTACATCCAAAAGAGCACCTGTCTCCCGGCCCTTGGACCAAGGGCGCTGGCGAGAAATCGGTGCTAATATAAAGCTGCTATTTGATGATGTCATGATAACTAAAGACTCATTCTCACCAGGCATGCTTCACTTCACTTTCATGATTTTAATAAATATATGTCTTACGCATCTTTAGAGCGCAGAATTTTACGCCCTTTTACAGCCATTTAGCATAACCATTGTTCTCATCCGATATCATTTCCTGGCGCTCTTTGGCCATCAATGGCCCTTGCGCCATTAAACAACATATATCATCATCAACCCAAACGTCAGATGCTAGATAGATTAGATAGATAGATAGATAGATAGATAGATAAATAGACAGATATATGATAGATAGATAGAGAGATAGATACACTCAAAGTGGCCGACTCTAAGTTCGCTATAAAATCCTTCGCATATAAAAGCTGCTTCTTATGCATGCATCTGCATTCTAGCCAAGGATTTCGTTCCGGGCTCTCCTGTGCGTGCACTCATGCTATGTAGTTGTTCCACGGGTAGATATATAAATTGAATGTTTTACGGCATCTGACACTTCGTAAGAGAATGACGACATTGCTCCGTGGAGCGAAGGACGTGGCGAACGCTATATCCAAATGTCTTATGATTGTAGTAGGTGGGGTGTAAACCTGTGGATTCGCCTTGGGAACTGATTTTGCATTGAAGTTATAAATTTATTGTGCATATTTCTTATATGTATATGGGCAACAGACACCGGACTTTTATATTTTGACTTAACACCACCGATTATTGGGTAAGCGTGTCACAGTCACTCGAGTCACGACCGTGCACCACTGTCTCGTTGTGATTCACGGTTACCTGAAAAACCGGTAATAAAAAACAGTGACGAAAAAGAGAAAAATTGTCACACGCTTGACTTAGTTATGCTTGGGAGTAAGTGGCGAAGGTTATGGTTAGTTTTATTGGACAGGTTAGGTTCAGCATCCTCAACAGCTTGAGGACGCAGCCTCCGTAGGACATGCGTACCAGGCTGCGCACGCAGGGCTGCTGCCGTCGCCTAACTACACCTGTATATCGTTTAGCTTTCTCTATGTGTAAATTAGGTTTGTCGAAGCGTGCGGATCGTTCTTCTTCCATATTTTCAGCTCGCTGCCTTCTATTTTTGTTCCTACGACAAAACTTGGCTACTTTCAGTGTCTCTGACTCTCTTTCCATATCTGTCGAGAAATCCCACCGAAGAACACCTTCTATATATACGAGGAAACTCTGGTGCCTCCTCTTTTAAGCGTCAACTACTCAAATGAACTTGCATAAAGTAGCACACGGGTGCACACATGCGTGCATGTACAGCATGGCCTTTCAAACTAGAAACGCGCTTGGAACGCAGGCTTATACTTGCAGCTTCTCTGACGTCTTGTGAAATGACGTAGCGAGTGGTGCGGCCACCGACCCCAGTAAAATGGCGAAAATACAGCCAGTGTAGCTCTCGCTGCAAAAACTTGCCGTGTACACTCACTCAAGCCGGCTTTCACTACAGCGACACAGACAGTTACAACCGCTGGATACATAAAAACAGATTCCACAAGACACTACTTCACTTCGTACACATCGGCGTAACAGCACACATTTACCACAATTATTATGTCTTAAAAACAAGTCTTTGTCACAATAGGGAAAAACACGCCTGATGTGTTTTCGTTCATGTCTTCTTTTGCATTTTTATAATACTCTTGTGCAAAGGTTTTACCTAAACTCCTCCTTGCTCCATACCGGCAATATCACTGTCACCCATGTGCTTAACAGCGTACAACAAATGAAAAAATGCAACACAAAACTGCAAAGAATGCTGACGGAGGATCAATTATGTATATCGGAAGAGATGATCGTCAAGAACTTCACAATAGAGAGTGCATAACCTATTCAAAAATCACGCACAGAAATACGCATGTGACCTGCGCACATTTTGGGCCATTGTTTGTGCCCATTAACTTTTCTGCACACTGGCGACTGCCGTGTTTTCCACAAGCTATGACACCTTAGCCGCTTTTTGTGACTTTTTGTACCTTTTGCGAAGGTTGCATTCTGCAAAAACTAATGGTCGGTTATGGTGAGGATATAATTTTGAAGCGCGCCTCTCTCCCTGAGAATGTTCAGCTGCGCTTCACAACTAACGGAGTTGAATGCTTTGCACAGATTGAGGGAAGCTGCGAGGAAGTCTCTATTGGAACGCTTTGAACGTTTCATTGTTTTCGTATGAATGCGCCGCCATGTCCGCCGAAAAGCTACTTCGCAATGAATGAAAATTATATTTAACCTGTGGATGCCCAGAGAGCAGGTGCAAGAGCAATTTCACCAGCACAGACGAGTTACTTACGTCCCACTATGCCAGAATGAAAGGGAAAGTGGTGGTACAGAAAACTATTGGCCCAATTGTCGTGAGCTTAAGAAAGAACGACAAGGTTTATTCGAGGAACTTCAATGTTTAAGCTGGTCATGCAACAGCGTGACTGATATTGTGTTTCTGCGTTGTTTTTGCATCTTTAGAAAGAAGTTGTCGCGATTTCTCTGGAAATTTTTTATCGACACATACCTCGCGTGCTACTGATGATGCGTGACAATATTATTTGAGGCATGGTGCAGTGAGATAGGGATATCAGCACAATGCTGCATGTGGAATAACAAGAGACCACCGGCTGATGCAGGTTTACGTCATGCTACACACGAGTTTTTAAAAGCCTGCCCATGCTTTGGAAAAAGAAAGGAAAGCACATTAGTTGCGGTTACAAAGAGAAAACCGGGCGGAACCGTCGCATGCAAATTTTGCAAGGCTAGATATACCGGCTGCTGAAACATCGTAACTCCAATCCGTGGCCAACGGAACTGACTTGAGTTCAGGGGCGATGGCCACGTCGAGACACTTTGCTAGGGACACAGCCCTAGATTGGTAGATGTCCTCTGATACGGAATGGTGGCCGAGGAAATTACTCATCATGGAAACCAACACCTCTGGGGGGACCCGGAATAAATCCTTGACTATCAAGCCCTCCGGTCCAGGGGCTGACAGTGGAGCCATTGCCATGAGGGTCGCAAGTTATTCTTCCACCAGAAAGCGGCTGCATCTTTCCGCGAGGGACCCAGGGCCAATCATGGCTTGTTTCACTTAGAGCGACGCAGCACTGAAAATGTCATCGTAAATTTTATGATTGTCGCATAAGTTATCTCACCCAGATTTTCGGTTGTAGCCACTAACTCATCCACGTGTCCTCCTGAGCCCTAAGCTCGTGCTGACCGTATAGCCTTTGTTTGTAGTACACTCGTTTGTACACATTGTTGGACGGGAATTAGTTATTGGGACTATAAAACAAATCGTAGACGATGTTGTTTGTTCGAAAACCCTGGAAGCTACAACGATGTTCCCCGAGTGCACTGAGCTTTGTGTCTCGTTAGGGTAACCAGGAGAGCAGCATCATCGTTAATGTTTCCAGGGGGCTCAGAAGATACAGCTGATGCTAGAAAAACTAGCATTACCTAGCTGCCTGTACTTAGTATCTTGTGCTTCAGTTCGCTTTTTAGGTTCATTATCAGTTAATATAGATGTTTGTGTATTCTATGGCTCGAACTAGCAGTGTACATTACCTTACTGCATCTCCTTCGAAATCAACAACTGTATGTGAAACCAGCATCTGAACGCCACATTGCGGCTGCTAGCCTATTACATGGTCATAATTTTGTGCCAAATAAGTGGACATTGTAGCACGTAAGCTAACTAATATTATAGCATAGCAAAGACATTTCGCGCTATTTTTTGTGTAGAGCTGCATATGAAGAGCAGCTTACGGGAAATCGGGGAAAATTATAGAGTTTGGCGCCAATGCTGGCCAAACTATTTGTAGGCCACTGCAAAACAAAAGTATAATAAAGCCACAAAAACACGTTTAAGGCATGTTTAGTTGTTGCCATTTCACGCAGAGGTCAATTACCTGTCAAGTAGCCATGGAGTGCCTCTCTCTTTTGTGTGCTCCTGTTAAGCTGGTTTGACGCTGCTCTCTACTTATGGTCAAGAGAAAAATTGGCATCACTGCAATAACTACACTCCATTATATATAAGAAATCCGAGATGAGATAATCCGTACGTTGGCCACGACTGCGTGCTGTCGCAATGAACCCTCGAGGGTAGATCACATAAACTTACACTTACAAAGTCACGTCATGGCTACATCATTATTAATTCATAATAATCTCCATAGCGATTTCATGGCCTGCAATTGTTACGGATGGTTTGATATGCTAAAATACATCTGAAAGGAAGAGGAGTTGCGAATGATTTGTAAGTTTTTAACATAGGCAAGGGCATTGAAAATGAACCGAAACATTTGGCGTTTTTATTACAGAAAGCCTTTGTCGGTACTCAGTCAGGGTTAGTCGCCTGAAATAATTATTTTTATTTAGTCCTCTATTGTGCAGTTCTGTTAATTTTGTCCATTTTGCGTCGTTTTATCGATGATTAGCGCAACAATAAAGTCTTGGCCACCCAAGCGCAACAAACAACTCGTCTTACAATTATGCATGTGGGTGCCATAAGATATACATTTAGCAAGTCTCTAAAGTGTCTTTCGAGGAGGGAGTACAGTTCCTCGGAGAACAGAGCTCTGCCAAAGAGGTTCTAAAGTTATGAATAACTGGGCATTTGCAGGTGTTGTAACTCGGTGGCAATGTAACAACTTTTTATAAAAAAGCAAAAGGCCACATTCTTTCCATGCATAGCAATCAATGGAAGTAATATATTCTTTACCACCTGCCATGTTCATGAACGCTGTAGTTAGGCTCTCAGAAGAAAATGAAGAAGGAACGCTTGCGTGTGAGAATAGAAATAAGTTACTTTGCTCAATTTGCTTGATAATGACGAACTGAAAATTTGAAATGAATTCCTAGAAGTTATATCAATACAGCCTGCGCTTGCGTAGGTATGCTTGGAAGTTATCTTTTGCGATTTAGTTTCTATTTTGTCATAGATCGTTCGAAAGGCGAGCATTTCATATCACTAGCTAGCACGCTCAGATGTTTTTAGACATATGTACGAAGCCAATGAGATATATTTAGAAATGAAGCGGCATTTTTCATTGCGCCATGCACTGAATACGGGACAGCTGTGTTGTTCATTTGTATTAACTTTAGCTCCATTTGAACTGATTGTGATTCCTTGTTATTTTGAGATATTAGTTGTAGGACAGTAGCATCCTGAAGATCACTGGAAACATTTCGGCGCACACATAAACAAAAAGCGAAAGGCTTGAAATATACTAAATAAAGTGAGTTCCGAGTTCACACTCGTTTGCCTTCTCACCTCTTGTTTTTCGTGAATTTTTTGCTCACAGAACTGTTTCCAATGATGCCCTCAAAACTCCTCGCCCGGCTTTCTATGCTCTTACAATAGAAAGAGTCTGGTTAGGCAAAAGAGTTTTGCTGTGAAGACGACTACAGATATCAATGCTGACTAAATATTTACGAAAAAAGTGGCCTCGTATCTGCATGTAATCTGCAAATGTCGTCGAAAGACGATAGTCTTGCGTGAGGAGAGAGTGACAAAACATTTATTTGATGTTCTGCGAAAGATAATAGGTGAATGGTATTCTGGAGGCGCTGCGTTAGAGTGCCTCGAGCGTGCAGTGGAGGTGAACGAGCGCATCAACTCACGTCACACGTGAGACATGAACACCATCTGGCAGTTTTATTGAAAAGGAAAGCATGTGGCCCTAAGACGGGCGCATACAAATTAATAGGCTCACATCAGTGCCACCAATGCGTCAACTTCTCTCTACCATTTCAACATTTTCAGATTAGCAGAGGCTTGTTCTCTCACTGTACGTCAGATGCTCAAAAGGGCATACGTTAACGCACTGTTGCTGCGATATGAGAAGTTACAAGTTATTAGGCTATTTTCAATACGAGCCTGTAAATTCGTGTGCGATCTATGATCGATGTTTTGGTTAACTTTCAGCGAGGAAGACCACAGAATGTCACGAAGCAAACAGTTCCCAAAGCTTTTTTGTGCCATTGTTACCGCAGCGTAACTGCGTATCTGTCAAGTGAAGATTCGCAGTGGCTTAGCGTGAAAGGTCATAATGCTACGAGTTCCTAAGGCTTTACTGTCATTTTGAATAAGTGATATTCGGGTGGCTTGCAGTGCATGGTAAATGTGCAGGCGGGGTTGATTGAGCCTTCCATTTGTCTTGGACGAGTGAATTACGGGGGTAGGGGAGAATCGTCTCATGGTATGCTGTTCCTGCTACGTTGTGCTCCATACAAAGCGAAAAAAATGAAGACAAGAATGGTGATTAAGATTTCTTGTCCTAAATACACGATATCATCACGCGGTCGTTACGGCAAAACATGAACCAATAGGGCTGTCGCATGGCTGCCAAAAACAAGACTGCCAAAAACAGGACTTACAGACCGAGCCTCTGGATTGCTCTGGTCGAACGGGGAGGACGATGAGAGATTTGAGCGGATGACCACTTACAGAGATATTACACAGTATTACAGGCTAAGCAGGAAAATTTATCCTCCCGCACACTCGTCATTGAAAAAAGGACAGGCGGTGGCGTGGCGCCTACTCCAGACCCACACGTTTCCTAGTCCGGTAACAATGAACCGCTGCGTGCCGGAACTTCATTCGGACAAGTGTAAATTTTGCCACAACAGGGCGGACTTGAGCCCCATTTTATGGGCATGCCCGCAGGCCCCCAAGAGAGGCGAATTTCTTGACGGGAGTGGATGGGATGCCGCGCTCCTCAGCTCTGACTCTCAATTACAAGCCCGCTTAATACGGCAGGCCGAAGGCGCCGCCAGGGCCCATAGGATCATGGCCGTCGTCCAGGTTTGGTCCTACCTTCTCCTCTCGCACCTGAAAGGGGAAGAGGACCTTTCTGCTAATAAATAAAGTTTGTTCATCATCATCATCATCTGCTGATGCAGCTGCGTCAGAGCACAGGCCACGCGCTCGCGCGTTCCCTTTCACAAAAATTTATACTTTACAAGCAATGAACGCTGTACACTGATGGGACATCGGTATTGTTAAGAGATATGAACTGGTGTCAACGCAGCTCCCTCAATATTGTACAGCTAGCAGAGTGAAAAAAATGCCGTGTCGCGATTTGAATATCTTAAGATGCACAATGGAAGCTAGAAATTGTGCAAAAAAGAAAGAACGAAAGTAGACCTCACATCAATACTGCCTACGTATAAGGCGTTGTTAAGATGCTAGCCTAATTGTAGACGACCTTGTCAGTTCCAGAACACAATGTTCAGTGCTCACTGAGTGCCAGAGGGTAAATTCTCACCATAAAATATTCTAGACTGTTCCAGCGTAAAACGACACCATGCCCAGACAGAACAAACTAAAAAAAAAGCACACCTGTGTGGCGCGGTGTGGATGCTTCTTTCACTTTTCTTAGCCCTGCCGTGGCCACTGTTCTTTTTGCACACTACATGGTCCAATTATATTGGTTCTGAAAGTTGGAACGAAGAGTGTCGAAAACGTATTGCCACAGGCTTGAGCGCCAGCTGACGATTGAACCACGACTGGTTGAGGAGACGAAAGTAACCAAAACCGAAAACTCAATAACATACTTTTTATCAAATAGTCGTAATTTTATATGTGTTAAAGTCAAATACTCTAATACTTTACGGGTTATCTTACACTGGCCCTATTACATGATTTCATAATTTCTTGGTCGAGGGCTGTAAGCGGAGCTTATGCTGGCAAACTGCTATCAGAAATTCGGTCTACTTCGGCGCTCTGATGGGTCAGTGAATCATCGCTCTCTTTTGCGTGGTCGTTTCGCCCCGCTTCGCTGGTTTAGTAGCAAAGGTACTCGGCTGCTGACCCGCAGGTCGGGGGATCAAATCCCGGCCTTGGCGACTGCATTTCCAATGGACGCAGAAATGTTGTAGGCCTGTGCGCTTAAGAATAGGGTGCTCGTTAAAGAGCACCAGGTTGTCGAAATTTTCAGAGCCCTCAACTATGGCGTCTCTCATAATCATATTCTGGTTTTGGTACGTTAAACCCGACTACCTCACCCGCTTCGACGAAACAAAAGCCCTGCTCAAAGGCAGCGCATCCGAGGTAGCTAAGTTATTTGTCGAAAACATCGTCCTACGTCACGGCACCCCGGGGGTCCTAATCACCGACAGAAGAGCGGCATTTTCTGCTGACCTAACTCAAACGATCTTGGCATAGAGAAAGACAAGCCACCGCTGAACGACAGCGTACAGGCCAATGGCCTCTCCAAGCGGCTAAGCAAGACCATCATCGACATGCTGGCAAAGTGCGTCATTGTCGAACACAAGACGTGGGACACCGTTATTCTGTACGTGAGCTTCGCATACAACACAGCGGAGCAGGAGATGACGCAGATGTTTCCATACAAATTGGTCTGTGGAAAGAGCACAGCAAGGACGCCCGATGCCATGTTACTCAACATCACTGATGAAGAAAACTTCGATGTAAGCGGGTACCTTCGGCGCGTCGAAGAAGGCCGAAAATCGCCCGCCTCCGTATCAAAAACCAACAGACTACCGACAGGTGCCGTTAAAATCCTAGAAGACGCTGCGTGGAATGCTAGCTTAGTGAATGTGTTTGGATGTGGACGCCGATACGCCAACGTGGACTCAGTGAAGAGCATCTGCGATGGTACTGCGGACCTTACAGGGTGAGTCAATGACTCGGCCCACTCAATCACGAGGTTGTTCCTGACAGCATCACAAACTCTCAACGGCGGCGATCGCGTCCTGAAGTCATACAGGTCACGCGCCTCAAGCCGTTTTATGCGCGTTAACGAATTTAAACAGTGTATTATTGATGTATCATAATTTATTACTTGTACGTTCTTGCATGATAACTTAAAGCATTGGTATGATGCTTTTTTTCAAAGGGGGGAAATGCCACATTTTTTTTTGAAGTTGTGTTATCGCCCCATTGCCCTACCTAATTCTCAGAGCAAACCGCACCTGCAGTATTCGGGAGCCTTCAGGACTGCAGTAGATCAATTTTATAAGATTACTCCCCCTTTGTGAACATTTCAGAATATTGATAAGCGAGGTTTACCGTCCAAAACTATATTATTGTCGTAGGATCGTGACATAGCCCAAGACCGTAGACTGTATGTTGAGATCAAACTGTTTATTTGGGTGAACCTCTGCCCGGTGAACGGAAAGTCGAATTCCAGTAGCAGTCTTTCGCTGACAGCAGCGAACGGAGCGTCGATAAACTGACAAGCGGCGAAGCGTGTCGGCATTTACGGCCTTGAGATCGAATATTCTAGCGTTATCGTTAATAGCGACGTAGGTTCTCGAATAATGTGTGACGCTGCTGAAGTGGGCCTAATTTTAACAAAAATATCTACTAAAGCCTCGAATGTTCTCGAACATCGTAGGTGCGGTTTGCGCTGAACGTATTTCAACGGGGTGATAACAAAGCTTGAGAAAACGAACGTGGCAATATGATCATGAGTGATGCTGTAGTGGAGGGCTCCGGTAGTTTTGACTACCTTAGGTTCCTAAACGTGCACCCAAATTGAATCATTTGGGCCTAGAGCATTTCCGCCTCTATTGGAAGTGCAGCTGCCGCTGCCGGGATTCGATCTCGCGACGTGCAGGTTGCAGTCGAGTACTTTAGCCACCACACCACCGCGGCGAGGCTGAACATAGATTATTCTGGAACATTGTCACCTCTAGCGATAACGCTAGAATGTTAGATGGCAAGTCTATAAATGCCGACACGCTTCGCCGCTTGTCAGTTGCTCGACAGCCGACGCTCTGTTCCCCGCTATCAGTGCCAGTGTCCTGCTGTCACAGGCCTATCTCCCGGGGGGCAAGGGCGTGACAGAACCCTTACTGAGAATAGTAGGGAAGGGGCTCAGCCCGCCACCACCCCGTTTCGGCAGAGTTCATTGTCGGCTGCCCATCAAGAAATGAACTGAGGGAAAATTTTCATTCAGTGGAGTGGCTACGTAATTGCATATAACAAGATTTCGTAACAGATTTCTCGCACCTTTCTGCTGAGAAGGTTTTGTTCGTGTCTGGCGACCATGAACATTAGGCTTTCTGCCTTGCAAGCCGGTTAGGCAACGCTTCCGCGCTTTGCACTCGGACATTGCAGAGGAAGTTATCACTCTGCAGGGGCTCTAGAACGTCAGACCACTCTGTCATGCCTTTGTTCAAACTTTCTTGACCGGAAATTTACATCACAGGTGACGTAGGTGCAGGCGGGAGCCAAATAGGAAATGCTTCATAGACCAACCCCGTGCTGTTACCGCCTTTAAAAAAATCATTGTTTCTTAGAAAACGAATTGAATCACGGCTGCTCTATATCTTAGCTGACATGAGTCAGCGAGGACGTAGAAGTGTTTTTGAAGGGGCACGAATCGGGAGAGCTAAAAATGTACTTTAGTACTTTGGTCTCTAATTTATCAGCGTCGCTTAACTTATAGTGTGGTATGTTGAAATAATTGTCGTGGCTTGCAACATTGTGATATGTAAGGGAGTCTACTCGAGCACAGAGGAAAAGGCAGCTTTAAGGCTTGCCCGGCGATTTGATCGACCTTGGCAGGCAGATAGTCTACACTTTTTCTGGATTACGAAAAATGCCCACCTGCGAAAGTATCCATTCGCTTATAATCATGCTTATTTCTCCCTCCTCGCAAATAGTTCACAGAGACATGCGCATAATAGTACATGCGCATAAACGGCTCAACATAGATATATAACAATTTATATTATTTAATAAAGACACATAAACTCGCGTCACCAACTGCAATGAAAGCCACCGCCAGACAGATCCCCAGGTATTCTTCTTGTATTGCGCTCCTAAGGAAACACTGTCCTGCAATACAAAAACAAAGATTGCTGACATTGCGTATCATGCAGACACTTTATCAAAACGCAAACTTCTTTGCCATTAGGGAACAATCATCTTAGCGAGATGGTGCGAAAACTAATAATGACACACGATGATTTAACGCGGACGAGGCGCAAATTCTGAACTCCAAATTTACCTAAAAAACGAAAATTTGTGAGAGCACACGTGCGGTGTGCTCCAAAGAGTATTTCAATAACTGAGTTGCGTTCAAATGTGACTAAATATATGAGAGTTCTCATGCCAATAAACAATACATACGCTACTGGGCCAGACAGCACGCCCGATCAAGTCATCCAATTTTATGAACTAACGTGTGTCGAATCAAGAAGCTTTTGCTTTACTAGTGCACTCTTACAGTTAAAAATTAGCACACGGATTATCGTCAAGATTTCTATGAAGTATTACCTATGTCAGCTACATTATTCGTATACAAAGTGAAAATTCAAGGCTTAAAGACAATTGGGCTGTAAGACGTTTTCTGTAGTCATCCTAATTACGATGTTGAGCTCAGATTGTACTTTGCAGATGGAATGGCCAGTCTAAAAAGGGACTATAGGTGGCAGGCCCCGAGCAAGCGTTTTGGGAACATTCCTCGGTATAACTGGCATAGGTGCGACGGAAGCAATGACAACGGCGCCAAATTTACAATTATTGTGGATGATAGCAGCTTATCTTTTGTGGGAAAATTAAACAGAAATTTGAAAAGAGCTAACGCGACCTAAATTGGTATAATTTTGTGACTGAAAACTGCCTAAAAATACCATGCCAAAACATAGATGGTTTTTGTCAATTACGATGTTCACATTACGAAATCGCCACAGAAAATAGCAACGTAATTACCGATTAGCAAACCCAACCTGACAGCAAACATCACAAGGCATCATCGAAAGCTACAGTCTCATAAATCTTTCAGTAACGCAATTTTAAAAAGTCATTTATCAACTCTTAGGAACAATGTTTTCATGAACAGCTTTAAACACTATTAAAATAATTACTCAGGCTGCCCGATTTAGTGAGGACAAGTTTTGCAGCCCTCAGCTCTATCGCATATATATATATATATATATATATATATATATATATATATATATATATATATATATATATATATATATATATATATTACGACGCGTGATGGAGGAAACCTTGTTCACACCCCCCCTTCGCTACTCGCGAAGAAGTTGGTACGCCACTGCCTGCTGGAAGTTGTGATTTCTTTTTGGGTAACCACTAGTTCGGCCCGAATAAGACAATTTTCTTTTCGACGCGAAGTCTGCTCCCTTTATCAATGTCACGACGCTTTGCCACTCTATTTGACCGAAACGTGCCCGGCAGCCCGTTTTAGTCACATATACGTTGATTGTAAATGAGGCACTGTTCGATATTTCATTGCTCTGAAGATACCTGTCTCTAAAAAATACTTTCCAGAGCAGTTTAGAATATCTTTCAGTGTCACGACTTTTACTGGTACTGCGTATAAAATTCGGGTAATTACACTTCTGCGAAACAATTTCACAGAAATATAAATTAGAACTGGAGTTAGCTGGCTGTCTGACGTACGCAGTTCTAGCCACACAGTTTAACTTTTGCACTTCAAAGAACGACGACAGAGTAAAACTGGTAGAAATGGATAGTTTGAGTCTACGTAAATTGCATACGAGATGGGGCTATTGCGTAAAAGTAATTGGTCTTTTGCAAAGTTGATTTATTGCACAGTGAGATGAAAAAAAACATGCTCTAGCTGCCTCTGGGAAGGATTCACCAGGCTGGGCAGCGTCACATAAATTGAAGCTCTCGAAAGGACTCCTCGGCATGCAACTACGTTTTCAGGTTCAAAACAAGAAGAATGTCTGACGCCTGCTTATTCCCCAAGTCGCCTTCGCCAAAGTGTCATTATCTGTCAAAGTGAGCCACACCTGTTAGCGAGTGAGCCGACGTCCTTGCTGTTTCCTGAACATGCCTATCTCGTCGTCCTCGTGTAGCAGTCTTCGACCTTCAAAGTGTTATATCTTAGAGCAAGACCAGACTGGGGGCTTCAACAGCACTCTTTATCGAATAGGGTGTGACGAGTGTTTGCGTCGCAATCGCCGGCAGGGCTCGAAAGGGCGAGAGTGGGTTGCCTAGTCACCAATGGCCGATGGCTTCAGTGTTAACACGGGATCGACGTCTGGCTGTTTGTGGCACACGGTTGTGATTGCAGGCTTGCAGCTCGCTGCATCGACAATGAACGAGGATGAGATGTGAGACAGAAAGAAAAAAACGATGATTATGGGGCAGATGAAAAGGTGGGATGCAAAAAAAAAGCAGCTTTGTCGAGGCTAGCGCCCATGTGGAAGATCACGTGTATCAGGCGTAACATACTTCATTAGTTGGCTTTATTTGAAAATGTTTCTGCTTTTCAGTCGACAAAATATCTATAATATTAAGTTCAAACAATATCTACAAACAGCGGTACACATGTCATCTTACTGATATGTAAGACTCAGGCCCGACCCAAGCCCGATGCTCAGAGGTCCGGGATCGGCCCGGGAGCATTGAAACCATCCTTTACCCAGCCTGACGTGGGCCGAGCCAGTGGCCCATGCTGGAATTGAACATTGTTACAGGAGTGACATGGAACCGAAAACAATTACCCATGTTCAAGTTCACAACATAGATTTCTTCAGCGTACTGGGTGCGCGGCAACAGGGAACAGAGGTCCATACACTTTCGCCTTCATCTGTTCTCGCATTCCCCGTTTTTAAATGGAACTAGGAATCGCAGTGCAGCTGCACGTTATCCTAATGCATGTGTCAATAAGCGTCATTTTTTGTGGCTGGAGACACTTGTAAACGCCGCACCCACTTCCAATACTTCAAATTATTCTGAATGATCAAACATTCAGCATTTTCTAAGATAAAGATTATGCGAATTAAAACTGGCAAACGACGAAAACACGAATATGGAGTTGACACTAAAGGCGGCCATGAAATCACATTCCGACAAAAAATACCTTTTCAGTCCTCTGTTCAAATCTGTTCTGTGAAAATAATCTTCCCATCATTTTCAACAGCATCCAGCTGACGGAAACGCTGAGATCACAACTGTCTTCTTGTGATCACACCAGAACTGATTTCAGAGAGATTTCTCAAGTCATACGTGCAGCCGAAATCCTTTCAAAATACGAATACAAATTTCTTGAAGGAGATCGCTACTACCATTACTCGAGCTTATTAAAACTTAATAGTGCAGAAACCTAGAGGTATATAAAAAGGAGCCTGTTTTCAAAGCTACATCAGGATCCGGCATCTTTATAATAATAATATGTGTGTTATAACACACAATCATGAAAATATGATTGAGAGACATGTCATTGTGTTGCTCCCTCCGTTATATTGAACACCGCGTTTTGAACTCACGTCAAATTGCCTTTACAGTCGCGATCTGTATAAGATAGACGCCTGAATTCACATGTATATTTATATAGGTCGTACCACCGCGCAGCTGTCACAGCACAAGTGTTCAACACTAAAACTCAAGAGGGATGAAATCTATTTCAATACGCCACGTTCAATGCGTCACATTCCTATCAATGCACTAGAAATAATTGTTCTGTGAAAAAGGGTTATGGTCTTCAGCTTCGTTGTTTACGGAAGTAAATGAGTGATCACGTGTGTCAACCTTTCGGCTATTACAGCCGCACTACCTGAGTATTGTTCTGGTGTACCATAAATTAGCAGTTGCACACTTTATCTACAAAGCAACCATGGAAGTTCAGACTCTGAAGATGGGTAGCTTCCAGTTTCACACAGACAAGTATGGCACTTGTTTGACGTTTAGCACGTGTACACTCACTATATTGCGGTAACTAACGAACATGATAAGACGCACAAAACTTCAAGCAAATGGAAATTTGACGCAGTACTGTTGAAAAATATTTTAATTTCAGTAGTTTCACAGGCCGTCTTCGAAGGCTATTAAAGCACCAAAAACAAGAAAGCGAGGCGCACAATAATAAAAAAGGCTACAAAGAGCACTGAAAGTAAGAGTTCACGTTATGACGTTTAATTTGAGATAAAAGAACAATCGCAAGTTACTCTTTAAAGGAATCATCTGTGAATATGTCCCCCATTTCCCTACCGACTGCATATTTCTTGAACTCAAATTGGTCTTACAGTCGATGGCCCATAGTTCATAACCTAAAATAAAAGGCAATTTGGAGATTTCAGTTTAAAGTCTAGCAGAGACAAGTTTCCATCAAGCAAAAGTTTTCTTTTTTTATACGTCAAATGAAAGGCCATGGCCTTAGTAGCCTACAAATTATAGCTGTGAGTGATAGTGCACTTGCGAAATTTATCATATCTTTCTATTACCTCACATATATATTTGCTATTATCTGAGGTGACGATAAGGTACGAGATTGCTCGCGCGCAAGACAACGTGATGTTTCCACAATAGCTTTCAACCATTGATGGCGCAAAAGAAGTCACTCTAAGGTAAAACTTTAGTGTTCTCCTAGTAAGTGCACAATCCAAGAAAATTTCTTTGGAGAAGTTTGAAGAAGAGGTTTTCAAATTTAGCACACTTTTCAATAGGACTGGAGTGTACTTTTTCATTTATTTGCTAACGTTTGTTTTCGGCAATATTTCCGTAGCAATTGTGGTGCTGGAGACCTGAGTTCAACCCGCATTTGACCCGGCAATAAAAGAAGGATATCAAATATTATTCAAGTGCAGTTTCGTTTAAACGACGACATTGTCAACACATGCATGTATTTATAACAACCGGAATGATTGCACCACTTTCACACAAAAATAAATGCACGTAGACGTAAGTACATATTAGTGCATGGTACAAATACGAAAGCCGCAAAAGTTCTTGCTCACTTAAGGTACAGGCATGCTCATTTTCACGACGAGCCTGCCTCAAGAATCTGAGTAAGTTTGAGGAAATCTACAAAATCGCTAAATTTATGAAAGCCTATATATTTATTTCTGCTATAAATGCAGTAACATTGCGCTAACTCTTCTTTTCCGTCCCCACCAGGAACGTGGATTACATCGCAGTGGTCATCGAAGAAGGCAATCGTGTTCGTGAGTGCTTGCCAATCTAAGAATATGCATATGACTGTGCTGTGTGATGTATTGAAACCAAGTATCTTTTCGTATATGTTCTCGCGTCATATTAGGCAATTAGCAGCAGTTATAACCAGGCAAGTAAAACATCAAATATAAAGTTACATGACTTGCAGCCTACTCATTTCTCAGTATTTAAACAGATGTTCAGTCTGGTTGTGCAGCTAAGCATTTCTAGCTAGCAATTTAAACTGGTATGAAAAAACGGACACTGGGATTTATAAAGTACTCATTATTTTTTCTAGTGACATCGAAACAGGTTAAACAGGCTTAACATTAGCACCAAAAAATTAGGTAGTCTTGCGAGTACTAACTTCATCTCGTACCAAATAATCCTGCACTCTAGCTAACAAAGGTCAAATTGCAAATCAGGTTTCAATACACGTATATTCCTTTCATTTGCAGTTCCTTGTGAAAGTGAATAAACGGTCGTTTACTCTTTGATAGGACCCTTTTTCGCTTGTCAAAGAAATCGGCACTGGTGAGAGAACTGCTGGTGGCTAAGGAGACAATTATGCAGTCGAATCAATCTTGAAAGTGAAGAATGCAATGTATGAAAGGACAGCAAAACTTACTACTTGTGTCGTATCTGAAGACAAATTTTCTCATTATAGCTATACATTTTACCAGTAGTCATTTTTTCATAAACGATTTGGCTCCAAGTTTTGTAAAGGAATAGTTATGATGAAACCCTAGGCTTGATATTAAAGCATGAAGGCAAGGGGAGCGATACTATAAATACCTGCTTCTGCAAAAACTTATTCTAAACAATTATTCCAAAGACAGGCAAGGCCATAGTGGTCTAGTGACTAAGGTACTCGGCTGCTGAACCGCAGGTCGCGGAATCTGACCCAAGTTGTGGCGGCTGCATTTCCCAAGGAGGCGGAAATTTATAGGCCTGTGTGCTCAGATTTGGGTGCACGTTAATAAACCACGGGTGGTCGAAATGTCCGTTGCCCTCCACTATGGCGTCTCTCAAAATCTTATGGTGGTTTTGGGACAATATATCCCACATATTGATTGAATCAAATTTTTTCGAATACTACAATGGAGAAACTTTGGTCTGTCTTTCTGTATGTCTTGTGATTCTACCACCCAGCCAAAATTTAAGGTCTTGCCAAACGTCCAGCTATATTGAACTGGTAGCTTCGTTCATAATTCGGAACGTTGCTGGTGAAAAAAACAAACTCTACACATATCTATGGCACAAAACTAATACGCAAGCCTTATGTGATGTGTTATATTACATGAAAATACATGGATACGCAATTCTTAAGAGGTGTTTTATTTTCTTAGGATGCGCTAAAATTCGACGCAGTGTATGAAGGAAAGCTTGGAGAAGACTACCATCCTTCGGCGACGTTTGCACTAAAGAACGCAAATTTTGTGAAGTAGCTTTTTCGTGAGATTCATAAACACGTACTTAAATATGTGGAGCCCGATGTCGTTCACAAATTGTGTCGCCGACACTGTCGGCACAAAACCAGCCGAGAGTGTCCCTAAAATGTTTAATGCTATAGTTTTTTCAGTCACGGCATCCCCAATTGTCGACGCGAAATTTGAAGGCGCGTCACACGCCGCTGTGTTTTCTCAAATTGCTTGAAACTTGACGCATTTTTGCGGGCTTCCCGGATGGACAACTAGAGTAGTCATTCAATTATATTCTTCAAAAAATTGATGCAGGAAATAACTTCGCTAAGGACAGTATCATGTTCGATGACTGTTTATGTCGCGGTTGAATCCGTTGTCGAAAGCACTTTTTCGCTCGAAAGAAACACAACCAAAACACTCACAGCATATCTACGGAATGAATAATGATGAGTAAGGTGAAGCGTCCATCCGTACATCTGCGTGAACAAACTCTGAATGCATTTCATGCCAAACAGTTAATTCTTTTTATGCATGTACCGTATCTGGCTGGAAGCAGTATAATAAATAATTAGTTACAAGGCATTTACCTTGAATACTTAAGCTTACATAAGTAACGTATTCATTTATTTCCTTGTAATGTAACACTAAGTGCCTTTGAATTGTGTCATGCCCATTTGATGCGTTTATGACCATGCATCAGCAGAACGCGTAACCCCTACAAAAGTAAAAGTTGCTAACACTGACGTACGTCTGTGTTTGCAAATGCGCGCGCTCCTGGAAAACCTTGCGTGTTGAAGAAGGCCCAGTGGAGAGGTAGATAGATGAGCCGATGGACGCTTCTAGGGCAGACACGCGCAAAATTACTAACTATTAAGCCCCAACTAAATTTTCACCTGTGGTTGGCTTGGGGTCCCTGAAGAATTCAAAGCAAACGACAAATCTTCGTTTGTAATTTGTCATGTATCATGCAGCTCAGCATTTGTCGAAATAAATGAAACCCCAAAGAAAGCAACAAAACCTCATCATGAACATAAGGCACCCTTGAACACGTCGAACACCGTACACTGTGCGTTCGCTGTAAAGATTATGTTGCAGCTGTTTGCACATGGCACGAAGAAAAATAATAGCTTCAGACGAATATTCATTGCGCCTAGTTGTTTATCGTAAATACCATGGTTACACGGCGGTTATTAGGTACGCCGAAAAAACAACATCAACACAATGTTCATCCAACTGCAGAAATTAGTCGTGCTGAAAATAATCGCGGAGCCAGTTACTCTCTAAAGAAGCAACCGAAAACGATCATGGCTATAGAAACACTGGGAAGTAGTAAATAAAGCATACCACTCCATCCACTAATCATTGCACCTGGTGCTTGATACAGCTTTGATGGACATTACTTTTGGCAGACAGAGATTACGGTTGTCTTTTTTTATACTTTTGGTGATATGAAACGGAAGACCTGTGTACCTACTGTACTTCTGTAGCAATGTCCTTGAGCATAGATTCTACGTCAACGCTTTTTTTTCCTCGTTCGTATAAACTACCACAACGCTCAGACAAGTGTAATTCTAGCCCCACACAGGGTCAGTGCTATTAGTTACTTTGGCGATGTAGTAAATCTCCTTAAAATCTGCTTTGAGACTCCGAAATCAAATTAGTTGAATGCTCTCTAGGCAGAATTACGGTTTTCACAATGTCGAAGAAGTAACCTTATAAAGGCGAAAAACAAACTCCCACACTTATCCTTAGCTCTGGTGGCGGAGTCGCAAACAGCTATGGGAACAGCCATCATATGAAAGCATGACGATGTTTATCCCCACAGAGCGCCTGCGCAAGTAAGCTTTTGGTGTGTAGCGACACCACAAACCCGAGCTAACGGGGGAGTTTCGGCTCCCTCCCACGCCTTGCTGTGCGTGGCTGAGCCGTGTCCGGGGAGAAGGGGATTCGGGGGGTTCAGTTGACGATGGTTGCTTGGACATTTAAGGCCCCCCGGCAGAGGCAACACACCCCTTTGGCTCTGGCTTCACGTACACGGCACCCCTGGGTTAACCCACCCAGGGGAAATCGGCAGTCGCCTTTTCCTATCTCTCTCTCTCTCTCCCTACATCTTCGTCTTTATCTCTCACTATTTATCTGTCCTGTCTTCTACTCTCTCCTGTTCACTTCCAAACTTCCTGGCGGCTTGGGTTAACCCTGTGCGAATAGCCTACCTTGGTCTAGGCACATTGGGTTTTGGTAGCGTTGTACGGCTGGCGTCTGCATGTTTTAGCATCCGCAAACATGTAGCGTCCCCTCGTTGGGCTCCGTGGTGGGTTGCCGCCAACGCTTCTGAAGAAAATAAACCGGCATGCATAGACCGTTTCTCTTATTAAGTGATCGTACCGCCTTAAAGTGCGTACGCACTGAAGACTTAGGCTTTTTCAACCGATCAAATCGAAAATTCCTCCATTTTCATGTTATACATAGTGAGATAAGTGGCAAGCAAGCCAGAACTGTATTCTCCTTTGTAGTAGCCAGGTGTCTCACAGAACTCTGGCGGCCGGGTACAAAGTTACCAAAATGGCCAGCGGAGACCTACCCCTTGAAGTTCGAGAAAAACAACAGTTTGAGAAACTAAAGAATTTTTCAACTTTTGGTGACACTCCGGTCACTGTAACACCACACAGATCCTTGAACACAACCCATGGAGTGGTATCTGATGCTGATTTGCTTGGCTTGACCAAAGAAGAACTTCTGAAGGAGTGGAAGAGAAAGAATGTGACCAATGTATAAAGGATCATCATCAGAAGAGACTACATGGTAACACAAACAAAACACCTACTACTCACGTTCGCTTCCAGTAATCTGCCAGAAAGTATTCAAACAGGGTACACGAAGACGTCAATCAGACCATACATACCTAACCAACGTCGTTGTTTTAAATGCCAGAGGTATGGCCCTCGCTCACAAAGCTGTCGTGGTCACCAAACTTGTGAACATGTTGGAAACTCAGGGCACAATTCTGACAACTGCGAAGAACCATCACACTGTGTGAAATGTGGCGGAAATCATGCCACATACTCATGACCTTGTTCATTTTGGAAAAAAGAAAAAGAAATCATCGCAGTGAAAATTAAAGAAAATATCACATTCAAAGAAGCAAGACGAAGAGTGTCGTCATTTTACGGCGCTACATAAGCTGATGCGGCGCGTCAGGGGGCAACGCCGCACCAGCGCTCGCCACTCCTTCGGCCAGCGCAGAGCGAGCCGTCGGCTGTGGCGCCTGCCCCCAAGGCGGCAGTTCAGTCTACTCCGCCTCCCAGCGGATTGAGGCCGGAGACTCCAGGGTCTTCTGGTCTCAAGGCCTCACTACAGCAGGCGAAGCCTAAACTCCGAACCACCAGCTCGCATGAGCGGGCATACAGTGCTTCTGAGGAGGCAATGGATACAACGATACCCTTGGTGCCGAAAGAGCGGCGCGGCTCCTTGGAGCGCACCTAGAAAAATAAAAAAAACAATAATGGTGCCGGACGACCGTCCTGCCACCTCACTCCTACACAGGATACTCTCTGTACACAAGGCAGCATCTTTTCTTTTTAATATGCAAACAAAAATATTACAGAGGAACATCCGAGGCCTTCTTTGAAACCTCGAGAACTTACAAGAACTCCTCCTTGAAGACAATCTTAAAGTGCTGTGTGTACAAGAGACACACTTAAAATGAACAAACACAAACTTTTTACGTAAATACGTAATCTTCTGAACGGATAGAGATAATGCCATGCCACCATCCGGTGGTGTGACGGTTATAGTTAGTGAAGGTATAGCATGTACACAATTACCCCTTCAAACTTCCCTTGAGGCGGTGGCTGTCCGAGTAGTTATTCTAAGCAAAGTCATCTCCGTCTACTCTTTGTACATACCGCCGCACCACCGTCTTGAAAACCTTCCATTCTAGTCTTTAATAGACGAACTACCTGAGCCTTATCTGGTCCTTGGGGACCTGAACACACATAAGAATCTGTGGGGTGACTCTCGCTGTGATGCACGAGGTCGCCTTATTCAACACTTCCTCAATTCATCAGGTGCCTGTCTGTTGAATAGGAAAGAGGCAACATACTATAACCTTGCCAGCAAAACTTACTCTTCCATAGACCTCAGTATCGCTTCACCTTCACTTGTACCATTACTTCAGTGGAAAGTCCTAAATAATTCATACGGAAGTGACCATTTTCCTTTAGTTTTAAGTACGCCAACATTATATGAATGTCCTCCACATGTTCCCAAATGGCTGGTAAACTTAGCCGACTGGGAACAATTTCAAAAGTTTACTCAGTTAAGTTGGACTGGCATATGCGGATTAGGCATTGATGAAGCTATGCAGTACTTCACGGTTTATCTTACTGACGCAGCAGCAAAGTGCATTCCACAAACATGTGGACTGCCCGCCAAACGACATATCTCATGGTGAAACACTGAGTGTCGTAATATACTCTTCCTATACAATGGTATATGGCTTTCTGGCACCATCCCTTCTTCCTGGAAAGAGGCTATTGTTATCCCTATTTTGAAACAGGGCAAGGTTCTTCCTCAGTTGTGAGTTGGAGGCAGTTACAAGCTGCTTTTGAAATTTTTGGAAAGAAGATAAACCGCCGACTCCTACACTTCCTCGAAACACACAATCTGCTCGACCGATTCCAGGGCGAGTTTCCAGAGGGTACATCCACCACCGACTATCTGGTGTGCATTGAGGCAGAGATCCGAGACGCTTTTGTCCAAAAACAACACTTGCTCTCTGTGTTTCTTGATATCGAGAAAACATACGACACAACATGGCGTCTTGGCATATTAAGAGACCTGTTTCACTTGGGTGTGCGGGGTAGAATGCTTTCCATAATTGAGAGTTACTTGTCCAATCTGATAATCCGTGTCCGTGCAGGCAGCATTCTCTCCCAAACATTTGTGCAATAAACGAGAGTACAGCAAGGTACTCCCGTGTGTACTTAGTTGTGCACTTTTTATTATCAAAATGAATTCTTTACACATGTTCGCTCCCCGCAACAGGTTCTATTCCAGATAAGTGTATGACGTCCAGCTTGGCTTTAAGTCATGCCCTTTCAATGTGTGAGCGGGGGTTCAGTTAGGTTTAAACAAGGCCTCCAGATGGGCAGAGAAAAACGGATTCCGGCTTGACCCAGAAAAAAGCACGTTTGTCTTGTTCTCCCGAAAGAGGGGCATGCACTCAGAACTTGACACTGAACTGAACGGTAAACGTCTGTCTGGTAATGCAGAGCATCAGTTCTTAGGCTTAATCTTGCACAACAAGTTGAAATTTGTACCGCACATCAAGTATTTAGGAAACAAATTGTTTAAAAGCCATGAATGTTCTAAAAGTGTTGTCACGAACTATGATGATAATGATGATGGGTAGTTTTTAGTGGCGCAAGGGCCAATTGATGGCCGAAGAGCGCCATTTCAATTGACTACAGATATGAACAATGATATGGTGCGTGGCTGTAAAGGGGCCTTAAAATTCCTCCCCTATCGCGGGTTAAAACATGAAAGTAATAAAATCATGACAGTGGCGTGACATATGTGTAGTGATGGCGGATGGCAAAATGTCATGATAATAAAACCATGATGAAGATGTAGTCAACGCAGCGACGACCAGTCTATAGAGGCCGTGCTACGGATGACCTCGAAATATCGGGTGAAAGATTTGCACATCTTTTAAAAACGTGAAAATTATTTGCAGTTGAAAAAGCGGATCCCTACTGATGAGCATCCCAGGGTGTAGAGGGAGCTGCTGTCGGTAGGACAGTAAAAAGTGCTTTTTTCTTAGAGCATCTAGCTCATTGCACTGGACGAGAATGTGGAGAACCGTAAGGGGCTCTCTACATCTCTCACAATATGGTGGATCACCGGTAGACAGAAGAAATGAATGTGTAGAATGTGTATGTCCTGTTCTAAGCCTTGTTAGTATTACTTCTGTGTGTCGTGATTTTGATAGTGGCGGCCAATAACCTAGTTACGGCCTAATAGCAAGGAGTTTATTATCTGTGTGTTTATTCCACAAGCTCTGCCAATACCACCTGAGCTTTCGTTTTAGAAAAGGTTTTAAGTCAAGTGCAGAGACTGGTATTGATGCATTGGCAGTAGTGACATTGGCCCAAGCAGCCAGATTGTCAGCCAAAACGTTCTTTTTTATTTCACGGTGCCCTAGAACCCAGCAGACAACGACATGCTGCCTTGATGTGTAGAGTGTGCACAGAAATGACTAAAGTTACACCAGCACGGGGTTCTTGCGTTTTTTAGGAGTTTTCAGGGCTTTGACCACGCTTAGGGAATCTGTGTATATTACCGCCTTTTGTAATTTTATCTGTTTATTGTGTTTTACGACCGCCAGTATTGCGTAAGCTTCTCCTGTGAAAATGCTTGCATCAAGATTAAGAACGCCGGCCTTCGGAAAAGGATTGGCCTACCGCAGCATATGACACAGAAGTGTTTGACTTTGACGCATCAGTAAAGAACTCAGGGCATGTGTATTTATGTTGTAGTTCTAGGAAGTGTGTATGTATGCGTGCAAGTGGTGCGTGCTTTGTGACATCAACAAAGGAGACGTCACAGTCTATAAGCTGCCACTGCCACGGTGGCAGATATGTTGCAGGAGCCATCAAACTGTGTTCAAGAAGCACACCTGTTTCTTCAGCGAGGCTCCTTACACGCAGTGCGTAGGGCTGCCTAAACGAAGGACGGTTCTCGAACAAGCTAGAACAAGACAAATCATAGATTGTGAAATAGGAAGGGTGTTTCTTGTCTGCCTTGACCTTCAAAAAGTACAAAAAGGACAGGGAACATCTTTGTAGGTGGAGCGACCATTCATTCGAATCCACGTACAGGCTGTCCACAGGGCTGGTGCGGAAAGCACCCGTAGAGTGGTGAGTGCCTATATGGAGGACAGGGTCGAGAAATTTAAAGGCTGATGGTGTTGCCGACTGATAAATTATAGCACCGTAATCTAGGCTTGTGCGTACGAGGCTTTTATATAGGTTAATTAAACATTTCATGTCACTACCCCATGTAGTGCGTGGCAAGTTTTTAAAAAAATTCATGGCTTTTAAACATTTTGTTTTTAAATACTTGATGCGCGGTACGAAGGTCAACTTGTTGTCCAAGATTAGAGCTAAGAATTTATGCTCCGCATTTACAGACAGACGTTGACCATTCAATTAAAGGTCGGGTTCTGAGTGCATGCTTCTCTTTCGAGAGAACAAGATACACGTGCTTTTTTGTGGGTTCAGTCGGAATCTGTTTTTCTCTGCCCGTTTGGAGACCTTGTTTAAACGTAACTGAACCTGCCGCTCACACATTGCCAAGTTGCATGACTTGAAGCCAAGCTGAACGTCGTCGACATATGTACAATAGAACATAATGCGGGGGATGGATAGCTGCAAGGAATTCATTTTGATAAGAAAAAGTGTACAAAAGTACACCCCCTTGCGGCACGCCTGTTTCCTGGACAAATGTTTGGGAAAGAACACTGCCCACACGGACACGGAATGTACGATTGAACAAGTAGCTTTCGATAATAATAAACATCCTGCCACGCACACCAAGATTGGACAGGTCTCTTAATATTCCGAATCTCCATGTCGTATGATAGGCTTTTTCGATGTCAAGGAACACAGAAAGAAAGTATTGTTTGTGGACGAAGGCATCTCGGATCTGTGCCTCGATACGCACGAGGTGTCAGTGGTTGATCTACCCTCTCGAAACCCACATAGGAATTGGTCGAGCAGATTGTTCGTTTCAAGATAATGTACAAGTCTGCGATTTATTATTTTTTTCAAAACGTTTACACATGCAACTTGGAAGTGCGATTGGCCTGTAACTACTAACGGAAGATGGATCCTCGCTTTGCTTTAAAATCGGAATAATAATGGCTTCTTTCCACGCAGAAGGAATTTCACCGGAAAACCAGATAGACTTATACAGAGAAAGCAGGATTTTTTGTGTTTCAGAAGGCAGTTGTTTCAATATTTCGAATACTATACGGCCCGAACCTGGAACTGATTTATTGCAAACATGTAGCGATGCTTCTAACTCGGCCTAACTGAAAGGTTTGTTGTACGACTCCTGCTCAGAAGATTTTCACTGAAGTTTCTCTTTTTCGATTTCTCTTTTGTGTTGTTGAAATGCTGCAGTATACTGCAACGAACTGGACACCTCTTCGAAGTGGGCACCGAGGAAGTTCGCCTGGTCTTCTAAGGTGTCCCCTTGTGTGTCTACGAGATGTAGTGAAGATGCCTGTCGTCCTGTCACCTTGTGAACCATGTTCCAGACTTTAGTTTTTTGTGCATATGAAGTAATGCCTGATAAAAACTTATGCCAGCTTTCTCTCCTAGCCTGCCGGCGCGTTCTCCTGCGTTGGAGTTGATTTTCCTAAAACTTCCAAGATTATCTGCCGTCGGCGAGTCCCGTAGCAATCTCCACGCTTTGTTTTGTTGTTTGCGTGCATTGCGACATTCAGTATTTCACCATGGGACACGTCGCTTGCCAGGCAGTCCAGAAGTTTGCGGGATGCATTTCATCGCAGCATCGGTCAGAAAAGCAGAAAAAAATTGTACAGCTGCATCTATGTTTAAACCAGATAAGTCAGTCCAAATTAAGTGAGTAATCTGCGAGAACTGTTCCCAATCAGCTTTGCCAGTCATCCATCTGGGGACCTGTTGGAGATATTTATTTCATATGGGTGTGCTTAGCGTTACGGAAAAGTGGTCACTTCCGTGAGGATTATTGATGACATTCCATGTCAGTAAAGGAAGGAGGGATGGTGAGACAATGCTAAGGTCTATTGACGAGTACGTATTGCTGGCAAGGCAGTAATATGTGGGCTCTTTCCGATTTAAAAGGCACGCGCCAGAAGTAAAAGAAACTGTTCAATCAGGCGACCTCGAGCATCGCAGCGAGAATCATCCCATAGATTGCTATGCGCATTGAAATCTCCCAAGGACGATATAAGGTTCTAGAAGTTTATCTATTAGTGACAGGAATTCATGTTTTCAAGATGGTAGTGTGGAGGTATGTAGACAGAGCAGATGGTCACGAGATTGTTCAGGAAGACTACACGAATAGCCACTGCTTCAAGAGATGTTTCAAGTGGTAGATGAGTACATGCAATCCCTTGATTTACTATAATGGCCACACCACCAGATGACTTGACGGCTTCATTCCTGTCCTTTCGAAAAATGATATACTGGCATGGAAAATTAGTGATCTTGGGTTTTAAGTGTGTTTCTTGTACACACAGCACTTTTGGTGACTGTTTATTTAAAGGTTCTTGAATATTGTCAAGGTTTCTCAGTAGTCCTCTGAAGTTCCACTGTAAAATTTGTGTCTCTATTTTTATTGTAGTTAAGTGCTGTGTGTACAGAAACATTATCTTAAGTTACAGGGCCTGTTGGGGCCCTGTAATACGGGTTTTCTCTTTCTTGCTTCGCTCCAAAGAGCTGCGCCTTTCCTTCGGCGTGTGGAGCGCCGGAAGAGTATGGCTTGTGTCCATCACCTCTTCTGAGGTGATGGATTGTGCCTGCTTGGCAGGCACGTTTATGGCAGTTTCGGACCTGACTGTACTTGCAGTGGTCCGTGGTTCAGTCGTTTCTGAACTCTGCTGGCCCTTTTGAACAAAAGGCGGAGCAGTACAGACTGCTCCAGCCGGAGGCACTTCTTGCATAACCGCAGTCACACTTGGTGTGAATCTCGCGGGTGCCGAAGAAGTGGCGCGGCGCCTCGACGCGCCACGTCGGCGAAGGAAGGTTCAGAATCATTGTGTGTAGAAAAACGTTGACATTCCTTTTGAAATGACAGGTTTAACTTTACCTTAAGCTCTAATATTTGTTTCTGTTTTTTCCGTTCAAGGCATGATCGGGAGTAGGCAGCGCGATCTCCTTCACAGTTAGTGCAACAGGGTTATGAAGTGCACTTTTCAGATACATGTTCCGAAGATGCGCACTTCGCGCACCTAGTGCGCCCTCTGCACGTTTGGGATCCGTGTCCGAAGCGCTGACACTTGAAACATCGGCGAGGATTCGGTATATAAGGTCTGACAGGAAGCTTGCAGTAACCAGTTTCAAATGAGTCAGGAAAGTTGCTTGTACCGAAAGTAACTATGATGTGCTTTGTTAGCATCTGTTTATTATCTCGCCTGATTATTATTATTTGTACTTTCACTGCATTTTGTTTTTGCCAGCCTTCGAGCAATTCACTTTCAAACAGCTAGAGGAGGTCATCTTCACATATGACACCACGCACTGTGTTCATGGACCTATGTGGGCCCACTGATATTGAAATGTGATCAAATAAAATGAGTTTTGTGAGCTTGTCGTACTGAGTCTTGTCGCGAACTTCTAGAAGGAGATCGCCATTCCTCATTTTAGTTACTTTATAGCCACCCCGCAAGGACGCCTGCGCAAGTAGGCGTTTGGTGTGTAGCGACACCACGGACCCGAGCTAACGGGGGAGTTTCGGCTCCCTCCGACGCATAGCCGTGCATGGCTTTGCCGTGTCCGGGAAAAAGGGGATTCTGGGGGTTAAGCTAATGCTGGGTGATTTGACCTTTGAGGCCCCCCGGCAGAGGCAACACACCCCTTTGGCCCCGGCTTCACGTAGACGGCCCCCCTGGACTGACCCACCCAGGGGAATGCGGCAGTCGCCTTTTCCTATCTCTCTCTCCCTACATCTTCGTCTTTACCTCTCACTTTTTATCTATCCTGTCTTCTTTTCTCTTCCATTTACTTCCGATATTTCCTGGCGGCGAGGGTTAACCCTGCGTAGTTACCCAACCTTGGGTAGTTATATTCGGTTATAGCGGCGATGCATGGCTGGCGTCTCCACGTGTTCACTAGTCAACCTTGTAGCGTCCCCTTGTTGGACTTGGTGGTGGGTGGCCACCATCGCCGCCGAACTTCATTGTATTTTATGGCAAAATCTTTTCCTCCCCTTCCTTATCGCTCTCTAAAAAGGTGGCGCACCGAAGATACTTTCCTGCCTAACACACCAAAGCCGACATTCCCAAAGTACCATGTGATCCACAGTCAAACTTAAAAGAAGACAGTCCGAGCTATTTCACCTTTCCTCGTTTCCAAAACTCTCACAGAAGCAATAGGCCCAGGTTACAAAATAACAAAGATAGGAAGTGGCGATCTTCTTGTGGAGGTTCGTGACAAAGCTCAGTATGAAAAGATGTCTAAGCTTGAAGCCTTTGGTGAAACCTCTGTTTCGGTGGGCCCACACAGGTCCATGAACACTGTCCGTGGCGTAATTTCTGATGATGATCTTACTGAGCTTTCTGAAAGTGAGCTGCTTGAAGGCTGGCAGGACCAGAACGTGGTCAAAGTCCAACGAATAACAATAAGTCGCAACAACAAACTGACCCCTACAAAACACGCAATAATTACCTTCGGAACAAGTGACCTACCAAAATCAATCGAAACCAGCTATTGTAAGCTTCGTGTGAGACCATACATTTCCAACCCTCGTCGATGTTTCAAGTGCCAACGTTTCGGTCATCGATCGCAGAGTTGCAGAGGGCGTGCCACTTGCGCAAAGTGCGCATCCATTCAACACATATCAGACAACTGCACCTCAGAAACAACTCATTGTTCGAACTGTGAAGGAGACCACGCTGCCTACTCACAATCGTGCCCCGCATGGAAAAAAGAGAAACAAATAGTAGAACTTAAGGTTAAATTCAATCTCACATTCCAAGAAGCGTGCCAACGCTTCGCAATACGCAACCCATTCTATCCCTCCTTTGCAGATGTGACGCGCCGGGGCGCCGCGCCACATGCCTCAGCACCCGCGAATGTCACACAGTGTGTGGCCGCGGTCGTGCCGCCAGCGCCCCCGGCTGGAGCAGCCTGTACTGCTCCGCCATCTGACAAACAGGGCCGGCAGACGCTAGTATCTGCTGAACCTCAGACCTCTGCAGGCGCAGTCAGGTCCGAAAGTTCAGTGAATGTGCCTGCCCAGCAGGCACCATCCACCACCTCACAAGACGTGATGGATACAAGTCCCACTCCTCCGGCGCCTCAGACGCCGAAGGATAGGCGCAACTCCTTGGAGCGCGCCAAATAAGAAAAAACTCGAATCCCAGGGCCCTCAAAAGGCCCTGTAAACTAACGCAACACCTCTGTATGCACAGCACCAACCTAAATTAAAATGACACAAATACTACAGTGGAACGTCAGAGGACTGTTGAGAAACCTCGACGATATCCAAGAACTTTTACACAAACATACACCTAAGGTGCTAGCGTACAAGAGACACACCTGAAACCGAAACACACCAACTTTTTACGTCACTACGTTATTTTTCGGAAAGACCGGAATGATGCCATTGTGCCATCCGATGGTGTTGCCATTATAGTCAATTAAGGGATTGCATGCACACACCTAACACTACAAACATCCCTTGAGGCGCTGGCTGTTCGAGCAGTTCTATTGACTAAGCTTGTCACCATCTGCTCTCTCTACATACCTCCACAACACCGTCTTGAAAAGCATGAATTCGAGTCCCTCATAGACGAACTTCCAGAACCCTATAATCTCCTGGGAGATTTCAATGCACATAGCAATCTGTGGGGTGACTTTCGCTGCGATGCTCGAGGTCGCCTGATTGAAGAGATTCTTTTTTCTTGCGGTGTATGCCTGCTGAATCGGAAAGCCCCAACATACTACAACATTGCTAACAATACGTACTCAGCAATAGACCTCAGCATAATATCCCCATCCCTCCTGCCTCTACTTAAATGGCAAGTTATTAATGATCCATATGGTAGTGACCATTTTCCTATCGTTATCAGCTCATCAATAACAAATACATGTCCTGCACAAGTTCCCAAATGGCTCACTGACAAAGCCGATTGGGAAAAGTTTCAAAAGATGACTTTATTATCTTGGACTGACATGGCGGCATTGAGCATAGAGGATGCTGTGTGCTACTTTACAGCTTTCTTGGTTGATGCAGCAACAAAATGTATTCCCCAAACATGTGAACCCTCAAGCAAACGACGAGTCCCATGGTAGAATAATGAGTGTCGTGATGCTCGAAAAAAACAAAATACGGCATGGAGGTTGCTTAGAGACTCGCCCACAGCCGAGAATCTCGTAAACTTTAAGAACGTCAAGTCGCAAGCAAGGAGGACGCGCCGACAGGCGAGAAGAGAACGTTGGCACAAATTTGTATTGGGCATTAACTCATACACAGATGAGTCGACAGTCTGGAGCATAGTTGGTAAGGTGGCAGGACGAGAAGCACATTCGCTTCCTCTAGTGAACACACAAGTGGAGAGTTTGGAAGACCAGGCAAACACTCTCGGAGCGCACTTTGAACAGGTCTCCAGCTCAACACACTATAGTGAAGCGTTCCGACGATACAAAACCGCGCTAGAAAAACAGAGATCATAGCGCAAGCCCAGAACACATGAGGCATACAACTAACTTTTCTGTTTGACTGAACTGCAGGCCTCACTTGCCTGCTGCAATAAATCTGCCCCAGGCCCGGACCATGTGGCATATGAAATGTTAAAACACCTGCCCACTGAAACCCACAAAGCTCTCCTCTCTCTCTCTATAATGCGATATGGTCTTTTGGCGAGCTACCCTCGGCCTGGAAGGAAGCTATCATTATCCCAATTCTAAAACACGGCAAGGACCCGGCCTCAGTTTCCAGCTACAGGCTAATAGCATTAACCAGCTGTACTTGCAAAGTCTGAAAATATGATTAACAGGCGCCTGATGCACTTTCTTGAAATTAGTGGCCTACTTGACCCATACCAGTGTGGGTTTCGAGAGGCTCGGTCCACCACTGACCACCTTGTTCGTATCGAAGCACAAATTCGCGATGCTTTTGTTCATAAGCAATTTTTTCTGTCTGTGTTCCTCGATATGGAAAAGGCATATGACACTGCATGGCGCTTCGGCATATTGCGAGACCTGTCACATTTAGGTGTGCGGGGTAGAATGCTGACAGTTATCGAAAGCTACCTATCCAACCGTACAATCCGTGTCCAAGTTGGCACTGTCTTATCCCGAGTATTTGTCCAAGAAACAGGAGTGCCACAAGGAGGTGTATAGAGCTGCACACTTTTCATAGTTAAAATGAATTCCTTGCACCTGCCTCTCCCACGAAATATTTTTTACTGCATATATGTCGATGATGTGCAGATTGGTTACAAATCGTGCAACATTTCAATGTGCCAACGTCAAGTTCAACTAGGGTTGATCTCAATTGGCAAACGAGAATGGTTTCATACTCAACGCACAAAAGAGCACTTGTGTCTTGTTCAGCCGAAAGAGGGGCATCCATCCTGACCCCGACATTGACCTGCTTGGTCAACCTCTGTCAGTGAAGACCGAGCACAAGTTTCTTGGTCTCATATTAGACACTAAGCTAATCTTCATCCCACACATCAAGTATTTAAGGGACAGGTGCTTAAAAACTATGAACATTTTAAAAGTGTTGTCATGCACTACATGGGGTAGTGACAGGAAATGTTTAATTAACTTATATAAAATCCTCGTACGCACACGCCTAGCTTACGGTGCTATAATTTATCAGTCGGCAACACCATCAGCCTTGAAAATTCTCGACCCTGTCCACCATCTAGGCATTCGCCTCTCTATGGGTGCTTTCCGCACCAGCCCTGTGGAGAGCCTGTACGTGGATTCGAATGAATGGTCGCTCCACCTACAAAGATGTTCCCTGTCCTTTTTGTACTTTTTGAAGGTGAAGGCAGACAAGAAACACCCTTCCCATTTCACAATTAATGATTTGTCTTGTTCTGGCTTGTTCGAGAACCGTCCTTTGTTAAGGCAGCCCTATGCGCTGCGTGTAAGGAGCCTGGCGGAAGAAACAAATGTGCCTCTTGAACACAGTTTGATGGCTTCTGCAACATATCTGCCACCGTGGCAGTGGCAGCTTATAGACTGTGATGTCTCTTTTGTTGATGTCACAAAGCACGCACCACTTGCACACATGTATACACATTTCCTAGAGAACTACAACATAAATACACATGCCCTGAGTTCTTTACCGATGCGTCAAAATCAAACACTTCTGTGTCATATGCAGCAGTAGGCCAATCCTTTTCCGAGGCCGGCGTTCTTCATCCTAATGCAAGCATTTTCACAGGAGAAGCTTACGCAATACTGGCGGTCGTAAAACACATTAAACAGATAAAATTACAAAAGGCGGTAATATACACAGATTCCCTAACCGTGGTCAAAGCCCTGAAAACTCCTAGAAAACACAAGAACCCCGTGCTGGTGTCACTCTACTCACTTCTGTGCACACTCTACGCATCAAAACAGCATGTCGTTGGCTGCTGGGTTCCAGGGCACCGTGAAATACAAGGGAACGTTTTGGCCGACAATCTGGCTGCTTGCGCCAATGTCACTACTACCAATGCATCAACACCAGTTCCTGCACTTGACTTAAAACCTTTTATAAAACGAAAGCTCAGGGGGTACTGGCAGAGCATGTGGGATAAACACACAGATAATAAACTCCATGCTATTAAGCCGCAACTAGGTTATTGGCTGCCACTATCAAAATCACGACACACGGAAGTAATACTAACAAGGCTTAGAACAGGACACACACATTCTACGCATTCATTTCTTCTGTCTACCGGTGATCCACCATATTGTTAGAGATGTGGAGAGCCCCTTACGGTTCTCCACATTCTCGTCCAGTGCAATGAGCTAGATGCTCTAAGAAAAAAGCGCTTTTTACTGCCCTACCGACAGCAGCTCCCTCTACACCCTGGGATGCTCATTGGTAGGGATCCGGTTTTTAAACTGCAAACACTTTTTACGTTTTTAAAAGATGTGCAAAGCTTTCACCCGATATTTCGAGGTCATCCGTAGCACGACCTCTATAGAGTGGTGGTGGCTGCGGTGATTATATCTTCATATGGTTTTATTATCATGACAATTTGCCATCAGCTATCACCACACATATGTCACGCCACTGTCATGATTTTATTACTTTCATGTTTTAACCCGCGTTAGAGCGATGAATTTTAAGGCCCCTTTACAGCCACGCACCATATTATTGTTCATATCTGTAGTGAATTGAATTGGCGCTCTTTGGCCATCAATTGGCCCTTGCGCCACTAAAAACTATTCATCATCACTATACTTTATAGCCAGGGCCAATTGCATCTGTGAGTGTTTTCGAGACAATAAATGGTGAAATAGATCGAACAGTTTTTTTTTCAATTTTGCTGTGAACTACATGGTACTTGGGGAAGGTCTGTTTAGACTGTGCAGTAAAGACGCTGTCATCGGTGCGCCACCTTTTCAGGCGGTGATCAGGGAGTGCAGGAAAAAGGTTTTCCATAAGAAGCATTTTAAATTCGGCGGCGATGGTGGCCACCCACCTCCGAGTCCAACAAGGGGACGCTACAAGGTACAGTAGTGAACACTTGGAGACGCCAGCCATGCATCGCTGCTATAACCGAATATAACTACCCAAGGTTGGGTAACTACACAGGGTTAACCCTCGCCGCCAGGAAATTCTGAAGTAAACGGAAAAGAGAAGATGACAGGACCGATAAAATGTGAGAGATAAAGACGAAGATGTAGGAAGAGAGAGATAGGAAAAGACGATTGCCGATTTCCCCTGGGTGGGTCAGACCAGGCGTGCCGTCTACGTGAAGCCGGGGCCAAAGGGGTGTGTTTCCTCTGCCGGGGGGGGGGCATTAACGGTCCAATCACCCAGCGTCGGTTCAACCCTCAGGATCCCCTTTTCTCCGGACACGGCAAAGCCACACACGGCTAGGCGTGGGAGGGAGTAGAAACTCCCCCGTTAGCTCGGGTCCGTGGTGTCGCTACACACCAAACGCTTTCTTGCGCAGGCGCCCCTGCGAAGGGTCACGCACTATGTGGGGTAGCGACAGGCAATGTCTCATGAACCTGTCTAGAAGCCTCATTCGCACCCGCTTAGATTATGGAGCCGTTGTTTATCAGTCTGCGGCTCAAAGTGGTTTGAAGAAGCTGGACCTCGTGCACCATTTGGGCGTCCGCCTTTCTACGGGTGCTTTTCGCACAAGTCCTGTAGAAAGCCTTTACGTCGAGTCAAATGAGTGATCACTTCATCTGCAGAGAACTCGAATAACTTTTGTATATTTACTTAAGGTGAAAGCAGACTAGAAGCACCCCTCATACTCCATTATTAATGATTTGTCGAGGTCCCCACTGTTTCAAAACAGGCCTTCCATGAGACCGCCCTGCTCAGTTCGCCTCACGGGTCTATCTGAGGAAACTGGTGTCTCGATAAACACAGTTTATTGGCTCCAGTAGCATACCCACCATCTTGTCAGTGGCAGACTATACAATTCGATGTGCCTTTCCGAGAAATTACAAAACACGCGCCCATTGCCCATATCCGAACATACTTCCTGGAACTTCAACACAAATACACACGTCCTAAGTTCTTTACAGATGCCTCTAAGTTTATCTCCTCTTTGTCCTACGCTGCTGTCGGCACATCCTTTTTGGATGCCGGCCCTCTACATCCATGCACAAGTATCTTCACAGCGGAAGCTTACGCGATACTTGTGGCGGCTAAACACATCACACAATTACAAATACAAAAAGTAGTAATTTATACGGACTCTCTAAATGGGGGAACGGCTCTGAATACTATTAAAAAACAAAAAACCCTGTCCTCGTCTCACTTTAATCCATTTTATGCACACTCTACACACTCAAACAACATGTTATAGTGTGCTGGGTGCCAGGGCACCGTGAGATCCAAGGCAACGTGAGGGCGGATCAGCTCGCTGCATCCGTCCACAAAAGCGTTGCCCTACACCCATATTAATCCCGGCCCTTCACCTTAAGCCGTCTCTCAAACGATACCTCAGGGTATACTGGCAGAGCAAGTGAGACACACACACACAAAACAAACTACACGTTATTAAGCCACACCTTGGTCTTTGGCTGCCCGTATCGAAATCGCGTCATACAGAGGTAATACTAACGAGACTCAGGATAGGACACACATACGTGACACACACTTATCTTTTGTCTGGTGATGATCTACCATTCTGTGACAGATGTGGTGAAGCACTAACATTTCTTCACATTTTAATCCAGTGCAAACAACTAGACTATCTGAGAAAACAACACTTTTCATTACCCTACTGACAACATATACCTTTACACTCTGCAATGTTCGTCAGTAGGGAACCACTATTTACTCATAAATCGGTGCTAGCTTTTTTAAGAGATGTTCATTTTTATCATGCCATATACCCAGGCAAAGCGTAGCGCGACCTCGCAAAAGAGGTTGCTGCTGCAGTGACTACATTTAGGAGCACTTGCCTCGCAGCCCTTGGACACAAGGGCGCTGATGAGGCACTTGTGCTAGTGGCAAACATTTTTACACAAGTTTTTATTATCAAAACCATTTGTCACCAATTTTTACTAGCCATATCACGCCACTGTCGTGATTTTAATACTTATGTTTTTACCCGCATTATAGAGAGAATTTTTAAGGCCCCTATACAGCCACGCAACATATCATTGTCCACATCTTTAGTCATTGAAATGGCACTCTTTGGCCATCAATTGGCCCTTGCGCCATAAAGCGCCACACATCATGACGATGTCTCTTATCACCAAAATTTATGATAACATTATTCGTCACGTCAGAGCACGCGGCATCGTATGATTATTATCATTTGGTCCGTCCAGGAAGCAAGCCTTCCAGGAAGGAAGAGCCGTCCAGAAAGGAAACAAAGCCGGAGAGGTAGAAATGGATAGACTTCAATTAGTCTAGTACAACGTTTAAGCTACTAGCATACCGATCATGATTTACTGGAGGTAGTGTAAAACCATATGAGCTTTAGAAGTCTGGAGTATCTTACGTCGGGAGGCAATGGGGAACTAGGTAAAGGGATGAAAGGGAGTACATTGAATCAGTAGAAGAAAGGAACGTCACTGTACACGGCAAGTAGCCTAGGTAAACGCCAGACTGATTACGTGACTTTTGAAAAAAATGCTTGATTCCTTCATCTTGCAAATCAGAATAACAGAAAAATGAAACAGCTCTTTACATAAGCATTCGCATGCTAAATGTACCATCGTGCTCAGTATGAGCGACACCACGCGAGCGCGTGGCCGAGCGCGCTGCAAAGTTGTACAGTTGCGCCGATCGTGAGACAATTTCGAGTTATCGGGAGAGGGTTTGGCTTTTGGTGCGAATGCACATCGCCCCTATTTGCTTTCACGCTCGCCCTCGTTTGGCCCTGTGGTGATATCATCTTCGAAAACGATAACTGCCACCGTGCCTTGAAGACCGAATTTTGTGATCAACAAGCCGAGCTTCGCAAAACACGTGATATCTAGCATTACTCTTTTTGATGGCTGTGTTTTGTTCAATTGAGAATTCCAGACTGATTCTCCGCCTACCGTATTACGTGAAAGTGGTTGTGTGTAGTGCGCACTGTGAAACACTGGAAAGCTTCATCACATCGGAAAATGTCCTGAGTGCCTAACAGCGAGCGCCTGCGGATAGTTGAATTGTCCCAGAAGCAGCACACTAAATGCCAAATAGCAAGGACGACGGGGAGGTCGAACAAGACCATGAATCGCATCATCCAAGCTTATAAGAAAGAAGGCTGCACCAGCAACGCTCCACATAAGCGGCACTCTCGTGCAACGCCCGCTGCTTAGGAAGGACGCAAACATCCGTGACGCCGCGAAGGCAAGTCCCTTCAGTACTGCCAGAGAAATCGCTGTGGCCGCATTGTGTCTGCAAGAGCGTCGACAATAAAACGACGGCTAGAAGACTTTGCGGCCCAGAAGCCGCGCCTCTCCTTGCATAACAGGACCGCGCGTCTTAACTTTGCCAAAGATCACTCCTCTTGGAGCACGGACGACTAGAAAACAGTACTTTTTTCTGAAGAGTTCATGTTAACTACATGCGCAGACCAAAAGCAAACCCCCCAGTGGCGTCTGTGAGAGCAGGCGTTTGGTGCGTAGCGTCACCACGGACCCGAGCTATCTGCGGGGGGGAGGGGGGGGTTGACTCTCTCGCACGCCTAGCCGTGCGGGGCTTTGCCATGTCCGGGGAAAAGGAGATCCTGGAAGTTGAGCCGACGCAGGCCATTGGACCTTTAAGGCCCCCTGGCAGCAGCAACACACCCCTTCGGCCCCGGATTCATGTCGATGGAAGTCCTGGTCTGATCCACTTAAGGGAAATTGGCAGTCGCCTTTTCCTGTCTCTCTCCCCTACAACTTCGTCTTTATCTCTCACTTTTAGTCTGTCCTGTCTACTTATTAGTTCTGTTTACTTCCAATATTTGTGGCGGCAAGGGTTAACCCTGTGCAAATAGCCTACCTTGGTCTAGGCGCATTGGGTTATAGTAGCGTGGTACGGCTGGCGTCTGCAGGTTTTAGCATCCCCAAGCTTGTAGCGTGCCCCCGTTGGGCTCCGTAGTGGGTGGCCACCAACGCTTCTGAAAAAAATTGAACAGGCATGCATAGAGCTTTTCTCTTGTTAAGTGATCGTACCGCCTTAAAGCGCATACGCACCAGACTTAGGCTTTTTCAACTGATTAAATGAAAACTTCCCCCATTTTCATAATATACATAGTGAGATAAGTGGCAAGCAAGTCAGAACTGTATCCCCCTTTGTAGTAGCCAGGTGTCTTACAGAAACTCTTGGGGCCGGATACAAAGTTACGAAAATGGCCAGCGGAGACCTCGTTCTTGAAGTTCGATAAAAGCAACCATTTGAGAAAGTACACAACCTTTCAACTTTTGTTGACCCCCCAATCACTGTAACACAACACAGATCAATGAAAACAACTCGTAGAGTGGCATCTGATGTGGATTTGCTTGGCCTGACCTAAGCAGAACTTCCGGAGAGGTGGAGGACTCAGAATGTGACCAATGTACAAAGGATCATCATCAGGAGAGACAAAAAGGAAACACCAACAAAACACCTAATACTAACGCTTGCTTCCAGTAAACTGCCTGTATCCATTCAAACAGGGTACACGAAGACATCTTTCAGGCCATACATACCAAACACTCGTCGCTGCTTCCAATACCAGAGGTATGGTCATGACTCTAAAAGCTGTCGTGGCCACCAGACTTGTGCCCAATGTGGAGTCCTAGGCCACGTGTCTGGTAACTGCAAACAACCACCCCACTGTGTGAATTGTGAAGGAAACCATGCCACATATTCACGCTCCTGCGCATACTGGAAGAAAGAAAAGGAGATAATTACATTGAAGGTGAAGGAGAACATTTCATTTAAGGAAGCACGGTGAAGAGTCTGACCTTTCTATGAACGTATATATGCTGATGCGGCGCGTCAGGGGGCACCGCTGCACCCACCCTCGCCACTCCTTCGGCCCGCGCATACCGAGTCGATAGTTGTGGTACCTGCCGCGAAGTCGGCTGTAGTCCAGACCACGTCACCTACTCTCGAACAGAGACTGGAAACTCCAAGGTCTTGAGGTCTCGAGGCCTCACCTCACCAGGCGAGGCCCAAAATTTGAACTAACAGCTCGCACGTGTGCGCATCCAATGCCTCTGTAGAGGCAATGAATACCATGGTATCGTTGGTGCCGAAAGACCAGCGTGGATCCTTGGAGCGTGCCCATAAACAAAAAGAAAACAGATAACAGGGCCTGTTGACTGCACTGTTACATGAACTCAAACTCCCCGTCTAAACAGACACTCGATTTTCGTACACACAGCCCTGGTTTACATTCACTATGATCACATAAATCATACAATGGAACGTCAGGAGCGTTCCCCGAAACCTTGACAACACCCAAGAACTTTTACATGGACACTCACCAAAAGTGCCACATGTACAAAAAAAACCTTAATTCGAATCACAACAGCTTTCTTCGTAATTACATTATTTTCCGAAAGGACCGTGATGATGCCATGACATCATCCGGAGGTGTTGCCATCATAGTGAAACAAGGAACTGCATGCACACACAACTACACACATCCCTTGAGGAAGTGGCTGTTCAAGCTGTTCTTTTTGATAAACTGATCACAATTTGCACTGTTTACATTCCTCCTAGCTATCAGCTCCAAAAACATGATTTACACTCTTTAATTGATGAACTTCAAGAGCCTTAGGTCCTTCTTGGAGACATTATTGCGCATAGCAGGCTATGGGGTAACTCTCGTTGTGACGCGCGAGGTCGACTGATTGACCAGATCCTTCTCTCGTCGAGCGCGTGTCTCCTAAATCGAAAAGAACAAACCTAATAAAATCTCGCTAATAATACCTACTCTTCATAGACCTAAGCACAGTATCGCCGTCTCTCGTGCCTCTACTTCAGTGGAAAGTCATCAGTATTCCGTACGGAAGTTACCACTTCCCCGTAGTTTTGAGCACAACCACAGCAACTCAGTGCCCACCACGTGTTCCGAAAAGGTTCCTAAATAGGGCCTACTGGAAACAGTTTCACACCGTCGCTCTTTTAGGTTGGAGTGACATATGTACTTTAAGCATTGATGTTACTGTAAACTACTCCAAAGCGTTTTTTATTGGTGCTGCAACAAAATGCATCCCAGAAACAAATCGACATCCTTGAAAATGGCGTGTGCCATGGTGGAACTCTGAATGCCGAAACGCGCGCAAACAGCAACACAGAGCATGGAGGTTGCTCCAGAGCTCGCCGACAGCCAAAAATCTTGACACCTACAAGAAAATAAAGTCTCAAGAAAGGAGAACGCGTCGGCAGGCCAGAAGAGAAAGCTGGTAGAAGTTTTTGTCAGGAATCAATTCATACACACAGGAGGCTAACGTCTGGAACCTAGTCGGTAGTATAGCAGCAAAACAAGTACACACACTTCCACTCGTAAACACTCAGGATGATACCTTGGAAGATCAGGCAAACTTCCTCAGTGCACAATTCGAACGGGTGTCCAGCTCGTCCCACTATACTGACACTTTCCAAAAATACAGAACAAGAATAGAAAAGCAGAAACTCGAACACAACTGCACTAGATACGAGGCATATAACCAAGCTTTAAGTCTAGCTGAGCTCCAAATATGTATAAACTCCTCCAGTACTTCTGCCCTAGGTTCTGACCGTGTGGTGTATGAAATGTTAAAAAACCTACCAATCGAAACACGAAAAACCTTACTTTGTACAGTGTTATCTGGTTTTCTGGCCCTATCCTTACCTCCTGGAAGGAGGTTATTTTTATTCCCAATTTGAAAGAAGGCAAAGACCCTTCTTTCGCTTCGAGATATAGGCCTATTGCACTTACAAATGCACGCAAGCTGCAAAACAAAGCCTGGAGTTCTCTTCGAAACTCACCAACAGCCGAAAATTTTCAAACCTTTAAGAAAATGAAGTTTCAGGCTCAGCGGACGTGTCGGCAGCCAAGAAGAAAAAGTAAAAAATTTTTTTCAGGGATCAATTCTTATACAAAGAAGACTAAAGTTTGGAACATGGTTGGAAGGGTAGAAGGAAGACAAGCACACACACTCCCACTCGTAAACACACAAGGTGACACCTTGGAAGATCAGGCAAACTTCCTCGGTGCACACATCAAACGGGTGTCCAGCTCATCGCACTATAATGACGCTTTCCAAAAATACTGAAAAAAGATAGAAAAGCAAAAACTCAAACACAAATATACAAGATACCAGGCGTAAAACTAAGCTTTCTGCTTGCCTGAGCTCCAAACATCACTGAACTCCTGCAGTGACTCCGCTCCAGGTTCTGACCGTGTGGTGTACGAAATTCTAAAAAAACCTACCAATTGAAACACAAAAAAACTTACTTTGCTAGTACAATGCTATCTGGTTCTCTGGTGCTATCCCTACTTTCTAGAAAGAAGCTATTGTTATTTCCTTTTGAAACAGTGCAAGGACCCTTTTTCAGTTTCGAGTTATAGGCCAATTGCGCTTACAAGCTGCCTGTGCAAACTTTTCGAAAAAATGATCAACTGCCGACTTGTACAATTTTTTGAAACAAACAATTTGATCGACCCATTTCAGTGCGGGTTTCGAGAGGGTAGATTTACCACCGACCACCTTGTTCGTATTGAGGCACAGCTCAGAAACGCTTCCGTTCATAAGCAATACTTTCTGTGTTCGTCAATATCGAAAACGCTTACAATACAACATGGGGCTTTGGGATAATAAGAGACCTGTCCCATCGTGGCGTGTGCGGAAGAATGTTTAACATAATCGAAAGTTACTTGTCGAATAGGACAATTCGAATTCAAGTAGGCAGCATTCTTTCCCAAAGAATTTTTAAAAAAACAGGCGTGCCGCAAGGTGCTGTACTTATTTGGACACTTTTTCTCATCAAAATGAATACTTTGCGCTTGTCCATCCCTCGCAATATGTTTTATTGTACATATGTCGATGACGTGCAGCTTGGTTTTAGATCTTGCAATCTGACCTTGTGTGAGCGCCAGGTTCAGCTTTATTTGAACAAAGTCTCCAATCGGGCTGAAGAAAACGGGTTCTGGTTGAATGCACAAAAAAGCACGTGTGTCTTGTTTCCCAGGAAGAGAGGCCTTCATTCCGAACCTGATATTCAACTACATTGGCAACGCCTTTCTGTTAACACCGAACACAAATTCTTAGGTCTCATCCTGGACACCGAGCTAACCTTCTTACTACACATTAGGTGTTTGAAAAACAAGTGCATTAAAGCCATGAACGTTCTAGAAGTGTTGTCACGCACTATGTGGGGAAGCGACAAGAAGTGTTTAATGAATATGTAGAAAAGCCTCGTACGTACCCGCCTAGACTATGGGGCAATGGCATACCATCTGTGGCACCAACTGCCCTTAGAATGCTTGACCCTGTTCATCATCTAGGCATCCGTCTCTCCACGGGTGCTTTTCGAACTAGCCCCGTGGGAAGCCTCTACGTGGAATCGAACGAATGGTCGCTCCACCTACAGAGATGTTATACGTCTTTTAAGTATTATCTTAATGTAAATCAGGAAATTATATCACCCATCTCATTCCACATATAATCACCCATCACATTCCACAAATAATGATATGTCAAGCCTTGCTTTGTTTCAACAACGGCCTTCTATGAGACAGCCCTACTTACTCCGTGTCAGGGGCCTGGCGAAGGAGACCGGTGTGCCACTTGAGCACCATTTGATGGCTCCCGCAGTGTACCTGCCACCGTGGCAATGGCAGGCAATAGATTGCCCCGCCGCGGTGGTCTAGTGGCTAAGGTACTCGGCTGCTGACCCGCAGGTCGCGGGCTCGAATCCCGGCTGCGGCGGCTGCATTTCCGATGGAGGCGGAAATGTTGTAGGCCCGTGTGCTTAGATTTGGGTGCACTCTAAAGAACCCCAGGTGGTCGAAATTTCCGGAGCCCTCCACTACGGCGTCTCTCATAATCATATGGTGGTTTTGGGACGTTAAACCCCACATATCAATCAAGCAGGCAATAGATTTCGACGTGTCTTTCTTGGATTTTACGAAGCATGCACCAATTGCAAACATCAAGACATACTTCCTAGAACTACAACAGAAAGACACATGTCCTGAGTTCTTCACGGATGCTTCTAAGTCAGACACTTCTGCCTTGTACGCAGCCATCGGCCCATCCCTTTCGGAAGCCAGCGTTCTACACCCTGATTCAAGCATTTTCACCGGCGAAGCCTATGCGATACTCGCGGCCATCAAACACAATAAACAAATTAGGCTACAGAGGGCAACAATATATACAGATTCCCTCAGCGTAGTAAAAGCTCTGAAAACTTTCAAAAAGTACAAGAACCCTTTCCCTGTCTCGCTATTTTCGCTCTTATGGACAGAGTTCTCATCTAAGCAGCATAATGTGGTCTGCTGGGTACCAGGACACCGCAAAATTCAAAGCAACGTTCAGGTGAACCAGCTAGCTGCATCCGCCAACAAAACCGCTTCCAATACATCAATATCAGTTCCTGCTCTCGACTTGAAACTTTTTTTAAAACGAAAGCTTCGAGGCTATTCGACACATACAGAGACAATAAATTGCATGCCATCAAGCCGCAACTTGGTCCTTGGCTGCCAGTACCAATGTCACGCTGCGCAGAATTATTCCTTACAAGGTTAAGAACACGACATACACATACAACACATTCATTTCTTTTGTCTAGGGGCGATCCACCTGTATGTGAAGATGTGGAGAAGCACTCCCTGTACTTCACATTTTAATCAAGTGTAAAGAATTACAAGCGCTAAGAAGACAACACTTTCCGTTACCCAACCTACAACAGATACGACTCCATCCTGCAATTTTCGTCGGTAGGAAACTACTTTTGAGTCATAAATTATTTTTAGCGTTCTTAAAAGAAATTCGTACATTTCATATCATATACCCGAGCATTCCGTTGCACAACCTCTCCAGAAAGGTCTGCGCTGCGATCGCTGCACTCAATAAAGCACTTGCCTCACGGCCCTTGGCCGCAAGGGTGTGAACGAGTGAGGCCCTTGTGCTAATGCCACACATGTTCACCATCGTTTTTATTACAATAAAGTTTTGTCATCCATTAACACCATACACCTTTCACTGCACGGTCATGATTTTATTACTTCTATGCTTTTACCCGCCTTAGTACGAGGTATTTTACAGCCCTTATACAGACGCTTATCACAATCATTGTCCATATCTCTAGTAAGATAAACTGGCGCTCCTTGGCCATGAAAAGGCTCTTGCGCCGCAAAACATCAAACAATAATCAATCACCGCATCCATCTGAGTGAAAGCGAACTGTTAGAAGGGTGGCAAGACCAAAACGTTGTGAAGGTACAGGGAATAATAATTAACAGACCCCTACGGCACGTAATACAGACGTAATGCAGCACGTAATCAACAGACCCCTACAAAACACGTAATAGTTACCTTTGGAACCAGTGAGCTACCCGCATAAAAAAACCGGCTATTGTAAGCTCCGCATAAGACCATACATTCCATATCCTCGTCGATGTTTCAAGTGTCAACCTTTCGGGCATGGATCACAGAGCTGCAGAGGGCGCTCCAGTTACGCAAAGTGTGCATTCATGTAACACATATCTGACAACTGCATCTCAGAAACAACATATTGGTCGAACTGTGAAGGAGATCACGCTGCCTACTCCTGATCATCCCCCACATGGAATAAAGAGAAACAAATAGTGGACCCTAAGGTCAAGTTTAATCTGTCATTCCAAAAAGCAAGTGAACGGTTCGCGCTAAATAACCAGTCTTTTCCCTCTTTCGCCGATGTGACGCGCCGGGATGCCGCGCCACACGTTTCTGCACCCGCGAATGTCACACAGAGTGTGGCGGCGGCAGTGCCACCAGCGCCCCCAGCTGGAGCAGCCTGTACTACTCCGCCATCTGACAAACAGGGCCAGCAGACCCCCGTGTCTGCTGGACCTCGGACCACTGCAAGCGCAGTTACGTCTGAAAGTTCTGTGAACGTGCCTGCCAAGCAGGCACCATCCACGACCTCACAACAGGTGATCGACACAAGTCCCACTCCTCCAGCGCCCCAGACGCCAAAGGATAGGCGAAACTCCTTGAGCGCGCCAAAAAAGACAAACTTCGAATCGCAGGGCCGCTAAAAGGCCCTGTAACCTAACACAACACTTTTGTACACACAGCACCACACAAGACTAAAATGACACAAATACTAGAGTGGAACGTCAGAAAGCTGCTGAGAAACCTCGACAATATCCAGGAGCTCTTACACGAACATACACCAAAAGGGCTGTGTGTGCAAGAGACACCTTTGAAACCAAAACACACTAACTTTCTACACAAATACGTTATCTTTCGAAAGGACCGGGATGGCGCCATTTTGCCATCCGGTCGTGTTGCCATTATAGCCAATCAAGGGATCGTATGCACACACCTACCAGTACGAACATCCCTTGAGGTGGTGGCTGGTCGAGCAGTTCTCTTAAATAAGCTCGTCACCGTCTACTTTCTATACATACCTCCACAACATCGTCTTGAAAAGCATGAATTCCAGTCTCTCGTAGACAAACTTCCAGAACCTTATATTCTCCTTGGAGATTGGAATGCACATAGCAATCTATAGGGTGACTCTCGCTGTGATGCTCGAGGTCGCCTGATTGAACAAATCCTTTTTACTTCTGGCGCGTGTCTTCTGAATCGCAAAGAGCCCACATACTACTGCCTCGATAACGATACCTACTCGCCAATAGACCTAGGTATTGTCTCTCCATTCCTCCTTCCTTTACTGACATGGAAAGTCATCAATAATCCTTACGGAAGTTACCACTTTGCGTTAATGCTAGGCACACCCATATCAAATGAATATCGCCCACAGGTTCCAAATGGATCACTGACGAAGCTGGTTGGGAACAGTTTTTGCAGATTACTCACTCAAGTTTGACTGACCTATCCAGTTTAAACATAGATGCAGCTGTTCAAGACTTCTCAGCTTTTCTGACTGACGCTGCGAATAAATTCATCCCGCAAACTTCTGGAATGCCCGGCAAGCGACGTGTCCCTTGGTGGAACTCTGATTGTTGCAATGCACGCAAACAACAAAAGAAAGCGTGGAGGTTGCTATAGACTCGCCGACCGCAGAGAATCTTGAAAGCTTTAAGAAAATTAAGTCCCAAGGCAGGAGAACGCGCTGGTAGGCTGGAGAGCATCAGTTCTTGGCATCAGTTGTTATTAGGCATCATTTCATATACACAAGAAACTTATGTCAGGAACATGGTTCGCAAGGTAGCAGGATGACACGCATCTTCAGTACCCTTCGTAGACACAGTAGACACACAAGGGCACACCTTGAAAGACCAGGCGAACTTCTTCTGTGCCAACTTCGAAGAGGTGTCCAGCTCGTAGCATTACACTGCAGATTTTCAATGCCTCGCCATTGAATGTTGATTCAAGGGGTCCGGGATTATTATGAGTAACCTATGAAACGCGCCGGTGTCCAGAGACACTCGGATGGACAATATGTTTTCTCTAGAGGAGCTTCAGGCAGCATTGGCAGCATGCAAGCGCTCGTCATCGCCTGGACCAGATGGAGTCACTTACATGGCCCTTGCTAACCTAGGACGAACAGCTCGGCGTGCCCTTCTAGCTGTATACAATGACTCGTGGAGCAACGGTTTGGTTCCTCCTTCGTGGAAGTGCAGCCGTCTTGTGCCCCTACTCAAACCAGGCAAATCGCCTCTGGACATGGCCTCCTATCGCCCCATCGCGCTTGCCAGCTGTTTTGGAAAGGTGATGGAGAGAATGTTGCTGACTCGCCTGGAGTGGTACTTGGAACATAACAATATATATCCCGATGCTTTGACCGGCTTTCGACGTGGACGGTCTTCCATAGACAATGTTGTTGATCTTGTCATGTCTGTACAACAGCAGAAAAGCCTAAAGAGATTATCAGCCGCACTATTCTTGGATATTAAGGCTGCATACGACAATGTACTGCATGAAACCATCCTGGATTCCTTGGGCAGCATTGGATTGGGAGGCCGCGTTTACCAATGGATCTACAGCTATTTGAAGGACAGAACCTTCTTTGTTCAGACAGAAGATGGCGCAACAAGGCAACAACATATTTATCGCGGCGTACCTCAAGATGGGGTCCTAAGCCCCATACTTTTTAACCTTGCGCTCATCGGCCTCGTTGATCTCCTGCCACACTCCGTACATCTGCCGATATACGCGGACGACATCTGCATCTGGGCATCAGGGATCACGCGTCTACACGTACGAGCCAGGCTTTAGACAGTGGCTACACTGACGTCAAACTACCTTCAAGGACGAGGGCTTGAGCTGTCATCTGAGAAATGCTCACTGGTTGCGTTTACGCGCAAGACAATGACGCCATACCGCATCAGAAAAAATGGACACACAATCAGCTATCAAAAGACTCACCGTTTCTTGGAAGTAATAATAGATCGTGATTTGTCTTGGAGCCCTCATATCGCTTACATGCAGAAGAAACTGACCATGATCACCCACGTCCTAAGCTTTCTTGCGGGAAAATTGTGGGGTGCATCGGTACGAGCCATGCTTCAACTGTATGCTGCACTTTTTCTTGGCTTCATGCGCTACAGCCTACCTGTGCTTGGCAAGGCCCGTATAACAAACGTACACGTCCTCCGGTCATTACAAGCTCAAGCACTGAGAATATGCCTCGGGTTGCCGAAATGCGCATCCTCAGCAGCGACTGTCGCAATCGCTCATGAACACCCTATCACAACCTATATTCGTGTCGATGCTTTAAGAACGTACATAAGACATGCCACCCGGATTCAATCACATCACCTCGCCTTCCTTCCAACTTGCAGGCCACGCTCTGCGTTCTGCTTTGTTATTGCCCCACATCGCACGGTGATTGCCACGAACTTCACGCACGCAGGAAGACCGTCGTTATCATTGTGGTGTCTACATCCACTGGAAGCCCGGATAATCATCCCCGGAATGCAAAAGAAGAAAAATTTGTCAAATATGGCCCTAAAACAAACAACATTACTGTTTCTGCATGAGAAACACAGTGGACGCATTCACATTTACACGAATGGGTCGGTCACTTCAACAAGTTCAACAGGCGCAGTGGTAATTCCGGAAAAATCCATCACAATAAAGTTCAGGACCTCGCATCTGACGTCATCCATAGGGCAGAACTCGCCGCCATTCGTACCGCCCTAGAGTTCCTAGTTGAAGAACCGCAACAGACATGGTGAATATTCTCCGACTCCAAAGCAGCTCTCCAGGGCATTGCCTCGCCATATCGTCATGGACCAAACGAACAGCTAATTGCTGAAATACGACTGCTTCATCACCGGGCTATAGAGAAACAACATGAGATAGCGTATCAATGAATACCAGGCCACTGCAGCATTGATGGAAACGACCGTGCAGATGAAGCAGCCCGAACTGCTCATGATGATGCCCCTTGTGTAGCTATACGATTATCAAGAACGGACGCCGCTACAAGGCTTCGATCCCTTGCACGAGAACTGACACTCGCTCAGTGGAATTCACCGGCATTCACCAACGTCCGCCTTCATAATTTGGACCTACACCTACAGCTCTGTCTTACATCAGGAATAACCAGAGCAGAGGAGACACTTTTGTGCCGTCTGTGGATTGAGGTGGCCTTTACGAATGCTTATTCGTTTCGAATCGGAATGGCCAGCAGCCCGACATGTGACAACTGTGGCTGCGCAGAGACTTTCTCCCATCTTCTCTGCTAGTGTCCTCGCCTCAGCGTGCCAAGAAAAGAACTGTTGAAAGCTTTAGATAGAATAGGCAATCGCTAATTGTCGGAAGAAAGGGTATTAGGACACTGGCCGAGACCGTCCTCTGCACGCAAGGCATTGAGAGCGTTGTTGCGCATTCTGCGGGGAAGTGGTCTTAGAGACAGATTATAAACAGCGTCGTGGATCGTCTGATGACCTTCTCTCTCCTTTTTTTACAACGTCTCTTCTCTCTCATCCTTTATCCCCCTTACCCCTTTCCCCAGTACAGGGTAGCCAGCTGGTCTGAGAACTGGCTAACCTTCCTGTCTTTCCTCCATTACTCCTCCTCCTCCTCCTCCTCCTCCTCCTTTTCAATGACACAAAAGAAAAACAGAAAAAGAGATACTTCAGCAAAAATGCTCTAAACATGAGTCGTACAGCAAGCCTGTCTGTTTGGCCGAGTTACAAGCATCGCTATATGTCTGCAATAAATCAGCTCCAGGTTCGGACCATATAGTATACGAAATATTAAAACATCTGCCTCCTGAAACGTGAAGAAACATGCTTTCCCTGTATGACGCTGTTTTGTTTTCTGGTAAAATACCCTCTGCCTCGAAAGAAGCCATTATTATTTCGATTTTAAAGCAAAGCAAGGATCCCTCTTCTGTTAGTAGTTACAGGCCAATCGCACTGACAAGTTGCATGTGTAAAGTTTTTGAAAAAATGATAAATTGCCGACTTGTACATTACCTTGAAACAAACAATCTCGTCGACCCATTTCAATGCGGGTTTCGAGAGAGTAGATCCACCACCGACCACCTGGTACGTATTGAGGCACAGACCGAGACGCCTTTGTCCACAAAAAGTACATATTTTCTGTCTTCATCGATACCAAAAAAGCCGACGATACGACATGGAAATTCGGGATATAAGAAACCTGTCCAATCTTGGTGTGTGTGGCAAGATGTTTACCATTATCGAAAACTACTTGTCCAATCGTACATTCCATGTCAAAGTGGGCAGTGTTTTTTCCGGACATTTGTGCGAGAAACTGGAGTACCGCAAGGTGGTGTACTTAGTTGCACTCTCTTTATTGTCAAAATGAATTCTTTGCGTCTTTATATCCCACAAAATATGCTTTACTGTATACCTGTTGATGACGTCCAGCTTGGATTTAGGTCTTGTAACCTGGCAATGTGTGAGCGGCACGTTAAGCTTGGCTTGAACAAGGTCCTTAAAGGAGCTGAGGAAAACGTATTTCGATTAAACCCACAAAAAAGCGCGTATGTCTTGTTCTCTAGAAAGAGAGGCACTCACCCCGACCCTGACATTCAATTGCATGGTCAACGTCTGTCTGTTAATGCCGAATACAAATAATTAGGCCTAATTTTGGACACCAAGCAAAGCTACGTTCCACACTTTAGGTATCTAAAAAACAATTGCATCAGAACAATGAATGTTCTGAAAGAACTTTCACGCACAACGTGGGGGAGTGCCAAGAAGTCTCTCATGAACTTGTACAGAAGCCTCGTACGTACCCGCATGAATTGTGGGACAATAATCTATCAGTCGGCGACACCAACGGCCCTAACAATGCTTGAGCCTGATGATGATGATAAGTATTTTTTAATGCCGCAAGGGCTGTTTGATGGCCAAAGAGCGCCATTTCAATTGACTAGAAATATGAACAATTATATGACGCGTGCCTGTAAAGGGCCCTTAAAATCCCTCGCGCTAACGCGGGTTGAAACATAGAAGTACTAAAATCATGAAAGCGGCGTGAGGTATGTGAAGTGAAAATGGATGGCAAAATGTCACAATAATAAAACCATGATGAAGTTGTAGTCACTGCAGCCATGACCACGGTACAGAGGTCGTGGTACGGATGACCTCGAAATATTGGGTTAAAGCTGTCAACATCTTTTAAAAACGTGAAAAGTATTTGCAGTTTTAAAAGCGCATCCCTACCGATGAGCATCACAGGGTGTAGTGGGAGCTGCGGTCGGTAAGGCAGTAAAAAGTGCTTTTTTTCTTAGAGCATCTAGCTAATCGCACTGGACGAGCATGTGGAGAACCGTAAGTGGTTCTCCGCATCTCTCACAATATGGTTGATTGCCGGTAGATAGAAGATATGAATGTGTGAAGTGTGTAAGTCCTGTTCTGAGCCTTGTTAGTGTTACTTCTGTGTGTTGTGATTTTGATAGTGGCGGCCCATTACCTAGTTGTGGCATAATAGCGTGGAGTTTATTATCTGTGTGTCTATCCCACGTGCTCTTCCATTACCCCGGAGCTTTCGTTTTAGAAACTGTTTCAAGTGAAGTGCGAGATTGGTATTATTGCATTTGGAATAGTGACGTTGGTGGAAGCCGCCAGCTTGTTGGCCAAAGCGTTCCCTAGTATCTCACGGTGCCCTGGCACCCAGCAGACAACGACATGCTGGTTTGATGTGTACAATGTGCACAGAAGTGAGAAAAGTGACACCAGCATGGAGTTGTGTTTTTTTGGGATTTTTCAGGGCTTTGACCACACTTAAGGAATCTGTATATATTACCGCGTTTTGTAATATTATCTATTTGATATATTTTACGACCGCCAGTATTTTGTAAGCTTCTTCTCTGAAAATGCTTGCATCAGGATGAAGAACGCCGGCCTTGGCAAAGGATTGGCCTACCGCTGCATATGACGCAGAAATGTTGGACTTAGAGGCGTCGGTAAAGAATTCTGGACATATGTATTTATGCTGTAGTTCTCGGAAGTATGTATGCGTGCAAGTGGTGCATGCTTTGCGAATTCAACAAAAGAGACATCACAGTCTATAAGGTGCCACTGCCACGGTGGCAGGTATGCTTCAGAAGCCATCAAACTGTGTTCGAGAAGATGCACACCTGTTTCTTCGGCAAGGCCCCTTACATAGAGTGAGTAGGGCTGCCGAAACAAAGGATGGTTTTCGAACAATCCAGAACACGATAAGTCATTACTTGTGAACTGAGAGTGGTTTTCTTGTTTGCCTTCACCTTCAGAAAGTACAAAAAGAACAGGTAACATCTTTGTAGGTGGAGTGATCATTCATTCGAATCCACGTACAGGCTCTCTACAGGGCTAGTACGAGAAGCACCTGTAGAGAGGCGAATTCCTAGATGGTGGACCTGGAAGGTCGAGAATTTTTAAGACCGATGGTGTTTTCGTCTGATAGATTAGAGCACCGTAATCTAGGCGTGTGCATACGACGCTTTTATATAAATTCATTACACAGTTCTTGTTACTACCCCATGTAGTGCGTGACAACACTTTCAAAATGGTAATTGTTTTAGTACCTGTCTTTCAAAACTTCAAGTGTGGAATGAAGGTTAGTTTTCTGTCTAATGTTAGTCTAAAAAACGTGTGCTCGGTCTTCACTGGCAAAGGTTTGCCATTCAGGTCAATGTTGGGGTCAGAATGAAGGAACCTCTTTCGGCTGAACAATATGCAAGTGCTCTTTTGCGCGTTGAGTATAAAACCATTCTCAATTGCCCGTTAAGATACCTTCTTCAACCCTAGTTGAACTTGATGTTGAAACATTGAGATGTTGCATGATTGCAACATCTCAATTGACATACACGCATTAAAAATACGACGTTGGGGAGACAGGTGCAAGGAATTCATTTTAACTATGAAAAGTGTGCAGCTCAATACACCTCCTTGTGGCACTCCTGTTTCTTGGACAAATACTCGGGATAAGACAGTGCCAACTCGGACACGGAATGTAGGGCTGGACAGGTAGCTTTCGATAATTGTCAGCATTCTACACCGCACACCTAAATGTGACAGGTCTTGCAATATACCAAAACGCCAAATAGTGTCATATGCCTTTTCCATATCGAAGAACTCAAAAAGAAAAGTTGCTTATGAGCAAAAGCGTCTTGAATTTGTGCCTCTATACGGACAAGGTGGTCAGTGGTGGGTCGAGCCTCTCGAAACCCACACTGATATGGGTCAAGTAGGCCATTACTTTCAAGGAAGTGCATCAGGCACCTGTTAATCATTTTCTGAAGGACCTTGCAAAGACAGCTCGTTAACGCTATTGGCCTGTAGCTGGAAACTGAGGCCGGGTCCTTGCCTTGTTTTATAATTTGGATAACGCTAGCTTTCTTCCAGGCTGAGGGTAGCTCGCCGGAGGACCATATCGCAATATACAAAGATAGAAGAGCTTTGTGGGTTTCAGTGGGCAGGGGTTTTAACATTTCATATGCCACACGGTCCTGGCCTGTGATAGATTTACTGCAGCAGGCAAATGAGGCTTGTAGTTCAGCCAAACAGAAAGATTCATTGTATGTCTCATGTGTTGTGGGCTTGCGCTCAAATCTCTGTTTTTCTGGTTTGGTTTTGTATCGTGAGAACGCTTCACTATAGTGTGATGAGCTTGAGACCTGTTTGAAGTGTGCTCCGAGAGTGTCAACCTGGTCTTTCGAATTCTTCCCTTGTGTGTTAAATAAATGAAGTGAAGGTGCTTTTAGTCCAGCCACCTTACCAACCTTGCTCCAGACTCTCGACTCATCTGTTTATGAATTATTGCCTCATAAACATTTGTGCCAACTTCCCCTTCTCGCCTGCCGGGGCGTCCTCCTTCCTCGCGGCTTGACGTTCTTAAGCTTTACAAGATTCTCGGCAGTCGGCAAGTCTAAGCAACTTCCATGCCTTATTTTGTTTTCTTCGCGCATCGTGGCACTCATTACTGATTATTCCACCACGGGACCCGTCGTTTTTCTGACGGTCCACATGTTTACGGAATACTTTTTGTTGCTGCATCAACCAAAAAAGCTGTAAAGTAGCACACAACACCCTCTATACTTAACGCCGCCATGTCAGTCCAAGTTAATACAGTCATTTTTTTGAAACTTTTTTCAATAGGCTTTGTGGGTGAGCCATTTGGTAACCTGTGTAAGACATGCATTTCTTACTGATGGGCTGATAACGATGGGCAAATGGTCACATTTTAATAGATCAGTAATGACTTTCCAAGCTTTACCCTATTCGCCAGAGATGCTTCACCCTATTCACCACTTAGGCATTCGTCTCTCTACGGGTGCCTTCTCTGCAGGGGCGCCTGTGAAAGCAGGCGTTTGAAGAGTAGCGACACCACGCACCCGAACGGACGGGGAGGTTTCGACTCCCTCCCACGCCTAGCTGCGCGTGGCTTTACAGTGTTCGGGAAAAAAGGGATCGTGGGGATTGAGCTGACTCTGGGTGCTTGGACCACTAAGGCCCCTAGGCAGAGGCAACACACCCCTTTGGGCCCGGCTTCACGTAGACAGCACCCCTGTGCTGACCCACCTAGGGGAATCGGCAGTCGCCTTTTCCTATCTCTCTCTCTCTACATCTCCGTCTTTTCTCCTCTTTAAATCTTTCCTGTCTTCTTCTTTTTTCCGTGTACTTCCAAATTTCCTGGCGGCAAGGATTAACCTTGTGTATATACCCAATTTTTGCTATTCCATATTAGGTTATAGCAGCGCTGTACAGATGGCGTCGACAGCACTTGCCCAGCAACTCCTGCCCCGTCCTCTAGTTGGGCTCGGTGGTGGGCGGCTGGCACCGCTGCCAAGTTTTACAGTCAAGTTATTGCAAATGCTTTCCTTTCCCCCCTCCCTGATCACTCCCTGAAAAGACACTTTCATGCTCAACACACCAAAAAAACCTTCCGAAAGTACCGTGTTATTCATAGGCAAAATGAAAAGAAGACAATGCGTACTATTTCACCCTTTCTTGTGTCCAAAACTCTCACCGAAGAAATAGGTCCAGGCTATAAAGTTACAAAGATGGGAAGTGGCGATCTCCATTTGGAGGTTCGTGACAATGCTCGATATGAGAAGCTGTCTTAAGCTGTTGCATTTGGAGAAACCCCTGCTTCCGTGTGCCCACACAGGTTGATGAACATAGTACGCGAATTTATTTCTGAAGATACCCTACTACAACTCTCAGAAGCCCCGCAGGGGCGCCTGCGCAAGTAGGCGTTTGGTGTGTAGCGACACCACAGACCCGAGGTAACGGGGGGTTTCGACCCCCTCCCACACCTAGCTGTGCGTGGCTTTGCCGTGTCCGGGGAAAAGGAGATCCTGGGGTTTGAGCCAATGCTGGGTGATTGGACCTTTAAGGCCCCACAGTGGCGGCAACACACCCCTTTGGCCCCGGCTACACGTAGATGGCACCCCCGGATTGACCGGCCCGGAGGGAATCGGCAGTCGCCTTTTCCTGTCTCCACCTCACATCTTCGTCTTTTCCCTTACTTTAAATCTTTACTGTCCTCTACTCACTTCCACTGACTTCCGTGTTTCCTGGCGGCAAGGGTTATCCCTGTGTGGCTATCCTACCTTGGATACTCCATATTCGGTTATAGTGGTGGCGTACAGCTGGCATCTGCAGGGCCTGTACTTACAGATCCTGCAGCATCCCGTTGTAGGACTTTATGGTGGGTGGCTGGCGCCGCTACCGAAAGTAAACATTTACATATGGCTAGTTCTTTCCCCCCACTCCCTGATCGCCCTCAGAAAAGAGGGCGCACCGAAGAAGTCTTCCAGTTTTTTGGTCACCAGCGATAATCTTTTCCCCGATTCCATGTTATCCACGCTGGCACACCCGGCAAATCAGTGCGAACACTTTCACCTTTTCTAATTTCAAAGTCTTTGACGGAAATGTTTGGCTCAGGATATAAAGCATCGAGAATGGCAAGTGGTGACCTCCTGTTGGAGCTCCAAGACCAGAAACAATATGAGAGACTGCCTAATCAAATGAAATTCGGAGATACCAAATTAATAGTAACTCCACGCCGAACCATGAACACCACCCGTGGCGTTGTTTCAGATGATGACCTGTTAGGGCTGACGGAGGCAGAACTCCTGGAGGGTTTTAGCGAACAGAGTGTCATCAACGTGAAACGAATTAGGATGAGGCGTGATGGCAAAGAAGTTCAGACCAAACACCTGATACTTACTTTCAATACAAGTGTGCTGCCCGACTCCGTTGAGGCTGGGTACATCACGCTTCAAATGAGGCTATATATACCAAACCCTCTCCGATAGTTCAAATATATGCGGTTCGGCCACAGTTCAAAGAACTGCCGAGGCCGCCCAACTTGCGCGAAATACAGTGCTGAAGAACACACATTTGATGCCTGTGAAAACTCTCTTCACTGTGCAAACTGTAATGGGTAGCATGCCGCATACTTACGGTCATGCCCATGCTGGAAAAAAGAAAAGGAAATTGTCACAATTAAAGTAAAACAGAATATTTCATTTAGGGAGGCACAAAGGAAATTGTACTACCTACCAGAAACCAGCTTAGCCAAAGTGGTGTGTCAGGGGGCAGCGCCACGATGGCCTCCGGGCTCTCTGGCACACGCGTAGTGAGCCAGCGGTGACGCCATCCGCCCCTTCGGCGGTTGCAGCCAGTGCTGCTCCGCCATCCAAGAAAGACCCACCAACCTCCTGGCTTGGGGCCGCGAAGGTCTAGTTTTTTGAGGCGAGGCCGTCAAAACAAACGCAGCACCTCACAAGAGGCGATGGACACAACACCGAGCGTGGAGGCGAAGCCAGTGCCTGAGGATCGGCGCGACTCCGTCGACCTATCCAAAAAAGAAAAATCTCGTGTCACGGCCTCTGGAAAGGGTCCGTGAGCTAACTTTCCATCCTTGAGCACACAGCACAAAACACATCTAAAATGGACATACAGAAATAACAGTGGAATGTGAGAGGACTTCTCCATAACCTCGATGATATTAGAGAACTCCTTATAAACATATTCCCCCCGCAGGGGCGCCTGTGAAAGCAGGCGTTTGGTGTGTACTGACACCACGGACCCGAGCTAACGGGGGAGTTCTGGTCTCTCACACGCCTAGCCGTGCATGGTCCGCCGTGTCCGGGGAAAAGGGGATCCTGGGGGTTGAGCCGACGCCGGGTGATCAGACCTTTAAGGCCCCCCAGCAGAGGCAACACACCCCTTTGGCCCCGGCTTCAGGTAGACGGCACCTATGGCTGACCCACCCAGGGGATATCGGCAGTTGCCTTTTCCTACCTCTCCCTCCCTACATCTTCGTCTTCTCTCCTCTTCAAATCTATCCTGTCCTCTTCTCTTTTCCGTTTTCTTGATAGTTTCCTGGCAGCAAGGGTTAACCTCGTGAGGGTATCTAACCTTGGGTATGCTATATCGGGTTATAGTGACAGCGTAGAGCTGGCGTTGTGCAGAGTTAGTTCAAGTCTTGCAGCGGCTCCTTGTTGGGCTCCGTGGTGGGCGGTTGGCGCTGTCGCCGAACACACGCACTACTCTCATTGCTAAAGAAGCTACTTTGCTTCTTGATCGCCCTCAAAAGAGGGGGCACCGAAGCACTCTTCCACTTTTTTCTGAAAAGCAATGACATATTTCCAAAATACCATGTGATCCATAGTGAGGGAAACGTAACTGCTCCCAAATTGTCTCCTTTCCTGGTGGCGAAGTGCCTTGGAAACACCATTGGACCAGGCTACAAGGCCACGAAAATGACTAGCGGTGACTATCTACTTGAACTTAGGAACAAAGATCAATTTGAGAAAATGATTGAGTTGAAATGCATTGGTGATGTACCAGTCACAGTGTCTGCTCACAGAACAATGAACATAAACCGTGGTGTATTATCAGAAGACGACTTCTTGCAGCTTAGTGATGAAGAACTTATTAATGGGTTCCAGAATCAAAATGTCATGAAGGTTGGAAGAATATTGATTCGGCATAAAAATTAGCAGATCCGTACTAAGCATATAATACAAACCTTTGACAGCTGTGTGCTTCCTATTACACTAGATGCATACTACATCAAACTTCGCGTGAGGCCGTACATCCCGAACCCTCGACTGTGCTATAAGTGCCAGCGGTATGGGCATAGATTGCAGACGTGCCGGGGAAAGCAGACATGTGCCAAATGCAGCTCCAATGAACACAAGTCAGACGATTGCGAATCATCTCCTCATTGTGTGAACTGTCATGGAAGTCATCCAGCCTACTCTATAACATGTTCTAAATGGAAGATAGAGAAAGAGATAATCGCACTAAAAGTAAAAGAAAACATAACATTTCGTGAAGCAAGGAATCGTCTGTCATACCTTGATCACACCAGTTTTGCCGAGGTGGTGCAACGGTTGGTAGTGCCACAAGTACCTCGGCAGTCTACTGTGGTCGCCAACAGTGGCCCAGTAGTCACTTCGTCCACCCCCCAGGTGGCTGCTGCTATTGCTGCGCCACCAACATCAAAGGTGGGTCTGCAGGCCACGGCTCAACAGGCCCCGAAGCTGAATCGAATTGTAACGCCGGAGACACAATTCTCTGTGCCCGGTCTTCGACGTTCCAGTGCCTCGGAGAAGGCAATGAAAATCGATGGACGAACACCAGCGTCGTCGAGGTCCAGAGATCAGCGCTCCTTGGCGCACAATAAGAAAGGGAAAGATTCCGTAACTGCTCCCTCATAGGGGTCGGTAACCTGAAGGGTAGCCTCCCCTTTAACACATATTTTTAGCACATTATTCTGAACACAGGACACATACATTACTTCTCAATATGACTACACAAATACTACAGCGGAATGCCGGAGGCCTATTTAGTAACTTAGATGATATCAAAGACTTGCTAAATGGCTATCAGCCAAAAATGTTGTGTTCAAGAAACTCATTTAAAGTCAACTCATGTGAATTTCTCAAATCAGTATGTGGTTTTTCGTAAAGATCGAAATGGTGGCAATTTCTCTTCTGGAGGTGTGGCCATCATTGCACAAAGAAGCGTAGCATGCCGGAACATTGTGCTACAAAGCTCTCTTGAGGTTGTGGCTGTTCGCGCTATTCTATTCAACCATCTGATATCTATCTGTTCGATCTAAATAGCACCTGACTAACCATTCAATAAAAAAGAGTTCGAAAAGCTTACTGATCGGCTTCCAGAACCATATGTGTTAGTTGGAAATTTTAATGCTCTTGATTTGCTATGGGATGGTACCAAATGTGGTGCGAGAGGTCATGCAATAGAAAACTTTCTTCTCGCATCTGGAGCCTAACTCCTCAATAACGCAGAGCCAACATACTTCAGTACCACACACAATACATATTCATGCATAGATATAGCCATTGGGTCACCGTCACTCCTACGTTACTTAGATTGAAAAGAATTTAATAATTCATATGGAAGTGACTATTTACCAACTCTTTTAGTTACAAAACAACGGGATGACCAGCCGTCTTATCCTAAATAGTGGAACTTTCATGTTGCAAACTGGGTGAAATTCAGAGAGCTATGCGCACTACACCTCGAAGAAGTAGACCATTTGGAAGTAGAAGAGATGGCCAACTATATCTGTGAATATCTTCTTACTTGTGCAAAAAAGTGCATACCGCAGTCCAGGAATGATAAGGTTAACACAAAGCCATGGTGGAATCGGAATTGCTAAAAAACGGCAAACCCAACACCAGAAAACTTGATAACCTTTAAAATGTGCAAAGCGAATGGCAGGCGCATTCACCGTATAGCAAAACGAGAAAGCTGGACACACTACATATCCTCAATAAACTCCTACACAGACGTCAGCAAGGTTTTTAATAGGGTGCATAATCTTAAAGGACAAGGCTCAAATCCCTTCCCTTTGGTGAATGACTGTGGTGATACAATAGAAGAACAGGCAAACGCTCTTGGTGAACACTTCGAGAAAATGTCAAGCTCAGAGAACTATACCACTAAGTTCTTACGCCAGAAAAGCATAGCTGAAAGTGTACCTCTGTGCCGGAACAAGCCTGTATCAGACGGATACAATAAACCACTAACACTATATGAACTGAAGCTTGCCCTTGGTTCCTATGGAATTCTGCTCCTGGTTCTGATACAATTACTTATGAAATGATCATAAATCTCCCTGATGAAACCCTGAACTGCCTTTTAGCACTTTACAACAAGATTTTCAATACTGGCAAAATACCCTCTGCTTGGAAAGAGGCAATAGTACTACCAATTCTTAAACAGGGCAAAGATAAATAGTTGCAGGCCTATCACCCTCACAAGCTGCCTACTCAAAGTGTTTGAAAAAATGATTAACTGCCGCTTGGTCTATTACTTGATATACAACGGTATATTAGACCCATGCCAGTCGGGTTTCCGTACAGCTAGATCCACAACTGACAATCTTGTCCTCCTTGAGTCGTATAAACGTGACGCGTTTGTTCACAATCAATACTGTCCGTCTGTTTTCTTTGATCTCGAGAAGGCATAAAATACTGCCTGGCAATACAGAATCCTGCAAGATCTACTGTCTTTCGGAATATGTGGCAGGTTGATTACCATCTTAAAAGATTAACTGTCTGAAAGGAAGTTCCGTGTAAGAATGGGTACTGTGTTATCGCGCACATTTCTTCAAGAAAATGGAGTGCCGCAGGGAGGATTATTAAGCTGAACACTATGTATAGTTAAAATGAACTCTCTTCGCTCTCTTATTCCACCTGCGATATCTTACTCTGTAGACGTGGACGACATCTAAATTAGTTTCAAATCGTGTAACTTGACTGTATGTGAACGCCAGATACAGTTAGGTGTTAACCGTCTTGCAAAATGGGCTGATGAGAATGGTTTTGAGTTTAACACTGACAAGACTACTAGTGTGCTTTTCTCGAGACGACGAGGTGTACATCCTGGCCCCTGCATACTAATGAATGGACAAAACTTAGTCATCGCGAAAGAACAAAAATTCCTTGGCGTAATTTTTGATTCCAAATTCACCTTCATCTTGCAAGTAAAACAGCTGAAGTTAAAACGTCCCAAGACCATGAACCTTTTAAAAATTTTATCGCATCTGTCGTGGGGGACAGACAGGCACTGTCTCATATCTCTGTTTTGAAGAATGGTTCTGTCACGCATAGGCTATGGATGCATAGTAAATCAGTCAGCTTCAAGGACAGCACTGAAAATGTTGGACCCTGTATACCACTTAGGTATCTGGCTGGCACCTGGTGCCTTCCGTACCAGCCCTATTCACAGTTTTTATGGAGAGTCAGATGAGTGGCCACTGGACTATCAGCGCACGTATCTAGGAGTAAACTATGCAATTGAGATCATGCATCTGAAGCAGCACCCATGCAAAACACTTATGAACGATGTGTCTACTACCCAGTTTTACCTAAATCGTCCTTAAATCGCCTCACCGTTTCCATTGGCAATAAGACCTGCAGTACAAAAACTTGAAATTTTTTTCAAAAACTTAGAGGAAAGTGACCATGTCGAACACATCCCTTCCTGGCAGCAGTGTCCAGTCACTTGTGACCGGTCTTTCAAAGAGATTATAAAGAAAAGTTGTCCAAGTGCACTCATTGAGTACCATTTCGTTGCCCTTGAACACAAATATCGTTCAACCACGTTCTTCTCTGATGGCTCAAAGTCTCAAACGTCTGTATCTTGTGCAGCTTACGGACCAAAGTTCTCGGGCACCAGAACCATGCATACATATACCAGCGTTTACACAGGGTAGGCCTATGGTATTCTGCTTATTATGCAGCACAATTAACAACACATGATACAAAAGTCTATTGTGTACACAGATTCTTTAAGTGTTGTCAGGGCCCTGTCTTGTGGCAAGTACAGCAAGAACCTTACATCCAACAAGCTCCTTAACAAAGTCTATGCAGTCAATAACCTAAAGCTTTCTATTATTATTTGCTGGATTCTAGGTCGTTCTAGACTTAAGGACAATAAAATAGTGGACAAGAATGCACGAGAAGCCGCTGGTCGGCAAATCATAGATATAACCGCTGTTTCGGGTGTAGATCTAAAACCTGTTGTACGTAGAGGTCTACGCAACCACTGGCAAGCTGAATGGGACAGAGAAGTCGACAACAAACTCCACCTTGTAAAACCCCAACCGAGAAAAATTATCACAAAAAAACTCAACAGGTTCGCCGAAGTCACTCCAACACGGCTCAGAATAGGCCACACTTATGCCACACATAAACAGCTTTTGACAGGCACTGATCCGCGTACATGTATACACTGTGGAGAGAGTCTAAACATTTTGCATGTCCTCATACAGTTTCCTGTGCCTCACCAAGCATGTTTGACCCGTTTGAGGGAGCTCTATCGATATCATATCCCACTTCTTCCAGCGCTGTTTTTGTCACTTGATGCAGTGGTTGACCTTAAGAGACTTCTTCATTACATGGGAAAGTCAAATATTTAACATAATTTCATTCCATCCTAGCCAGCAGGCTGCGCCTCAAGTGTGAGGTACTACTTGGTGCAAAAAGAGTATGTCTGAGCCTTCGCTGTTCTTGCTCAGGAAAGGACTTCAGCTACGAGAGTCTTGGGCTTTGGACTATAATTTATTGTCACACACTTCAGCCACCAAAATGAAGGTTTTTAACAAAGTGACATTCTTTTTAACTGCACCGTGTTTTATATGGTTCATAGATATTTGGTACACATCATTTCTTTTAATTTTTAAACTAATAACCTGAAATGAAACAACACTTGTACTGGTGCTCTTTGGCCTTAGATGCCCTTGCGCCAATAAAACTTAACGTAATAATAATAAACATACTCCAAAGGCGCTGTGTGTTCAGGAAACACATCTCAAGTCCACACAAACAAACTTTCTAAAGCATTATGGTATCTCCCGCAAAGACCTTGACGACGCTGCCGCTTCATCGGGCAGTGTCGCTATAATAGTTGATAAAGGTGTTTCCTGTAAGCAATTCAACCTCCGAACTTCTCTTGAGGCAGTTGCTGTCCGGGTAGTACTGTTCGGGAAGCTACTAACAGTTACCTTTATTTACATTCCTTCTTGCTGTCAACTTTCGAACACACAATTTCAAAGCTTAATTGATGAACTTCCTCCACCATATAGAGCCGTTGGTGATCTAAATGCACATAATCCCCTATGGGACGACTCCCGTTTGGATGCGCGAGGATGCCTAATAGAACACTTTCTGTTTTCGTCAGGGGCATGTCTACTAAACAAAAAAGAACCAACATATTTTAGCACTACACACAACACATACTCTTCTATAGACCTGAGTATTATCTCGAGTACTATAATTCTATATCTGGAGGGGTTCGTTCTCAAAAACCCCTCTGGAAGTGACCACTTCCCGATTGTGTTGAAGTTAAAAAAAGAAGATACATGCTCGCCTGACCTTCCTCGTTGGAACACCCAGTCAGCCAACTCGGAAATGTTCCGAGAAGTCACATTTTTAGACAGAGATGACATTGCTATTTCAATATAGACAATGCTGTAGCATACCTAATAGGTTTATTTATTGACGCTGCAGTGAAATTCATTAAGAAAACTAATGAAATGATTAATAAGCGTCGCATCGCATGGTGGAACAACGATTGTCGAAAAGCGCGCAATAGACAAAATAAAGCTTGGAGACTACTCCGAAATACCCAAAGTCTGAAAACCTCGTCAATTTCAAACAGGTCAAGTCCCAAGCCAGAAGAATGCGTCGTCTTGCAAAGAACGAAAGTTGGAATAGGTACATCTCCGGTATATATTCTTACACAGAAGAAACGAAGGTCTGGAATAGGGTAAACAAGTTAATGGGTCGGGAGTCACACCCCCTGCCCTTGGTAAGAAACCGAGGGGAGAACCTGGAGGAGCAGGCAGGCTGCCTAGGTGAACACTCTGAATATGTCTCAAGTGCATTACACTATACAGACACATTCTTAAGATTCAAAGAACGCGAAGAGCGGCAACCCCTTAACTGTAAACGTCCGTCCAGGGAGACACACAACTGCCCATTTTCGTTTGATGAACTTAAGGCATCTCTTGCGTACAGCAACAACTCGGCGCCAGGTGGAGATCGTATACTGTACGAAATGATCATGTACCTTCACACCGAAGCACTAAAAACACTCCTAACCCTCTTCAATACCATGCGGGAAGCTGGGTATATTCCTTTGTCATGGAAATAAGCGATAGTCATCCCGGTGCTTAAACAAACCAAAGACCCGTCCTTGGCGACCAGCTACAGGCCAATAGCGTTAACAAGCTGCCTATGCAAACTATAAGAGAAAACGATAAACTGACGCCGAATCCACTTTCTATAAGGTAACAGTTTACTAGACCCCCTTCAGTGTGGTTTCAGAGAGGAGAGGTCCACAATAGACCACCTTGTTCGCATAGAAACATACATCAGAGATGCAATTATTCATAGGCAGTTTGTACTTTCGGTATTCCTAGACTTAGAGAAGGCGTACGATACCACAGAACTTGCCGCCATGGGCATTCATGGGATCATGCTAAACACACAAATTATCTGCATGACAGAAGATTTCGCGTGAAAGCGGGTAATGCTCTCTCTAGATCATTTACCCAAGAGACTGGTGTTCCGCAAGGGGGCATGCTTAGTTGCACACTCTTTCTTGTAAAAATGAACTCCCTGCAGTCAGTCAGTCCAAACGCGATGCTTTATTCCGTGTATGTTGATGATGTGCAGATGAGTTTCAAAACATGCAATACGTCTATCTGCGAACGACAAGTGCTGCTTGGAAAGAATAAATAGTCTAAATGGGGGGATAAGAATGATTTTAAAATAAACACCAATAAAAGTAGTTCCGTACTTTTCTCCAACAAACGAGGGGTAATGCTACTACTAAATGTTGCGATTAAGGGAGACCAACTCTCTGTGAGCAGCGAGCATAACACCCTGGGAACCACTTTAGATTCTAAGCTGACGTTTATTCCCCATATTACATATGTCAAAATGAAATGTTTGAAAGCGATGAACGTCCTAAAACTCCTATCACGTACAACATGGGGTAGTGATCGGAAGTGTCTCTTGAACTTGTACAAAAGCCTTGTCTGGTTGCGCCTTGATTATGCCTCTATAATTTATCATTCCGCAACGCCAAGTTCTTTGAAAACCCTAGACCCCATTCACCATCTGGGTATCTGACTGGAAGCCGGTGCCTTCAGGAGAAGTCCGATCCAGAGTCTCTATGTTGAGTCGAATCAGTGGTCACTTCACCTCCAGCGATCCAACAGCAGTTTCACATATTTTATAAAGGTACGCGCAAACATCAAGCATCCTTCTTATTCAGCTATAAACGATATAACCGCTGCCACCCTCTTCCATAATCGACCCACAGTGAGAAAGCCGTTCTCTTTGCGTGCGAGAAACTTAAGTGAAGAATTGGGTGTTCCACTGCTAGAACTTTGCCCTACGCCCACAGCGAAACTTTTCCCGCCGTGGCAGTGGCAGCCTCTACTTTGTGACACCTCATTTGTCGAGATCACTAAACATGCATCAGAAGCACATATTAAAATGCATTTCCAACAACTCCAGTCCAACTACTTATGCGTATAGTTTTATACCGACGTTTCTAAGACGCATACAGGGGTGGCTTATGCAGCCATCGGACCATCCTTCTCGGAATCCAGTGTAGTGCACCCGGAAAGAAATATATTTACGGCTGAGGGCTATGCACTATTGTCGGCTGTGAAGCATATACGGAAATCAAACATACAAAAATCAATTATATTTACAGACTCATTAAGCATCGTAAGTGCGTTAGGATCACTTTTTAGATTAAAAAATCCGGTGATAATTGAGTTGTATTCCGTCCTGTGTATTGCGTATATGTCCAACCAGCATGTTACTATTTGCTGGGTACCTGGCCATAGAAGTATCGAGGGCAATGTGTTAGCTGACCAAATGGCCACGTCCATTATATTGCGGGCTATTAATCCTGCCGCTACTATCCCTGCAACAGACCTAAAACCCTTCCTACGTAAGAAGCTGCGAAGCCACTGGCAACGCTTGCGGGACACAGAAATAAATAATAAGCTTCGCTTGATTAAGCCGCAGTTAGGTTACTGGCCCTCCGCTACGAGAACATGGCGAACTGATGTCCTATTTTGTCGCATCAGAATAGGACACACTTATGGTACCCATAGCTTTCTGCTGACTGGCGATGAACCTCCTACTTGTGGTAGGTGTGGCGAGAGGCTAACCATCCTCTAGGTCCTCCTGGAGTGTCCGGAAGCTGAAAGAGAAAGAAAGAAATAGTTGTCTTCAGCGTACCGCTATCATCTTCCTTTACATCCGGTTATCTTTCTCGGCGAAGAGCCGCTTTTTGATGCAAAATCAGTTTTAAGCTTTTGAAAGGATGTAGTATTGAATGTTTTTAGCCCAACCAGGTCCTAGCGCATCCTCTGTTCAGAGGATGCCGCTGTGATAGCAGCTGTAAATGAGCCCAGGCCTCCATGCTCTTGTTTTAAGGGCTTTGTCACTGGTGCTCCGTGCCAAGTTTTATTTCACATACGTATCCCTTTTAAACAATTTTATGTCTCCATAGCACACATCATTTGTCATTGATTTAACTTTACTATATGTGTATTTTTACGCACCTACAGCGATTGTTTTTAGGCCCATTTACAGCCACGTCACATCTGTTTTATCCACACTGCACATCGCACAGTCCATTATCATTGCTCTGGCGCTCTATGGCCATATCTGGCCCTTCTGCCTACCTTGGTCTAGGCGCATTGGGTTGTAGTAGCGTTGTATGGCTGGCGTCTGCTGGTTTTAGCATCCGCAAACTTGTAGCGTCCCCTCGTTGGGCTCCGTGTCGGGTGGCTGCATAAGCTTCCGAAGAAAATTAAACTGGCATGCATAGATTTTTTCCCTTATTGAGTGATCCTACCACCTTAAAGCACGTACGCACCAAAGACTTAGGCTTTTTTATTCAATCAAATGAAAACTTCCCCCGTTTTTATGTTATACATAATGAAATAAGTGGCAAGCAAGCCAGAACTGTATCCCCTTTTGTAGTAGCCAGGTGTCTCACACAAGCTCTTTGGGCCGGGTACAAAGTAACCAAAATGGCCAGCGGAGACCTCCTCCTTGAAGTTCAAGGAAAAGAACAGTTTGAGAAGCTACAGAATTTTTCAACTTTCGGTGACACTCCGATCACTGTAACACCACACAGAACTATGAACACAGCCCGTGGAGTAGTATCTGATGCTGGTTTGCTCAGCTTGAAGGAAAAGGAACTTCTGGAGGGGTGGAAGGGTCAGAATGTGACCTATGTACAAACGATCATCATGAGAAGAGACAGCAAGGTAACACCAACAAAACACCTAATACTCACGTTTGCTTCCAGTAATTTGCCAGAAAGTATTCGAACAGGGTACACGAAGTCGTCGATCAGACCATACATACCGAACCCACACCATTGTTTTAAATGCCAGAGGTATGGCCACGGCTCACAAAGCTGTCGTGGTAACCAAACTTTTGCACAATGTGGAGTGTCAGGCCACAATTCTGACAACTTTGAAGAACAATCACACTGTGTGAACTGTGGCGGAAATCAAGCCGCATACTCACGGTCTTCTTCATTTTGGAAAAAGGAAAAAGAAATCATCACATTGATAATTAAAGAAAATATCACATTCAAAGAAACAAGACGAAGAGTGTCGCCATTTCGCGGCGCTACCTATGCTGATGCCGCGCGTCAGGGGGCAGCGCCACACCAGCCCTCGCCACTCCTTCGGCCAGCGCAGAGTGAGCCGTCGGCTGTGGCGCTTGCGCCAAGGCGGCAGCAGTGCAGTCTATGCCGCCTCTTAGCGAATTGAGGCCGGACACTCCAGGATCCTCTGGTCTCAAGGCCTCACCTCACCAGGCGAGGACTATAATCCGAACCACCAGCTCGCTTGTCAGGGCATCCAGTGCCTCTAACGAGGAAATGGATACAACGGTGCCCTTGGTACCGAAAGAGCGGCGCGGCTCCTTGGAGCGCGCCAAGAAAAAAAAAACCAATAACGAGGCCGGACGACCATCCTGCCACCTCAAGTAAGAAGCTCACTCTAACACAGAATACTCTCTGTACATACAGCAGCATCTCTTCTTTTATTATGCAGACAGAATTATTACAGTGGAACATTCGAGGCCTTCTTCGAAACCTCGATGACTTACAAGAACTCCTGCATGAGCACAATCCTAATATGCTGTGTGTACAATAGACACAGTTAAAACGAACAAACACGAACATTTCACGTAACTACGTAATCTTCCGAAAGGATAAAGATGATGCCATGCCACTATCCGGTGGCGTAGCGGTTATAGTTAGTGAAGATATAGCATGTGCACAATTACCTCTTCAAACTTCCCTCGAGGCGATGGCTGTCCGAGCAGTTATTCTAAGATCTTGCCACTGTCTGCTCTTTGTACATACCCCCCCCACTACCGTCTTGAAAAACTTCAATTCCAGTCTTTAATAGACGAACTACCTGAACCTTATCTGATCCTTGGGGATCTGAATGCACATAATGGTCTGTGGGGTGACCCTCGCTGTGATGCACGAGGTCGTCTCATTGAACAATTCCTCATTTCATCAGGTCCTTGTCTGTTGAATAGGAAAGAGCCAACATACTATAACCTTGCCAACAAAACTTACTCTTCCATAGACCTCAGTATCGCATCTCCCTCTACTGTACCATTACTTCAGTGGAAAGTCATAAATAATCCGTACGGAAGTGACCATTTTCCTTTAGATTTGAATACGCCAATAATACATGAATGTCTTCCATATTGCCACCTCTTCCCAAATAACTGGTAAGCAAAGCCGAATGGGAACAATTTCAAAAGGTTACTCACTGAAGTTGGACTGACATATGCGAATTAGGCATAGATGAAACTGTGCAGTACTTCACGGCTTTTCTTACTGACGCAGCAGCCAGGTGCATTCCACAAACATCTGGACTGCCCGGCAAACGAAACGTCCTGTGGTGGAACACTGAGTGTCAGAATGCGCGAAAGGAACAGAACTAGGCATGGAGGTTTCTGCCGAACTCGCCGACAGTGAAAAACCTTGAGAGCTTTAAAAAAATAAAATCTCGAGGCAGGAGAGCGCGTCGGTAGGACAGAATAGAAAGCTGGCACAAGTTTTTAGCAGAGATAAATTCATATACACAAGAGGCTAAAGTCTGGAACAAGGTTTGTAGGGTAGCAGGAAGACAAGTACACTCACTCCCACTCATGAACACACAGGGTGGCAGCCTTGAAGATCCGGCGACCTTCCTCGGTGCACACTACGAGCAAGTGTCCAGCTCGTCACACTATCTGAAGCTTTCCAAAGATATTGTTACGTAAAATTGACAAGAGGCGTGTCTATTTAAAATCTTTATTCAAACTGATGCGTATGGCGTCGACTAAGATGGAAGACAGCACGCACAACCGACAGACTACTTCCTCGTTGTCGTCTTCTGACCGCTGATACGTCAGCTACGTAGCAATATAAAGCAAGGATAGAAAAGCAGAAACTAGAATACAAGTGCACAAATCACGAGGCATACAACTAACCTTTCAACTAAGCTGAGCTACATACATCACTAAACTCTTGCAGTAATTCTGCCCCAGGCTACGACCGTGTCACGTATGAAATGTTGAAAAACGTGCCGCTGAAAACGTGAAAAACTTTACTCTCTCTCTACAATGCTATCTGGTTTTCTGGCACCATGTCTATTTCCTGGAAACAGGCTATTGTTATCCTTATTTTGAAACAGGGCAAGGACCCTTCCTCAGTTTCAAGTTATAGGCCCATTGCATTTACCAGCTACCTTTGTAAACGTTTTGAAAAAAATGATTAACCGTCAACTTTTACATTTCCTTGAAACACAGAATCTGCTTCACCAGTTCCAGTGTGGGTTCCGAGAGGGTAGATCCTACACCGACCATCTGGTGCGTATCGAGGCACAGATCCGAGACGTTTTCGTCCACAAACAATACTTTCTCTCAGTGTTTCTTAATATCGAGAAGGCTTAAGACACAACATGGCGTTTTGGCATATCAAGAGACTTGTCTCACCTGGGTGTGCGCGGTAGAATGCTTTTCATAATCGAGAGTTACTTGTCCAATCGGAAATTCCGTGTCCGTGTGGGCAGTATTCTCTCCCAAACATTTGTGCAAGAAACGGGAGTACCGCAAGGTGGTGTACTTAGTTTTATACTTTTTAATATACAAATGAATTCCTTGCACCTGTTCATCCCCCGCAACATGTTTTAATCTACATATGTCGATGACGTCCAGCTTAACTTTAAGTCATGCAACCTGGTAGTGTGTCAATGGTACGTTGAGCTAGGTTTGAACAAGGTCTCCAAATGGGCAGAGGAAAACGAATTCCAGCTGAACCCAGAAAAAAGCACGTGTGTCTTGTTCTCCCGAAAGAGAGGCGTGCACTCAGAACCTGACATTGAACTAAACGGTCAACGTCTGTCTCTCAATGCGGAGCATAAATTCTTAATCCTTGACAACAAGTTGACCTTCGTACCACACATCAAGTATTTAAAAACAAAATGTTTAAAAGCTATGAATGTTATAAACGTGTTGTCACGTACTACGTGGGGTAGTGACAGGCAATGTCTCATGAATATGTATGGAAGCCTCATACGCACCCGCTTAGATTATGGGGCCGTTGTTTATCAGTCTGTGACTACTCAAAGTGCTTTGAAGATGCTGGATCCCGTGCACCATTTGGGCATCCGCCTTTCCAGTGTGCTTTTAGCACCAGCCCTGTAAAAAGCCTTTTCGTTAAGTCAAATCAATGGTAGCTTCATCTACAAAGAATATAAATATCCGTTGTATATTTCCTTAAGGTAAAAGCAGAGAAGAAGCACCCCTCCTACTCCACTAATAATAATTTTTCGAGCTCTATTCTGTTTCAAAACAGGCCTTCAATGAAGCAGCCCTTCTTAGTTCACTTGAAGGGTCTAGCTTAGGAAACTGGAGTGTCACTTGAACACAGTTTAAGGGCTCCTGTAGTATACCCGCCACCGTGGCAGTGGCAGATTATAGAATGCGATGTTTCTTTCCTAGAAGTTACAAAACATGCACCTATTGCTCATATTCGAAACTCTTTCCTGGAACTTCAACACAAATACACAAATCCTCAGTTCTCTACAGATGCCTCCAAGTCTAAGTTCTCTGTGTCCTACGCTGCTGTCAGCTTATCCTTTTCGGATGCTGGCCCTCTACATCCAGGCGCAAGTATTTTCACAGCGGAAACTTACGCGATGCTTGTGGCGGCTAAACACACCAAGCAATCACAAATACAAAAAGCAGTAATTTATACGAACTCCCTCAGTGAGGTTACGGCTCTGCACAATCTTAAAAAACAAAAAACTCTGTCCTCGTCTCACTTTACTCTATTTTATGCACACTCTACACACTCAAACAACATCTTGTAGTGTGCTGGCTGCCAGGGCACCCTGGATCCAAGGCAACGTGATGGCGGATCAGCTTGCTGCATCCGTCCACGAAATCAGTGCCACTGCACCCATATAGATCCCCCCATTGATCTTAAGCCGTCTCTCAATTAAACCTCAGGGACTACTGGCATAGCAAGTGGGATAGAGACACACAAAACAAGCTACACGTTATCAAGCCGCACCTTGGCCATTGGCCACCAGTATCAAAATCACGCCAAACAGAGGTAACACTAACAAGGCTCAGGATAGGACACACATACACGACACACTCATATTTTTGTCCGGTGGCGATCCACCATTGTGTGAAAGATGTGGTGAGGCATTACCAGTTCTTCATGTTTCAATCCAGTGTAAACAATTAGACACTCTAAGAAGACAACACTTTCCATGACCCTACCGACAACATATACGATTGCACCCCGCAATGTTTGTCGGTAGGGAACCACTTTTCACCCATAAATCATTGCTAGCTTTTTAAGAGATGTCGGTTTTTACCATGTAATATGCCCAGACATTGCGTAGCATTACCTCTTAAGAGAGATTGCTGCTGCAGTGGCTACATTGAGAAGCACTTGCCTCTCGGACCTTGAACACAAGGGCGCTGATGAGGCATTTGTGCTAATGCCAAATATTTTTACACATGCTTTTATTATCAAAACCTTTTGTCACCCATTCTTACCATTCATATCACGCCATTGCCGTGATTTTATTAGTTAAGTTTTTACCCACGTTAGCGCGAGCAATTTTAAGGCTCTATACAGCCACGCATCATATCATTGTCCACATTTCTAGTCACTAAAATGGCGCTTTTTGGCCACCAGTTGGCACTTACGCCATTAAGCCCTACACATCATCATCATCACCATCTGGTGTTCTAGCGGTTATAGTTAGTCAAGGTATAGAATGTACACAATTACCCCTTCAGACTATCTGGAGGCGGCGGCTGTCCGAGCAGTTATTCTAAACAAACTCGTCACCGTCTGCTGTTTGTACATACCTCCGCACCACCATCTTGAAGAACTTCAATCCCAGTTTTGATAGACGATCTACCTGAACCTTATTTATTTATTTATTTATTTGTACCCTCAAGGCCTACAAGCATTTCAGAGGGGAGTGGGTTACAAGGTTATACAAAAAACTAAAAAGTAGCAACAAAAGTAGTAAGCAGATAAGTACAGACATACATGGGCCCTAATCATACAATGTTAGCTAGTGCTGCACGAAACTGATGGTTGTCTTCGATTGCGGCGGTCAGTCCGGGAAGGCGGTTCCAATCTTGTGACGTCCGAGGAATAAATGACTGAAAGAAGGCATTGGTGTTGCATGGTATTGTTCCTACTTTGTGTCGGTGATCCATACGAGAAGAAATATATGAAGGAGGAGTAATTAACTCACTGCATAGGGGCGAATTATGGTAGTAAATTTTGTGAAAGAGACAGAGGCGAGAGTGTTTGCGGCGTGAAGTTAGAGTGGGTAATTGAAGCAAGTTTTTCATGGACGTGACACTTGCCGCACGGGTGAAATTACCGAGAATGAAACGTGCTGCGTTGTTCTGCACGAGCTCAAGTGATGTCACCAGATAGTCATGGCTCGGGTCCCAAATGGATGATGCATATTCGAGTTTAGAACGAACCAATGATTTATACAAAAGTGTTTTTAAAGAGGTAGGTGCAGAAAAGAAGTTGCGGCGAAGGTAGCCAAGCAGGCGATTAGCATTATTAATAACGGTATTAATATGAAGCGACCAGGTAAGATCAGTTGTTATGTGAATTCCCAGGTATCGGTATGACGTCAAAGGTTCAAGAAGTGTGTTGTTAAGGTAATAGGAACCCGTCGAAAGGGCTGTTCTTGAAATGCGTAAGACTGCATTTAGTTGTATTAAGTTCCATTAACCATTGCTCACACCAGTTAGAAATTGCATTAATGTCCGATTGCAGTGCCGTAACGTCGTTATCGTGTTTAATTTCTCGAAAAATAACACAGTCATCTGCAAACAAGTGAATATTAGAGAGAACACAGCTAGGTAGGTCCTTAACGTATATCAAAAACAAAAGTGGTCCCAAGACAGAGCCCTGGGGAACGCCGGAATGAACAGAACTGGGTGGAAAGTCATAGTTATTGGCTGTGACGAACTGGAAACGATTAGAAAGGAAATACTCAATCCATGCAAACAACTTAGGATCTAGATTTAACTTGCTTAGTTTGTAAAGGAGTAGTTTGTGAGACACTTTGTCAAAAGCCTTGGAGAAGTCGAGGAAGATACAATCAGCGGATGAACGGCGATCTAAAATTAAGTGTAGCTTGTGGGTTAATGAAAGCAATTGGGTCTCGCACGAGAACTTCTTTCGAAAACCATGTTGCGTGGGTGAGAAGAAAGAGTTAAATTTAAGAAATTTGACCAGATGGGAAAAAATTACATGTTCGAGAATTTTGCATGGAATGCTTGTTAGTGATATGGGTCGGAAATAGTTAGGCGTGTGTTTGTTACCGGACTTATGGAGTGGGACCACCTTCCCGACTTCCCAATCCGCCGGCAGGATGCTCGTGTCGAGGGTCTGCTGGAATATTTTGCACAAAGTAATAGAGGAATACACAACAGCACTTTTTAAGAACTTCGTATTAATAAGGTCAACACCGGGGCTCGATGAGGGTTTCAGTGACTGGATTATTTTACTTACACCACCTGGGTCAGTAACAATAGGGTCCATGGAGAGATAATTACAGTTCTGAAGTTCAGGTATTGAGGGGTTAGAAGAAACAACAAAGTTCTGGCAAAAAACTGCATTTAGTAGGGAAGAACATTCGCTACTGGGTATAATGGAACCATCTGGCCCAGTCAATGTAATACTATTCGTTTTAGAAGGAGTGATCACACGCCAAAATTCTTAGGGTCGTAAATAAGCATAGAAGGAAGGGTGCGCTGAAGAAAGTGTGATTCGGCAAGTTTTACTGCTGCAATGTATGTTTTGTTGGCGGTTGTGTATGCGTTCCATCGGTAATCACTCGGGGATTTTTTAGCCAGACGATAGCAGCGCTTTTTTCGATTAGACAGCCTGTTTAACTGCTTGTTGTACCAAGGCGCCTCCGGGTTAGAATTTATTGTGCGCAGAGGGATGTATTTATCAGTTAGTTCGTGAACTTTATTTTTAAATAGGTTCCAGTTTTTTTGAACGGTACGCGTATCAAAATGCAACAAGAAAATGTCCAGAAAGCAAGCTAGTTCGTTGTTAATAGTTTCAAAGTCTGCTCTTGAGTAGTCGCGAATTTGCTTAGTTGAGGTCGTAGCCTTGCTTAGTGGAACGTTTATATTAAATGAAAGGAGCGAGTGGTCGCTCAGACCGGGTAAGTATGAAATCGGGGAAGCAAAATTAGCGTGCGTAGTTAATATCAAATCTAGTATGTTCGCGGTCTCTTGCGTAGTTCTAGTCGGTTCAGAAACGAGCTGGGAAAAAGAAAATAATGAACAAAGATTGAGAAATTCTGTTGTTTGAGACGAAGGTGGTTTGGATGCGGGGGTTTCCGAGGACCAAGAAATATGTGGGAAGTTACAATCACCCATGAGGAATATAGGAGCAGAGGGGTGTCGTGTGGAAACAATATTCAGCGCATCGTGTAGTTCAGACACAAACGTTGGGGGATATGAAGGTGGACGGTAACAAACGTTCATAATAAAATTCCGGTGCCCAATGTCAACGAAAGACCATACAGATTCTAAATCAATGTGAACGTGAATTAAGTGAGATGGATAAGACTTTTTGACAGCAAGTAATACGCCACCGCCTTGACGCAAGGTGCGATCGCAGCGATAAATGTTAAAACAGGACATGTCGAAGATTTCACTATCATGAATGTGTGTGTGCAACCATGTTTCAGTGAGTGCTACGATGTCTGCGCTAACGGTGTTAATGACAGAGTTAAGGGATTCCCGTTTGCTTGTTGCACTGCGAGTATTTGCTAGAATTACGGAGACACATGGCATCAGTGCTCTAGCTCCCCTCGCGTGTTCCTAGCTGGTAGGCCTGCCGGACAACGCAGACGCACTCGCCAAAAGCGGTGCGGCGGCGTGGCATTGGGAAGTGGCGCAGTAGGTGGCGCCCGTTTTATTTCTTTTACACTGTCTGACACAGTATCGTGCATGAAGCACCGGTCATCTATTATTAGTTTGTTATAGCGCATTTGGAATTGGGGAGAGTGGGGTAGGCCTTTGCCGAATTCTACAAGTTTCTTTCTAGCCTGCCTAGTTGCGACTGAGTAATCTTGTGATACCGCAATGTCTTTAGTTTTTAAAACAGTGCGGTCGGAAAGAATCGCTTCCTTCATCTTGAAGCTGCGAAATTTAATGATGACCGGACGAGTTTTGGAGCTGGAAAAGGTGCCTATGCGGTGAACGCGATCGACATCGTTTCCAGTAATGGCTTTTCCTGTCGCTCTTGATAGTGCAGCTAGCGTCTTCTCCTCTGTGTCTTGCCACGATTCCCGCGAGTCCGGAATGCCATGAACGAGCAGGTTACTTCTCCGTGACCTGTCCTCTAGGTCGTCTAGGCGAGATTGCAAGACGTCCTGCTGCGACATCAAGCGTTCTGCAGCGTCGCTGACAGCCGCTAGGTCACAACTCATCTGCTCTATCACTTCCGACTTTGATTCTAAGCATTCAAGACGGCCGAAAATGTCAACCAGCTTTGTTTCTATTGCCTGCTGGCCAGACTTGATTTCTCTGATATCTGTTTGAAGATCCGCTTGCCCCTTAGTTATTGCGATTGTCCGTTCGTTGATGTCTTTCAGTATCTGAAACATTGTGTTCATTTGCTCCGAGTTCGCATCCTGAGGTTTGTCGGGAGCTGTGGATTGGTTTCGGGGTTTAGAAGGACCAGGGTTAGTCTCTATGTCGCCTGACAGAAGCAGCAACAGCGCGACATCAACGCAATCGAGCAATGTTTCACAAAGCACTTGTGGGCATGGGAGCAGTATCAAAAAGCGATTGTTAGATCGCTGTGCGAAAAGTGAGAATTGATTACGCACCTGCGGGGCGTAGAAAAGACTTTTCGGCATGGTTTCACGAACGCTGCTCCCATGCCCACTAAAGGCAAGTGTGCTGCGTGGCTTGTTTATATCCGTGCGCCACAGTGCTGCCACCGTCACTTTGGCCGTGTTCCGGGTGAACGTCGAGTTGCTTAGTCGAAGGTTGATACCGTCGCAGCCACGATTGTAGATATTCAGCACGTCATCGCCAGTTGAAGCTTGAAAGGCCTGCCCAGGATCGATGAGCGTAGGACAAAATGGCCAGGCGAAAAAGACGGTCAGCAAAACCTGCGGGGCGTAGAGAAGAATTTTCGGCATGGTTTCACGAACGCTGCTCCCATGCCCACTCAAGGTCCCTGGGGACCTTATAAGGTCCCTGGGGACCTGAAGGCACATAGCGGTCTGTAGGGTGACTCTCGCTGTGATGCACGAGGTCGTCTCATTGAACACTTCCTCATTTCATCAGGTGCTTGTCTGTTGAATAGGAAAGAGGCAGCATACTACAACCTTGCCAACAATACTTACTCTTCGATAGACCTCAGTATCGCATCTCCTTCACTTGTACCACGAACTCAGTGGAAATTCACAAATAATCTATACGGAGGTGAACATTTTCCTTTAGTTTTGAGTACACCAATATTATATGAATGTTCGCCAAGTGTTCCCGAACTACTGGTAAACAAAGCCGACTGGGAACAGTTTCAAAAGATTACATTTCCGGAGCCCTCCACTACGGCGTCTCTCATAATCACATGGTGGTTTTGGAACGTTAAACCCCACAAATCAACCAACGTTCCGCTTGGCTTCAAGTCATGCAACTTGGCAATATGTGAGCAGCAGGTTCAGCTTGGTTTAAACAAGGTTTCCAAATGGGCAGATGGAAACGGATTCCGACTTGACCCCCAAAAAAGCACATGTGTCTTGTTTTCTCAAAAGAGGGGCATGCACTCAGAACCTGACATTCGACTGAACGGGGAACGTCTGTCTGTCCAAGCCGAGCACGAATTCTTAGGCCTAACGTTAGACAGCAATTTGACTCTCATACCGCACATCAAGTATTTAAAAACAAAATGTCTAAAAGCCATGAATATTCTAAATGTAGGGCCACGTACCACGTGGGGTAGTGACAGGCAATGTCTCATAAATTTGTATAAAAGCCTCATTCGCACCTGCTTAGATTATGGGGCCGTTGTTTATCAGTCTGCGACTCGAAGTGCTTTGAAGATGCTGGACCCCGTGCATTATTTGGGCATCCGCCTTTCTACGGGTTCTTTTCACACCAGCACCGTAGAAAGCCTTTACGTTGAGTCAAATGAGTGGTTGCTTCATCTGTAGGGAACTTACACGTCCTTTGTATAATTCCTTAAGGTGAAAGCAGGCAACAAGCACCCCTCATACTCTACTATAATGATTTGTCGAGCTCCATTCTGTTTCAAAACAGGCCTTCAATGAGGCAGCCCTTCTCAGTTCGCCAGAAGGGTCTAGCTGAGGAAACTGGAGTATCACTTGAACACAGTCCAATGGCTTTTGTAGCATACCCGCCACCGTGGCAGTGGTAGACTATAGGCTGCGATGTGTCTTTCCTAGAAGTTACAAAACATGCGCCTATTGCCCATATCCGAACATACTTCCTGGAACTTCAACACAAATACACACGCCCTAAGTTCTTTACAGATGCCTCTAAGTCTATCTCCTCTGTGTCCTACGCTGCTGTAAGCCCATCCTTTTTGGATGCTGCCCTCTACATCGATGCACAAGTATCTTCACAGCGGAAGCTTACGCGATACATGTGGTGGCTAAACACATCAAACATTTACATATACAAAAAGCAGTATTTTATACGGACTCTCTAAATGTGATAACGGCTCTGAACACTATTAAAAAACAAAAAACCCTGCCCTCGTCTCACTTTAATCCATATTATGCACACTCTACACACTCAAACAACATTTAGTGTGCTGGGTGCCAGGGCACCGTGAGATCTAGGGCAATGTGATGGCGGATCAACTTGCTGCATCTGTCCACGAAAACACCGCCACTACACCCATATCAATCCCGGCCCTTAATTTTAAGCCGTCTCTCAAACGAAAGCTCAGGGACTACTGGCAGATCAAGTGGGATAGACACATACAAAACATACTACACGTTATCAAGCCACACCTTGGCCATTGGCCACCAGTATCAAAATCACGTTATACAGAGGTAACACTAACGAGGCTCAGGATAGGACACACATACACGACACACTCATATCTTTTGTCCGGTGGCGATCCACCATTGTGTGACAGATGTGGTGAAGCACTCACAGTTCTTCACATTTTAATTCAGTGTAAACAATTAGACACTCTAAGAAAACAAAACTTCAATTACCCTACCGACAACATATATCTTTACACCCTGCAATGTTCGTCGGTAGGGAACCATTGTTCACCCATAAATTGCTGCTAGCTTTTTTAAGAGATGTCCACTTTTACCATGTCATATACCTAGGCATTGCGTAGCGCGACCTCTCAAGAGAGGTTGCTGCTGCGGTGGTTGCATTGAAAAGCACCTGCCTTGCGGCCATTTGACACAAGGTCGCTGATGAGAAACTTGTGCTAGTGTCAAATATTTTTACACATGTTTTATTGTCGAAACCTTTGTCACCCTTTTTTACTATGCATATCACGTCACATTCATAATTTTAATACTTACGTTTTTACCCGCAATATTGCGAGAAGTTTTAAGGCCCCTATACAGCCACGCAACATATCATTGTCCACATCTCTACTCATTGAAATGGCACTCTTTGGCCATAAATTAGCCAATGGGCTATAAAGCACCACATATCATCAACATCATTAAGCGGCATCTAGTAAATTGGCCGCCACTAACAAAATCACGACACACAGAAGTAACGCTAACAAGGTTTAGAAAATGGCATACACACTCTACATATTCATATTGTCTATCTACAGGATATCCACCATATAGTGAGAGATGTAGAGAACAATTTACGGTTCTCCATATTCTCGTCCTATGTAATGAGGTAGATGCTCTAAAAAAAGCTGTTTTTACTGCCCTACCGACAGCAGCTGCCACTACACTCTGCGATGCTCATCAGTGGGGATCCGCATTTTACACTGCGATCACTTTTGACGTTTTCAAAGGATGTTCATAGCTTTCACCACATATTTTTAGGTGATTTGTAGCACGACCTCTGTACTATGATCGTGGCTGTGGTGACTACATATCCATCATGGTTTCTTTATCATGACTTTTTGTCGTCCACTTTCACTGCACATATTTCACGCCACTGTCATGATTTTATTACTTCCATAATTTTACTCGTTTCAGCGCGAAGAATTTTACGACCCCTCTTCAGCCATGCATCTTATCAGTGTTCATGTCTCTTGTCTATTGAAATGGCGCTCTTTGATTGATTTGATTGATATGTGGGGTTTAACGTCCCAAAACCACTATATGATTAAGAGAGACGCCGTAGTGGAGGGCTCCGGAAATTTAGACCACCTGGGGTTGTTTAACGTGCACCCAAATCTGAGCACACGGGCCTACAACATTTCCGCCTCCATCGGAAATGCAGCCGCCGCAGCCGGGATTCGAACCCGTGCCCTGCGGGTCAGCAGCCGAGTACCTTAGCCACTAGACCACCGCGGCGGGGCGGCGCTCTTTGGCCATCAATTGACCTTCGCGCCAACAAAAACCACTCATCACCATCATCATCTTCATGAATAAGCACTGTCACAGAGTTTAGAGATCATCGAATACTGCCAATATAAAACTGTGGTTACACTTCTTGTAAGCTAGCTTTTCAAACACCAAAATTCGAGGATGATACGCATGAAAAAAATCGTAACTGCAAGTTTCAAGTTTCAAGTTTTATTATTTCCAAAAACAAGTTACAAAATCTACGATATACAGACGAGGGTCCCAAAGCCAGAGACTTTAGTGGGACCCTTGTTTGGTCGATACGAAATGTTGGTAAAATTTATACAGAGATACAAAAAAAATTCTTACACTATACGGACATCAAAAGAAACTTTTACATCACACATCAAGTCAAAACACGCAACTGGTATAAAAAGAACCGAAGAATAAACAAGTCAAACAGGTAAAAAATCACAAGTAGGGTTATTCGACAAAATGATTTGGACAGACGTTTTGAAAAAAAGAAATGAAGTAAATGCTTGATGCTAGAAGGTAACGCATTCCAAAAGGATATCGCACTGAAAGCGGAAGTTTTTGGCCCATAATCAGTATGAGTGGGGGTTAACAGGAAATTTTCAATAGCCGCTGACCTGGTCCTTTATTATTCTGCAAAACATCAGATGTAATAAATAATAATGCCAGTTAAATATACAACAATTCGTGCAATAAGGTCAAAAGATTCATCCGGAACAAAAGATTTACTGGCAAGATATTGTAAGAACATTGTAATGTGTAGGCGTTCGATTGCGAAGAACTATAAGTGACGATGCGTATTGACTGATTTTGAATATGCTGTATTGATGATAAATGACAAGCGTAAGCGTTGCCCCATGAGACTACGCCGTAAGAAATATGACTATGAATGAACGCAAAATACAGCGCCAGTAGAGCTTCACGGGAAAAGAAAGGGCGAGCTTTGATTATTGCGCGGATACCAAACACCATCTTCTGCTTAAGACGGCTAAAGTGACTGCGAAAGGTAAGGCATGGGTCAAGATGTACGCCAAAAAAGACGACATCAGAACAAGCATAAATGGAATGAATACCAAGTTTTATTAAGGAAATAGTAGATAATGATCTCTGAGCACTTTTAAACACCATAAGTTTAGTTTTTGTGGGGTTGATAACTAAGTGATTACTGCCGCACCAATTTATGAGGGCACTTAATGTAAGATTTAACTTTAACTTCTTCAAGAAACACGATCACCGCTCTTCATTGTAACAAGAAACGAGAAATAGCCTAAAGTACACCAACTAGTCATGTTGACTTTTACAAGTTTCATCCAGATATACCGTCCATTAGGTGCTATGATTATAGACACGAGGATCTTGTGTTATAAATATTCTGTCTACACAGTTGGACACTGTTAGCATACGATAACAATGCTTGTGCGCGCTTCTTATCTGAAACAACCTGAGACGCAAGATTTGTAACAATCACAACTTGTACCTGCTATGTTCCCAAAGGTTTACGCTCGGAATAAATACCATATATATTTAAGTGATGCACACTTTGCGGAACGCTGAAGTGCGAAAAGCGGTGAACTGTCTCGAAGCGTCAAAATACTTTGTATTGTAGCTTATTGAGTCAGTTAGGTCAGTCAATCGCAGAAAATTGTAATCCCAGAGGAGGCCCCTAGGAAGCCTCCTAGTGTCTTTTTGTGGCAGAGGCGAGAAATAGTGGCTTCCTTGTGCATCGCAGGCTTCCTAGGGGCCCTTATATAATGTATTTATGCGCTGCTATAAGTATGCTGTAAAATATCGCCTTGACGGCGTGCTGTCTCATTTTGTCGCGTAAACGGAAACACGACTGCATTAGTTGCTGCAATTCACCAATCAACCACACTCAGGACAGTCAGGCGAAATGTGTGTATACAAGACTACCTTAGCAAAGGATTGAACCGACTACGTTCGCGTTAGGCGAAGGGTGTTTTAAAGATTTTTTTATATTTTTTAGTAGATTTTGTATTGATCTCTTGTCCAAGTGGCAAAGAAAAGTGATACTATAGACGCTGGTCAACGTGTAATCGTTGCCGACGCCTAAAGCTCTCCTCCCATGAAAGGCATGTGGCCTGGTCAGCTGAACTTATTGAAGTTTTGGAAGACTTTGATGGCTGTGTTACTTCTATATTGCCAGCCCTGCCACAGAGGTCCGAAGGCCAAAGTACGTGTCAGCTGACCCGCAGGCCTAAGGTTGAAACCTGGGTGCGTCAGCTGAATTTTCGATAGAGGCAAAGATGCTGTAAGCCGATGTGCTCAGATTTGAGTGCTCGTAAAAAGTACCCCACGTGGTCAAAATTTCCGAAACTCTTCAATACGATGTCTTTCATAATCATATGGTGGTTTTGGGACATTAATATCTACATAACCTGACAATATTGTGTTGACTTTTTCGCATATCAATTAAAAAAGAAAGTTGTACTGTCTAAATTGCATCAGCATCAATAATAAACATAAACCATGCATCAATGCTCATCTCATCCTCATTGAAGCTGTAAAATGCAGCATACAGGCATCTGAAGTTATTTCTCCGCACTGGGTCGTTCTTATAGGTCGCTTTTATCATGTCGTAAGCATCCGATACACTAACTTCGAGATGTTGAAATGAAATATACGTAATTATACTGCAGCTTGGACTGAACTATTTTAATTATTAGCACATCCCTTGATAGTTAGTTATGCAGCATCGCCAAGGTTTGATTCAACATTGTCTGCCTACATCCTCTCGATCAGTGTTGTAAGGTGAGAAAGCAGAAGAAAAATTTAGATTAAAATTCAAATGGCCAAGGACACCATCGACCCATTTATTCTAACAATCGGCCAATGCCATTGACGTGGTGGTTTTGTTAAAAGAGTAGAGCGGAAACTTGGCATACAACAATGGTCCCCGGATGACCTCCTTATGTTATTACGTGCTGCAAATCACCTGATTATATGATCATGTATAGTTTATTTTGAAATATAAGTTCTTGGAAGTAGTATAAAGTATTGTTGGGCGCCAAAAGCTAGTGCACTGTTGGAAAAGACAGAGGAGAAGATGACATAACCAAACGATTTCTCTGTGACAAATGCAACATAATGACGTTTTCAAGTTTCAGTGCAGAACGAAAAACAGATCTATTACGAAAATTATGAGTGCCAAATACTTAAAGCAACAACGCTAAGATTTATTTCTATACGCCTTTTTTTAGAGAATTCTGTTCATTTAGAAAATATTTTGCATTTACGTGGATCTAAGAAGAAAAACTGCGACCCCTCTTGTGTGCTGTCATGGTAGACTACATGTTGTTTAGGCCATCTCAACCTCTTAACTTCACGCCATAGCTAATGTCATTAGCGTATACCTTTATGCTATTGTCGTTAGCGCTAATGTCATTTACGCTAATGTCATTAGCGTAAAAAACTTGGTGTTTCTCGGGACAGTCAACTGTCAAAAACGCTAGTAAGCCTAGTAAAAGCAGAGTCTTGCGCATTTGCGATGACTTTCATTTAACAAAATAAACTAAGCCTTGCACAATGTGATCACAGCGTCATTTTTTCTCGCATCAACATGGATGTTCTTATAGGACCAGACCGTCTTAACTCATTCATGAGTGTAAATAATTCAACTGTTCATTTCAATTCTAGCAGCCTGCTTAAACACTTCGACGAAATCCATGATCTCCTTCCTTCCTATATCAACTCTTTTTTACCTGTTGCCGTAACAGAAACATGAATATGAGTTGATGGCAGAAATCTATATTGCTTCCCAAATTATAACTCGGAATACTGTAGTAGGACAACTAGCTGTCATGGTGGTGCGTCCATTTATATATCTCATGGTCTTTCTTGTAGGAGAAGACATTATTAGCACTTACCTGTAACTAAATGCAAATCAGTTTGGATTGATATGGCTCATTACTCTCCATCTTGCGATCACAGAGATTTCATACTTGGCTGCATTTACCAATACCCTCATCCTCAGTCGAAGATTTTTTTTCTAATCTTAAAAACGCCCTACATAACATTTCTCTTGAGAATAAAACTGCCATTTTAAAGGGTGACATAAACATTACCCTAATCAAATACACTTCACCTGTTGTTAGTTACACTAGTCAACTGCAAAGCTATGGATTTGAGTCCTTAACTGATGTTCCCACGCGGCAAGTTCCCAGTGGTGCTGGAACCCTGATAGATCAAGCCTTTTCCGAATCGCTTATATCCCCGCTGGTGGAAGGCGTGTCAGTGTTAAGGCCACAGAAGTAAAACACTGAGCGCTTTCCGTGTTAGAAGGAATCAATCCGCAACATTTGGCAGCCAGCGTAAAGAGCGTGAAAAAGCTGGAGTTAGAAGTTTTTTTACGGTGAAAACGCACAAGGAAGACATGCCTTTCCGGGCTATAAACTCGAAAAAAAGGTAGCTGGCAGTTAGATGTTTCGCGTTTTCTGCAAAAAAAACCAGCACGCTTGAATATTGTTGACCCATTCCGCATACCAAATTAGGATTCTGTGTACGAATACCTTAAAAATAACTCGATAAGCCTACGTAGCGCCTTCAGTGTCGACTTGGAAAAATTATATTATTCCCTTCTGCATTCCCAGGTTATGAAATGCGTAAAAGTCTGCATTGTGTTTGACAACGATGAAGAATCTTTCATCGATGGTTGCGGTACTTCTTTAGAATCATTTCTTGAACTTTTGTCCTTTTAGCTTGAAAGTACCTTTGTGTCGTGCTGGGGGGATCTTTATGTACAAAAGTCTGGTGTCTGGATAGGGTCCAGCATGGCCCCTACTATTAGTGACATTATTTTAGGCTACATTGACAGGCAGCTGGAATATCACCTTAGTAAGTGCTGCAGTGCTGTTTTTCGTTACGTCGACAGTTTTGTAATTTTTTCCCACAATGACATTCACCATAAGGACATTGATCACATTCTCAGTTTGTTCAGTCAGCATGGTATCGGCCTCACCTTCACTCACGAAGTGTGTAAGGATTACGAGCTACAGTTTCTTCACCTAAAGCTAATTTTTGGTAAAAATCGTTTGTGTATGAAATATAACCCAAGATCGCTGAAGCCTATCTTACATTACAAGTCTTGCCATTCTAAGATTGTCAAGAGAGTGACTGCAAAGACAAAGATTGCAAACGCAAAAGCGTCGCTCAGGAAATTCTGTGTGCACGTGTCTAATACTGCTTTTTATAACCAGGTAAAACACTTAGTAGATGCTGGGTATCCTGACAAGGTGATTTCGTTTGTATGTGAGTCGATGGTTCGGAGCGTGAAGCTCGTGAAACACAGAGGAGCTCAAGAAAAAATTTCTGATGGAAAAAGAAAAAAAGAGCAGTTTTTCCTTATGCACACAAATTCGCGCATGGGCTGAAAAACGAGGGCTCAAGGTATGGTGTCGACGTTCTTTTTTCCCCCAAAGATAAGGTAGGTCCCATTTGCCCGATGGTTGATAATGCACTGAGGAACAAACAAGCCAAAGGGAGTTGCGCTGTGAATCATAAGAACAAGTACATCGCATGCGTAAAAAAGATGTGTATTTGACTTCATTATCGTGTGGTAGAGAGTACGTGGGGCAAACGAAACGATGTGTGAATTTTCGTTTAAGGGAGCATGAGTTATCTCTTCAAGGGATCGCGCGACTTGATCTGCCGGAAAATTGCAGGTCATGCGGTTGTCGTCCCAGTTTGGGAGAACCACCATCATCTTCAAGCATCCTAACAGCTAAAAAGAGAAATCGCTGAGGCGTATCAATTAAAGATTAGGAGTAGCAAGTGCGTTAGTCAACCATACGTCACACTGCATGAAAAAGAATTAGGTTATTTAGGCCAATCTTCTTTATTGCCATGAGTGTGACAACGCTACCTCGGTGAACCTCGTATTCTGCTCATGCTGTGATGTAGGCGGCCAGTACCTATGTATATACTTTTCACCGCGTTTTTTTTTCAATAAACAACAGTTGTGAGTCAGCGCCGTCTTTTCTTTCTCTTTTGCTCCTTCCCTATCTTGTATTTTTTCTGGTGTTACGCTGTAAGTTCACGATGGATTCTAACCAACTGGCCCAACTTACCGTCTTACTATAGAAAGTTCTCGACATAGACATTATTGATCACTATCCTTTGTTCCTACGCTTCAATCAACAACTTCGTCTTTGCACTCCTCCTCATTTAAAATATGTTCTGGATAGAGTTTCTCAACTGCCATAAAGGACTTAGACTGGACTGAGGTTAAATCTTGCAATAATCACCAAAAAGCGTTTTCTAATTTTTTTTCTTTAAGTATATCGCATAATAAAAAATCACTTGCAAAATGAGTTGTAAAAACTTATTAGCAATTTTCATAATCCGTGGATGTCTCAAAGGCTATTAGCAGCTTTACGTAAAAGCGAGCGCCTCTACAAAAAATGAAAAGTGAGCTGTTCAATACGAAGGTATTTGCCAGCTATAAAAATTACGTAGCGCAGTGAACCAAAAGTGAAAAGCTGCAAAACGTTTTTATTTCTAGAAGAAAAAATATTGCAAGCAGGTAATAAGGCTAAACAAAAAAGGGACATTTTAAAGTGCTTTCTAAACAGGAAGTCTCGACAGCAGGTATGCAGAATTGTAATCTACAACATTGAATTTAACTCGCCTATTGACATAGCTGACACTTTCTGCTCCTGCTTTTTTAGCGCTGACGCATCCTGCCCCACACAATGCACACCACTTAGACGCCTCCCTCACTTGTTTTTTTCTCTTTGCCACCACTTCTGAAAACATACGTAATGTCATAAAACACCTCATATTCAGTGTTGCAGGAATCGATGAATTCCTGCCTGCTCATATCAAACTCATTTACCCCCTAATTTCTGATATATTGTGTTTCATTACGAATTTGATATTCAAGACAGGCGTATCTCCTAAAGACCTTCAACGCGGTAAAATTATCCCAGTTCATAAAGAAAAGTGAAAGCACAATGAATAATAATTACCGACCCATTTGCAAACTTCCTTTTTTGGTAGTTCTTGAGAACTTGATTGGAGTACGCCGAACTAATTACCTTGATAAATTCACTATTCTGTCCTCTTGTCAGTTCGGCTTTCGCAATTATGCCTCTACTGATCTGGCACTCATTCATCTAACCAATCAACAAAAAAAATTCATTGACGAAGGCTTAACTGCAGGATCACTATTCATCAATCGAACAAAAGCATTCGACAGTTTAAATCACATTAACATTTTTACTAAACTTGAAGCGATCGGTGTATGTGGTCCTGCTTTAGTATTAATAGAAAGCTATCTACATAACCGCGTTCAACTTGCGTCAATTTCTGATGTATACTCTGAGAAATTATCTACTAATATTGGTGCCCTTAAAAGATCACTTTTAAGACCGCTACTGCTTTTATTTATATAAATTATCTTCCTAACTGTCAGTCCTTCACTAATTCTATTCTGTATGTTCATGACATTACCATATTTACTTCTGACAAAAGAATCTCACTTCTAGTCGACAAGCTGAGCACTGACTTCAAAAACGTTTCAAGTTGATGCAGTTCTAACTTCTCAACTATTAACAGAACCAAGACTAAATTTGTAGTATTTTCATCACAATAAAATATTCACCATACTTTCCTTCTTTAACTTTTGGCATGACGCGAGAACAAAACGACGACACAGAGACAAGAAGGACATGAAGGACACAAGCGTGTCCTTCTTTTCTCTGTGTCGTTGTTTTGTTCTCGCGCTATAACAATCGTCATGCCATACCAACTAGCCCAAGGTGCCACACTTCTAAGTTGACTAATGGCTAGCACTCGATTTTTCCCAGTTCCTGCTCTTCTTTTCTCGGAATCTGTCTCGACTCTAACTTGAAATACATAGATCATATTTCTCACATCAAAAAGAAAATAGCATACGACATCCGCGCTCTACTTAAAACTCGTCCATACTTCACACGTGCCACATTACTGTCACTCTACTATTCATTCATCCATTCTCATAATAATTATGACATAATGTGTGGGAGTAACACCTATAACACTTATTTCGCATCCCTTCAAGTACTACAGAATCAATCCATAGAAATCACTACTAACAGTTCGCGTTTTTCTAACGGTAAATGCCTACTTCATGACAACAACATCTTGGCCATTTCAGAGCTTCTCAATTACAACTTAGGTATCACATTCTGTAAATACATAACCAAGGCACTACCTCCAATCTGCTTCTCATCTTGCGACCTTGTTGCCCATAGTAATACTACATTTGCACGTAACAATAACGTCCTTTTGCCGGAGGTACGCACTCATTACGGTAAACTAACTGCTAAATTTTCATCTATATCTTTTGGAACACACTACCAGCTGTTACTAAAGGTGGAAGAAATTGGCATCACTATAAGACAAAGCTAAATTCGCACTATATGCATGCGTAGCTCTACTGTTTCTCACCACAGTTTCACCCTGTTTGAATGTCCACAGTTCATGCGTTACATTTTTTGTATCCTTTTTCAGTTATACTGTTTACATTTTTTATTCATTGTTTCATTAGGTTTTATTTTATATTTTTTCCTTTAGTATGTATTTATTATTCTAAATATAAGAAATAGACCACGTTGTGACCGCTCACGAAGGATCTACTTGACTACCTCTCTCTGTCTATATATATTGTAGTGGGGAATTCGCAAGGCAATGATAGTGGGACCATCGCTGAGTGCGAAGCGCGAGCACGAGCTGTAGACACTGGACTGCCCGAGCATTTGTTTCTGTACCGGCTGTCTGCCTATTACCTGGCGTCGCTAATAAACCCCCTTGCAAAGTGGTGGAAGTGTGCTGGGTACGCAAACCTGGAACTTCGAAGCCGGAAGCTGCCCACTACATCAGCAATGCCTGATCAGACGACCGAGCAAGGCACCACCCAGCAAAGCACGGCCCAATCTCAACTGGTCATCGTGCCTACCACCCTGCGCCAACGAGATCCGCCCTTCTTCAGTGGCACCGAGGACCAAGATGTGGAGGACTGGTTGCAGCTGTTTGAGAAGGTGAGCGCCGCCAACAAGTGGGACGACCCCTCGAAATTAGAGTATGTCCCATTTTATCTCAAAGACGTCGCCATCCTGTGGTTCACAAACCACCGCACTGAATTTATCACTTGGGCAGGTTTCAAGACCACCCTCGCAGCTGTGTTCGATCGCCCCGCAGTGCGCAAGCTGCGTGCTGAGCAGCGCCTACGCGGACGTGCACAAAGGCAGGGCGAAAACTTCACAAGCTATATTGAAGATGTAATCGATTTATGCCGGCGCTTCAACCCTGAGATGACCGAACATGACAAGATCAGGCATATCTTGAAAGGCATAGACGATGATGCCTATCAAATGTTGCTGGCAAAGAGCCCAAGTACCGTATCCGAACTTGTGACCTTGTGCCAGAGCTTGGAAGAGATTCGGAAACAACGTGCAGCAGTTCGGAGGTCGACGACTGCAGACGACTCTCTCGCTGCCCTGGCCGTCGGTGGTGACAGCTCCCTGCTGGAGCAGATAAAAGAATATGTACGCGAAGAGGTCGCACGACAACTTTCATGTCTCTCGTATCTGCCGACCACCGAAGCACCAACGAACCGCCTAACGCCGACAATAAGACAGGCTATTCAGGAGCAGGTCTCCGAGGCGTTGCCATTACCTACGCCTGCCTCTCAACCAACGCCTGTTGCCGCGCCACTGACTTATGCGGCCGTCGCGGCAATGCCTCCTGCATCTAGTCTGCCAATGTATACGCCACAACCTGTGCGACCGTCCACCGCGCCGTTTCCACAGCAACACGCCGGAAATCCTTGGCGCACCGCTGACAACCGGCCTATATGTTACTTTTGCGGAATTCCAGGTCACGTTGCACGTCTATGTCGTCAGCGCTTCCCAGTTAACGCACCAAGATATCCTGACTATTCGTTTCGACCTCCATACCACGCGCCTCACGTACCACCTGAAGTTCACGAACGCGATGCGCAAACTGCTTCCGGCGCCCGAACATTCGCTTCTAGACGTTCTACTTCCCGCTCGCCTTCACCTTCACCAAGTCGTCGTTCCGTGTCGCCTATGCGTCGACGACCCACCTCCATTGAGACAGAAAACTAACTGCCGCAGCTCCGGAGGCACGAGCTGCGTCATCGTCTAATCGTTCAAGTCCTCGCCTGTCTCCCGCCAATCTTATCGATGTAATCGTCGAAGGTGTACGAACACTCGCACTCATCGATACCGGTGCCGCGATATCTGTGATTAGTGAGAGACTCTGCCGCTCTCTTCGTAAAGTGACGATGCTTTCTCCCGTGGTTTCTCTTAGTACTGCGAGCGCCCAACAAATTGAGCCCGTCGCGTCATGTACAGCAAAAGTTGTGATTCGAGACGTGTTGTACACCATTGAATTTCACGTGTTGGCTTCATGTTCCCACGGTGTCATCCTAGGATGGGATTTTTTATCACGTCATCACGCCGTCGTGGACTGCGCTCGGGGCGAAGTGGAGCTGTTACCGTTTGGTGATGCGCCTTCTGTTGATGCGGCCGTATCTAGTGTGGCTAACCTTGTCGTCGCGACGGACATAGACCTTCCTCCTTTCAGCGCCCAGTTTGTCCCTGCCTGCTGTGCTTCACTTTCTGACGCTACCGTCCTATTCACGCCATCTGACATCTTCGGTAGCCGCCACCACACATCGCTGCCATTCGCCGTTCTTGAACTTTGTCAAGACACTACCGGGATATTTATTTCCAATCCCAACTCGTGCCCCCTCAGTTTGCGCCGCAACGAGACGCTCGGCCACATTCAGCTCATCGATAAAGGTACTATCGTGCCTGCCGATTTCTTCGACACCAAGCCGAATATGGAGCTGAACACGTTGGTTCCTCACTTTGCCTTGAACAGCGTGTCTACCGATGCATTTCACCATTCTATTGACAGCCATCTCGCCCCGGCTCAACGAGAGCAGCTTGTTACCCTGCTGCACGAATTCAAGCGTTCGTTTGACTTTCTCCAAGCGGTGCTAGGAAGAACGAACACCGTTGTGCACACAATCGACACAGGAAAGAGTACTCCTTTGCGCCAGTGCCCTTATCGTGTGTCACCAGCTGAGCGTCGGGTAATTGCAGAACAAGTAGACGACATGCTACAGCGCGGAGTCATCAAGCCTTCTTGTAGTCCTTGGTCTTCCCCAGTTGTACTCGTCAAAAAAAAGGATGGTTCAGTCCGGTTCTGCGTAGACTACAGGCGCCTAAACAACATTACGAGGAAAGATGTTTACCCTCTTCCCCGCATAGACGACGCTCTCGATTGTCTCCAAGGTGCAGAATTCTTTTCCTCGCTTGACCTTCGCTCGGGTTATTGGCAGGTCCCAATGGCTGAGTCTGATCGTCCAAAAACGGCGTTTGTCACACCGGATGGCCTCTATGAATTTACCGTGATGCCATTCGGACTCTGCAATGCGCCTGCCACATTCGAGCGAATGATGGACAGCATTTTACGTGGTCTCAAATGGAACAATTGCTTGTGCTATCTTGATGACGTTGTGGTTTTTTCACCCGATTTCACTTCGCATCTCACTCGTCTGCGCAAGATTCTACAGTGCCTTACAAACGCCAGGCTTCAGCTTAACCTGAAGAAGTGTCACTTCGGGGCTAAACAACTCACCATACTTGGTCATGTCGTCTCGAAAGCCGGCATTCTTCCCGACCCTGACAAGCTTCGTGCTGTTGCCGAATTTCCTAAGCCGACTACTGTTAAAGAACTACGGAGCTTTGTGGGCCTGTGCTCCTATTTTCGTCGCTTTGTCCGGAACTTTGCCTCCATCATCGCTCCACTCACCAAACTCCTTGCTGGCCCTGCAGATCTTTCGAATTGGACAGCAGCCTGTGACGAATCCTTCGCAACACTGCGCCGACTCCTTACCTCACCACCCGTACTGCGCCATTACGACCCTACTGCGCCAACCGAAGTACACACGGATGCAAGTGGCGTTGGCCTTGGTGCAGTACTCGCGCAACGCAAGCCAGGTTTTACGGAGTATGTGGTCGCCTATGCCAGCCGCGCCCTCACTAAGGCAGAAGCCAACTATTCTGTTACGGAAAAAGAGTGCCTCGCGATTGTGTGGGCGTTAAACAAGTTTCGCCCCTATTTGTACGGCCAAACTTTTGATGTGGTAACTGACCATCACGCACTCGGTTAGTTGGCTTCGCTAAAAGATCCTTCCGGCCGCCTCGGACGTTGGGCCCTACGCCTCCAGGAATTCGACATACGCGTCGTCTACCGATCGGGGCGAAAGCACTCTGACGCAGATGCGCTTTCACGATCACCCGTGAAATCCGATGATACGGATATATCAGCCCTGGACCTTCCCCTCTCTGCCGTCAGCGTCACAGACATGCCATCCGAACAGCGCAAGGACCCTTGGATCGCCTCGCTATTGAATATGCTTTCTGACGCATCAACTTCCGGTTACCCGCGTGCTCTTCGCCTCCAAGCAACGCATTTTGCCATACGGGATGGCCTGTTATACCGTCGCAACTATCAAGTGACGGGTCGTAAATGGCTGCTAGTCATACCCAGCCATATGCGGTCTGATATCTGCAAATATTTTCATGCTGAACCGCAACACGCACACGCCGGTGCGCTAAAGACGTATGAGCGGATCCGCCAACGTTACTACTGGCGGGGTATGTACACGTTTGTACGCAAACACATTCGCTCATGTTCCCAGTGTCAGCAGCGCAAGACATTCCCTCATTCACCCGGTCAACTGCAGCCTTTGCCATGTCCTGCACGCCCATTCGACCGTGTTGGGATTGACCTATACGGCCCGCTACCGTGCTCTGTTGGTGGCAATCGATGGGTGATTGTGGCTGCCGACCATCTGACAAGGTACGCCGAAACGGCAGCGCTGCCTTCGGCTGGTGCTCGTGACGTTGCAACCTTCATCTTGCACCGGTTTGTTCTTCGTCATGGTGCACCACGGGAGCTCCTGAGTGACAGAGGACGCGTATTTTTGCCCGAAGTTCTGCAGCAGCTCCTACATTCATGCCGTACGGTACACCGCACATCAACAGCCTATCACCCTCAGACAAACGGCCTAACGGAACGTTCCAACAGAACCCTCGGAGACATGCTCGCTATGTATATTGATTCCGACCACTCCAACTGGGACGTTGTTCTTCCTTTCGTGACGTACGCCTACAATAAGGCGATTCAATCAACAACAGGCTTTTCTCCATTTTTTTCTTTTATATGGTCGTGACCCATGCAACACACTCGACACAATTTTGCCATACAATCCTGATGCCTCAGAGTTCAGCCCAGTTTCTGAAATGGCTGAACATGCCGAAGAGTGTCGTCAACTTGCACGGTCCTTCACAGCCGATAACCAAGCCCTCCAAAAAGATCGCCACGACCATGATCTTGTTCAGAATACCTTCCCCGTCGGTTCTCTCGTGTGGCTCCGACTGCCTTTCCACTCTCCTGGACTGACTCCCAAGTTTGCACCGAAGTATACGGGCCCTTACCGCGTCATACAACACCCTTCTTCTGTCACCTATGTGATTGAACCACTCAAGCCGTCCACGGACAAGCGCCGCCTTGGTCGTGAGACGGTCCACGTCAGTCGCCTCAAGCCCTGTTACGACCCTCCTGTTCTCTCGTCACCTTGAGTCGCCAGGATGGCTCGTCTTCGTTGCCGGGGCATTGTAGTGGGGAATTCGCAAGGCAATGATAGTGGGACCATCGCTGAGTGCGAAGCGCGAGCACGAGCTGTAGACACTGGACTGCCCGAGCATTTGTTTCTGTACCGGCTGTCTGCCTATTACCTGGCGTCGCTAATAAACCCCCTTGCAATATATATATATATATATATATATATATATATATATATATATATATATATATATATATATATATATATATATATATATATATATATATAGATTCATGTTCTGCTGCAATTATGCTTAGTTTACTATTTGGATAATTGCTTATTTTGCCTTTGACACTGTTTTACCAGAATTTGCCATTAACAGGAGGTCCCGATACAGTCTTTCACTTTGAAACCTCCTTTTGTATACTAAACACATGTCACATTCTTGTATTCATATCAATAAAAATTCCATTTGTGAAATCTCGTAAATTACTGATGTGCGGAAATGGAAGCCAAGAAAATGCAACACCCGCTAGAAAAAGTTCTGGTCGCGGAAGAACAGACCACCAGCACCGTTAACGCCTCCAGTACGAGTCATCTGTTGTCTATAGCAAGGATTTCACGAAATGTATGTTTAAAGCGTTACTCAGACGCAATTAATTAGAAAAATGTTTTCTTGAGCAGACTCCTTACCGTAAGACGACGCTTCGGGCCAAGGAATGCTTACGCCTAAGGTGCTTGTACTTTTCTATAGCGGCGTAGATTACAGCTTGCGATTCATGTGGCAAATCAGATGTGTTAATATGCCATGATCATGTTTTTGCGTTAGTGTAACACATGCGAAAACTAGAAATGAAAATAAGATATACATATATATAAATTGTAATCGTGACAATACATCAGGAGACTTTAGTCCATTGTTTCACTTGATGTAACACCAAAGCAAACAACAATAGGCATATTATTTGAGAATCAGGTCTTAGTGTACTTATGGCTGACTTTATTACAATTGTAAAAAATTTATACAAAACAGTCAACTCAAACCACAAAGTAAAAGTGGCTGAAAGAACAAGCATTAGCCAAGAAACAAAAACTCGAATCTTTGTGGAAGTTGTTGAAAATAGGCTGGCTTTGCCTACACCTTAACCAACTCCTGTACTGAGTGTACTGATCCTCGTATGAAAATGCTCTAGAAAGGCGCAATCGACGGTGTGTGGAGGTTTGCCGTTGTCGTGAGTTATAAAATGTCAGTAGAATAAAACTACAGCCACTTGCTTTTACGCTTACCCAAAAAATAAACCGCGCCCTCTGCTGTATTTCATCATGCGAAAATACTGCCATGAGTGCGAAGATGTTTACCTTCAATGCATCTTGGTGTGCCCCATTTGCCGCCTCATCTGCCCCGAACGGCTTATCGGCCTTCACTTGGCTTAGAACTGAGACAAAGACAAGAGAGAGTAAAAAAAATGTTAATGTTGACTTCCTTGGAGGTTCAGTTGGTTGATGAGGTGTTGGGGACTATAAGCTTGCATAATTTTACGCGACTCTATGGAAAAGACAATGGGACAACTTGTTCAAGTAAACACGTCAATTGATTAGTGACGAGTCCTATTTCTAGCCTTGTTGGATGGTTGAATGTTTATTACATATGACATGAGAAGCATGCCGTAGTTTTTCTAAATTGATCTCTTTTACGAGCCGTCGTGCTCACAATAGATGGTTTTCTATTGTCTTCTTTAAGAAATTAGTCCTTGAAAAACACGTCATGCGATAAATGTCTACGCGGCAGACATGAGAAACCTTGAGAAATGAGCCTGTGTGTGCTTATAATTTCGTTCAAGCGCTCTTTTATTTTCAGACTTTAAATGTCATGAGCAGCCTAAAGACATACGTGAGGCTGAATTAGCGGATGTAATTCTGTCGGACATTCTAGTTTCTCAGTAAAGTGATATAGAGTACCCCGTTTCTATGAACTCACGCACAGATCGTGAAGTAGTGGATTTCGAAGCTAGGAGCTTGAAATTTCGCTTTAGCAACATTGCTTCAAGGAAAAGATTGCTTTGGAAAAGACGCAGATGGCGTGTATTGGCACCTTCAAGATACATACGGACCGGAAGCTAATAAACTTGTAAAAACTGCGGATATCAATGAAGTAAATCTTGACAATAGGGCGAAGCACTGGCAGCTCCCGTGACATTTACCACTCGCGCATGTAATTGCGCAAGTGGACCATACGTATGCACTGTATCATCATCATCATCATCATCTATATTATCATCATCAACATCATTAGCCTCGCTACACCCACTGCACAACGAATGCCGCAAAGAGTGGCTACTTGGGCTGGTTGGTATTGTATTTTTGAAAGAAATATATTTCCTTAGTCCGCAGGGAACGTTTCAGGAGGAAGATAAAGCACTCCGTCGTAACTCTCTGCTCTATATTCCTCCTGAAATGTTTCCTGTGCACTAAGAAAGCATTACAACAAAATCCTCTCCCGTGTCCGGCCAGTAAACTCGGTCTTGTACTTGCTGCTGCCACTTTATACCTGCAAACGACCCAGTCACCTCTGCTCTCATGCGAGAAATGCTCTTAGGCTGTTGTGCGAGAATTACTTCAGCAAGAAAAATAATTTTTTTAGCAACCCTTTATACTATGTTTGCAGCAACTGCATCCAATTGAAAGTTAGCCCCGCCGTGGTGGTCCATTGGCTAAGATACTCGGCTGCTGACCCGCAGGTTGCAGGTTTAAATCCCGGCTGTGGCGGCTTCATTTCCTATGGAGGCGGAAATCTTGTAGGCCCGTGTGCTCAGATTTAGGTGCAAGTTGAAGAACCCCAGGTGGTTGAAATTTCCGGAGCCCTCCACTACGGCGTCTCTCATAATCATATGGTGGTTTTGGGGCGTTAAATTCCACATATAAATCCATAAATTGCCTATTTTTCTGTCTCCCTTTCACCATCTATGGAAATCCAGTGAGTTACACTTAATGACCAGCGGTTTTCCGGCCTATTTCAATTTCATTTACTTTTCAACTATGATATCTTCAACCCCAGCTCTCTGAACCACTCAACTCTTTTCTTGTCTCTTGAAGTTACATGGATAATGTTGCTTTTCATCACTCGCTGCCTCGTCCTCCATTTGAGCTGAACCCTTTCTGTTATCCTCCAGGTTTCTGCTCTGTAGGCACGTACCCACAAGAGGAAGCTGTAATACGCCTTCCTCTGATGGAACAACGGCAGTCTGCTGAAATCATGGCGTGCGAATCCTTGACAAATGTGCTCAACCTCATTCTTTCTCTTCTAGATGCTTCAATCTGATTGTTCAGCTCAGTGGTTACTATTTGTCCTACGTTGACGTACACCTTTACAAATTCAAGTGCACTGCTATCCATCTCGAAGCACTGTTGTCTTCCGAGGTTGCTATACATTACTTTAGATTTTGCAGAGTAATTTTCAAAACTGTCTTCCTTCTCTCCTTGTCTAATTCTGTTATTATAAATTTTAATTCGTACCCTGAATTACTTTGCAATGCAGTGTCATCGGAGATGCGCAGATTACTAAGATCGCTTTCATTACATCGTACCCCCAACTCTTCCCTTTGAAGGTATCTGAGAACCTGCTTTAAACACGTGGTAAATAGTACTAGGGAGAAGTCACCCGTTGTCTTACATCCTTCTTCGTGGAAATTCTGTCGATTCCTTTTGGGAGCATTATGACGACAGCTGATTCTCTGTAGAGTTCTCACAGGATGTTTGTATATGTTTCATCGACACCCTTATTCGTCAGTATTTGCATGACTACTGATATCTCCACGGAATAAAATGCCTTTTCAAAATCTATGAATGAAATGTATAGTGTTTGGGTATACTCTTACGATTTCTCCAGTAAAGTATATACAATGTGCTCTTGCCCCTTAGCGCGACCTGAAGTCGGGAGTGGGGGGGCAGCACGTTCCAAGTTGCTGTTTTATCCCTGCTTCTTGTGCTCTCGCCTCCGGGCTTGTTTGCTGTCTACGTATACATTGACAGCCGTAAGTCGCGCTCTGCCTTCAGAGTAGCAGGTTGCTGTTGGCGTTGCCGCTTCACTTTCCGCTGGTGAAAGCTCTTTCAAGATTGTTTTTGTTCAATGCAAAAAGTGTGTTGTCTGTGATGCACTTATTGGTCATCGACATCACCTTGGTCTATAGTGGGCACCTTGCGTGAGCTGCGCCGACTAACGAACAATGCGCAGCGGATCAGCTTAGACACTAAGGGGCTCCAAACAAAAAGCGCGAACGTTAAAAATAAATGCGTAAAAATGGTCAACGAAGAGACCATACTTGTATCTTTGCATTGACAACCTACCCCTCCCCCCTGAAGCTCCCCCAAAGGTGATCTGTTGCACCCAATTTTTCGTCTGTCGAGAGCTTTATTGGAAGAAGACTTCGTGAAGTCAACCCTACGTGGTGGCTTTTTGTCCTAGCTTTTCCATCGAGGTAATAAAAATTACATTCAAGCCTAACTTGTCACATGCCCTCGTTACACGTATTCTGCCAGAAATTGGTTTAGCTTGGTATGAATGTTTGCAGCATGCAATATGCACAAAGCTGATTGGATGAATTCATCATTCAGTAGAAGCGTGCTGATATTTAAGGTCCGTATGGCACTTTAAATCACTTGAAAGCACAGCCAGTTTTCCTGTTTGTATTACTTCCCTTCGCTATGGAGTCAATAAAGGTTAATTATTTCGTATATTAAAAAATACAGGTAGTAACTTCGGCCAATTAAACATATAATATTTTGTGTTAGAGCTATGTGTGCAGATGTTGTGAATCAGCTAACCACATTAAAACATCACTAGCAGAATATGCGTGGCGAGTACTTGTCTTACGTTGGACTGAAATATAATTGACGAGAGTATTTCAAATGACATTCTTTTTTACCCTGAAATATCTACTGAAGTAATACATCTCTTGGCGCATGCCGTGAACATAGACGCTGCTTGTGGGCACTCCTAGCAAAATTATTAGGCAATGAAGCATGTCAGTGTAATTGAAGTGCGCCTTTAATTTTCGGTACATTATTACTTTTGAATCAAATATTCCGGCACACGAGCATACATATTCAGAGAGTGAGTTTCACCGATTCTATTTTGTGTCCTTTATTCACTCTAAGGAGAAATATTCCAAGTTGTTTTAGACTTATTATGTCTCTCTTGTTGAAAATAGCACACTTTCTCCACATACTATTACCTGGTTTTTGCACATCTCGCCCTACTTGACTCTCAAGTAAACCTGAATGACACTGCTCACTCCCGGGCAAGCGCACTAACCTTCCGCGCTGAAGAGGACGTAGGTACGTAGGTTAGCAGTGAGATGTTCAGGGACACTTTACTTATATTCAGGGAAGTGGCTAAACACTACCACTTGAGTAGGTGGTCATTTGCTCCACCACACAACAAGTTGTCTAGACCTCAAGCCATCACGTAAGAATGCTCCCGACCAGATCCTATCCAAGCCCATTTTTCCTCAGCATAGTCTCCTCAGAGGCTTTCGACTCTACCTCTCCTGATTGTGGTGAAGTTAGTGACTTAGCACATAAGCTCTGGCAGTGCCCTCATTACGGGGCACTTGTCGGCTCACAGAAGAAGACTGGGACTCTGCCTTACAAAGTTGAGAGCTGCTACCACAACTACAGGCTGTCCAGAGAGCCCACGACGCGGCGGTGAGGCTGGGCCTCCCTGTTCCTACGTGGGAGCAGTCAGCGACGTTGCTGTAATGGAGCAGCGTTTTTCAGGACCCAATCCAGTTCTCTGTCTGTCTGTCTGTCTGTCTGTCTGTCTGTCTGTCTGTCTGTCTGTCTGTCTGTCTGTCTGTCTGTCTGTCTGTCTGTCTGTCTGTCTGTCTGTCTGTCTGTCTGTCTGTTCTTCGATAGGTTTCTCAATGAAAGAAATCACTCTTCAAGAAGTACATCATCTGTCACTGCGTAGATGACTACAGATACCATTTTAGCTCTAGGTGAGTTATTTTCGTTATTATGGGTTGATGACTGTGAGACAATGTAAAGTTGAGCAGCCAGCTGTGGCACAGAGTATGGAAAAAGGATTTTTTTTAATGGACACTCAACTGAATGCTGAGTCAGTCCTAACAAAAAACTCTCACCAGAACTGCTCGCGACAGACCGTGTTTTTTGTAATAGAAGTCGAGATAAATTTGTTCAACAGATCCCTAATTTAAGAAACACATGTTTAACTCCGGCCTGCTCAGTGCTCAAAACTGCAAGTAATTCTAGATGACTAATTCTATAAACAAGTAAAACACGCACATGAGAACATTACTAAAAATGTAAATGCATCATCGTCAAAATATATAGGAAAAAACTGCCAATTCTATTATTTAACTAAGTTAGTACATTGACCAAAGATAAGATATTGGACGCACGAGTTTTTCCTTCCGCGAAAATAACGGGCTACCAACGCAAACAGTACTGAATTGAAGCCATGTCTTCTAACATCCCAGTATGATAGGCGTACTGCGGGCCGATATTTTTCCGGCTCTAGCATTGTAAAATATGACCTCAATTGATAATTGGTTTTCGGTGCGGCTAAGTGAAAGGCACAAGTTTAAAATAAAGGGAAAAGTCGCAAACTCAAGCCATTCTTCAGCCATGTTGAGAAATACGTTGAACCGACTGTACGCAGTGTAACACGCCCACTTCTTTCTTTCGAATGCACCTTCTTGCTTGCTTTAGGAATTTAACTAGGAACGCACAACCACAGCACTTGCGTTCACGATGCTGTGTTTTCTTGCATGCTCTATAAAACAATGGTCCACTCGCGTATAAAAGGAAGTGAAAAGAAAGCTGCGTTTTCATGAAGCAGAGAACAATATCACTTTTGCTGCATCGTTATTAAGAGTCGAAGGTAGAAAAGCCAGCAACGGTGAAGGCCCACCATATAGACGAGCCATTCGTGCATAAAGAAAGTGCGTGCACTCTTATCCGGAACAAAAATTATTTCCAAGCTATAAACAAAAGACAAAATCATTACAGCAGGTACGTCTGTTGGAACTGCTTGGTCATAGCCCACTCACTCTGGCAGTCACATCTTTTGAAGGCTGTGTACAAGTTCTAGAGGCGACGTACCGTGGGGGACGTTTTGCTTTTCGTCAGTATTTTCGTAATCTGATGGTTTATTATTATATAGTTGCTTCGTTACTGAAGATGGAGACAAAGCCGCAGGCCTAGGCAACTTTTCCACTTGGTAATAATGCCTAAACACAGCTGTAACTTGCATCCAACTACTAGAAGCATTCGGCCTATGCTTCCTGCCGAGCATAGTGTTAATAGAATAAAAAAATTATTTGAAGACATTCATTTAAGTAACTCTAGTGTTCCAGACAAAATTTTTCTGTGTATACTTAGGTGTTGCGTGGGGCCAATACTTATGTACCTGAATGCAATATTTGAAAGATCTTTAGTGACAGTTGTCGTACCGCATGACTGGAAGATTGCGCATGTGGTGCCAATAACTAAATATGGTACAAAAAAAACGTTAGTAAAAATAGACCAATATTTCTTACGTCTATCTCTTGTAGAATAGTTGAACACATCTCATATGAACAATTATTAAATTATTCAAACATGCATAAAATGCTCATCGACGAACAGCATGACTTTCATAGAGAACTGTTTTGCACAACACAGTTCGTAGAATTTTTTCACAATGTGATATCGGGCTTGAATAGCGTAGGATATGTTAAAGGTGTGTTCCTGGATTTTCGTAAAGCAGCTCGGGCTTGTCCCATCAGTGTATACATGCTCTGCGAGCCACTTAGATTTCACCTCCGATTGCTGAGCAGACACAGACAGCACCCACTGTCAGTACTACCCGCCACTCACCCAGATTGCAGTTTCTCAAAAGTAATATCGCGGCATGAAAACATTATACCATCAAGATTTTCTCCGCCAAATGCCCCTGCAGTGCCTCCATGGGTCCTGCCTAAACCACCTGTTTCATTTACGATACCTGGAATCACGAAGAAGTCGCTCATTTCTTCTGTTGGCCTGAGACAGCCGACCCTATATCACATTTAGACAACAAACAGTGATTCTCTGCACGTGTACATCGACGGATCCACCACGCTAAACACCTCCGCCGCAGCCTTTGTCATCCCAGACATGGATATCGCTCGACGATTCAAAGTGGACCATAAAACCACATCAACTGTCGCAGAGCTTGTCGCTATCCGGGAGGCAATAAGATTTAATTCCGGAGAGCGACCTCGAGCCTGGATGACTTTCTGTGATGCCAAACCCGCTTTGCAAACCATTAATTGCATCATGAAGCAAAGTCCGTATTACAGCTTGGCAATAGAAATCACAGAACTTATTCAGGTTGCTTCAACAAATGGTCATCTTATAACTTTTCAGTGGATTCCCGCTCATTTCGGCGTGATGGGAAACGAAGAGGCAGACGCTGAAGCTAAAAATGCCTTAAGCAGTGCCCCTGAAGTACGCATTGCGTTTTCACGAGCTGACACGAACGCCCTGCTTTGCTGCGTGATGCGCAGCTACACACTTCAGCACTGAACCAAACCGGAACGGCGACACCAGCGACTTCACAAATGGGATCCGGAAATGAGGTACCGCATGCCCCCTAAATTGAAACGGCAACTCACAGGTATGATCCACCGCATTCGTCTTGGTGTAGCGTACACCAGACGTTATGCACATATCATCGGTCGCAGTGATGCCTAGTTCACACTAAAACGTCCGCTTTCTACCGCGACCGAAATTCCCTGCCGCCGAAACACAGCGTCGTTCGCACTGGACGCGCCCCGCGCCGCCGAATATGCCATCTACTACGGGGGCGAACGCGGGATGGATGCGCTGTCACCCGGTTGTTGTCGCGGCTCGCAAACGCTACTACGCTATCCAGTGGTGTATACTTCGACGATTCTCGTACGCAAGAAGCAAGAAAAGACAGTACTGCTTACTTTGCTGGCAAGTGGCTGTCTTGTAATGCACGAAGAGCAGAAAAACTACCAACGCCAGTGGCGTTCGTGGGTTCGTTTTGCTTTGCAGGACCGCAACAAGCTCGGTCACGCCAACAGCAAGCTCGGTCACCTCTTTCACGAAATACGGAGGCGAAGTAGGCACAGAGTAGATTAAACTCCCGTTGGTTTCAACATTAAGTTACGTGCACTGCAGCCTAACAAGTGAGTAGGGCTTGGCCGCCATTTTTCAAAATTCCTTGACTAGCGCTCCTATTGGTCCGCGGTGACCGATTCGGCGGCAGACGCCGCAAAAATCGGTCCGAGAGCGATCGGCGCGGAGAGGGCCCTTTCGGCGGACCTCGCCGCCGCCGAACCGGATTCGGAGCACTTTCGGCGGCCGGAATGCTCAGTGTGAACGCGGCCTGACACCGGTCATAATTGTGAACACACTGATGTGCCAGAAACACTTGAGCCCATATTTTGTGTCTGCCCAGCATACGCACGTGAACGACAAACACTGATTTCTTCTACTGAACTATATCGCAGTAGGTCATTAACTGATGAGACCATGTTTGGCCCTTGGCAAGACACCAACAGTGCAACTGTGGTCACAAGAGCAGTTATAACTTTTTTGGAAACAACTGGACTATGTGCGCGGCTATGAAATGTGTCCAGCTAGAAAGAACACTACATACTCACCTCTTTATCTCACCATCGTCATTCATTAATCTTTCTTTTCCCCTTTCCCTTCCCCCCCTGTAGAGTAGCAGGCTAGAGCAAGCTATCGCTCAGGCCGACCTCTCTGCCTTTCTGTAAATAAACTTACCTCCCCCCCCCTCCCTTCGTAAAGCATTTGACACGGTGTCATGTTCACTGTTATTTTTTTAACTTACCGCCGTGGATATTGATAGGACTGTTTTTAATGGGACTGAATGCTACCTTTCTCAGAGAAGACAAACCGAAGTACTGAACGGTAAATGCTCCGAATGAGCATATTTTACATCAGGGGTACCATTCTGGTCTGCTATTATTTTTTATTTTTGTTTTTGATATCTCTGCACGAATTTCTTTTCTATACGGTTGTTTGCTGACGAATGTGTCATGTACCGAAAATTTCTAATCAAAGTGATGCATGACAACTTCAACAATAGTTATCGATTGAGATGTGAGCTTTAACGTCCCAAAACCACCATAAGATTATGAGAGACGCCGTAGTAGACAGCTCCGGAAATTTCGAACACCTGGGGTTCTTTAGCGTGCACCCAAATCTGAGCACACGGGCCTACAACAATTCCGCCTCCATCGGTAATGCAGCCGCCGCAGCCGGGATTCAATCCATTGATCTTTGTGTGAGCAGCCTAGTACCTTAGCCACTAGACCACCGTAGCGGGGCAACAATAGTTATCACTCATTTATAACTGGTGTATGAAATGGAAAAAGAATTTGAACAAAACGAAGTGTGTATATGTTTCATTTCTAAAGAGGATCAAACCATTTCCGTCATGATACCACCTAACCGATTTAACATAAAACAAGACGATACATACAAGTACCAAGGTGTGCTACTATATTCTAAATGTTCAGAGGCCATGGGTGGACACTCATATAGCCAAAGCTGGTAAGGCAATAAATTTAATTAAAAAAAACTCTTGATGTTGGCATGCCACTTTAAAGCCTGTGGCTTACACACTTGCATATGACCTATCTTGCCATACGGTTGTGTCATGTGGGACCCCACTGACGTAACCTTCATTGCTGCTCTTGAGCAAATACAAAATCGTGTAGCCGGTTTTGTCTAGGGACAGTACTGAAGGAAGGAGAGCTGCACTGCAATGAAAGCTGGTCTAGAACGGAAGTGTCTTTCTAACCACAACAATAAACGGAGATAAAATTCTTTTTAAACACTTTACTACAATAAAACAAGAATTAACAGAAAATTTTACGTACGCAAACATCACTCTATTTCAAAATGTTTTGGCCATATTTGTAAAATCATAGAAAACTGAGCTGAAAGAAACATGTCTGCTAACTAATTTTTTCCGGAAACAATTAAACATTGAAATGCGCTAACTAAAAAGCAAGTTCATATTGGGAATCAAGATGCATTCTATTCAATGCTGTAGACCTATACTGTAATCTGAAGGATAGTTTATTTATTTGAGAACAGAACAGTACTATATGTGCTAACAAAGGTGTTTTGCAGTTACTCATGTATGAACAAAGTTGTATTTGTGTGCGAACAAATATGTGATTCGCCTATTGATGTAAGCCCCCTGCTATTAATTCTTCGGGCGCTGTTGCATTTAAGCGATTTTACAAGAGCTTTCACCCCTGAAAGGGGAAGCAGCAACGCCAACAACAATCTTCTACTCCGAAGGAAGAGCGTGGCATACGGTAGTCAATGTATACGTATACAGCAAGCAAGCCCTGAGGCGAGAGCTCAAGAAGCAGAGATAAAACAGCAACGCGGAACAAGCTGCCCGCCACGCCAAGCTTCAGGTTGCGCGAAGCGGCAAGAGCACATTGTGTATACTGTACTGAAAGAATGCTCACAATACACCCCGCCACTATACGTATCACTAATAGACTACTAGAAAGCATTTTATTCAGTAGAGATATCAGCGGTCACGTAGAGTCTGGGAAATTAGGGTGTCGTAGAAAGATATAAAAGCATCTTGAAAGAAATCTACAAACAATCACTTGCCACCATAGTGCTCCATATTGAAAGCGACAGACTACAAATAAAGAAGGATGTAAGACAAAAAGACACGGCCTCCCCAATGCTATTTACCGCGTGTTTTAAGGAGGTTCTGAGAGACATGCAAAAGGAAGATCTAGGAACTCAAGGTAATGGAAAGTATATTAGTAACCTGCGCTTCACCGATGGTATTGCATTGCTGAGTAACTCAGAACACGAAAAACGATTCATGAGCACTGTATTGAAAAAGAAAATCAGAAAGGAAGGTTCTAAAATAACTTCGAAGAAAGCGAAAATAATGTATATTATCCTTGGAAGAGAATAGCACTTTGAGATAGGTAGCAGTGCACTTGAAGTTGTCTTCAAAGGACAGGTAGTATCCTTCAAGCATAACAATGGGTAGAAGTAGCTAAAAGAATAATAATGGGGTGCAGCACATTCGTAAAGCATTCTATATCGATGACTGGTAGATTGCCAGTATTCCTCAAGATGGAAGTGTACAACAGCTGCATCTTACCGATACTTTACTACACAGCGAAAACCTTCAGGTTTACAAGGAGGGGTCAGCTCACATTGAGGGCGACAGAGCGAGTGACGGAATAAACACAATATGTGTAACATTAAGACACAACAAGAAGGCAAGTGGGTGATAGAACTGGGTTTGGGAATATTATAGTTGAAATTGAAAAGAAGTATGCAAGGCCCAAACACGTAGCACATAGGCCGGAAAACCACTGGTTTTTAAGGAACTAGATTGCCAGAGTTTGCGGGTATAATTTGTTGCATGCTGAGGACCGAGTTGACTGGTGGGACATGGGAGAGGCACTTGTCCTGCAGTGGGTATAGTGAGGCTGATGAGTAGACTGATAATGTATTACTCACTCGTTGCCCCCTTCGCAGATGTCTTGGGTGCAGCCCGGCGGTTTGCCCAATTCTCAAGAATAACTTCAAAGTTATGCATAATTTTTCAGCTGATTATCTTTTGCATGGTGTGTACCCAGACGGTGTAATGCAGAAAATTGAAGTTTTGCCCTATACAACATGTTTTCCTAAAGCAATGTTGCTGGAACGAAATTTTAAGCTCCTTCATTCGAAAACCTCTTTTTTGTGATGTGTGTGCGATCTCATTTATAAATTTGAAAGCACAAAGTTATGAAATTAGGATGTTCTATAAGACGTTAGTAAAATGCCTGCATAATTTACAGCACTATTTTAACTGAATTTCACCTTCCGCATGTCTTTATGCTGCTGATAACATATAAAATTATTGAAAATGAAGGACCGCTTGATAAAAATCCAATAAACACACAGGCTCAGTTATGATCTTCTGTAAAACGTCTGCCGCGTAGACACATATCGCATGACGTGTCCTTCAAGAACTATTTTCATAAGTAAGAGCTTCAAAACCAAAAATTGTTAGGGTGACAGCTTGTAAAAAATTAATGAATAATAACTACAGCATGATTCTCATGCCATTAGTAATAATATACGAAACAATCAACCAGCGAACAAGTTTGCAAATAGCGCCTTGTCGGTAATAGACTGACGCGATGATGTACTCATGTTTCCTCATTGTTAATCATCTATAGCGCCGTGTATAAATATGGAGGCTTCTAGTGCCCAAGCACCCCATCCACCGACTGAACCTCGAAGGAAGTCAACATGAAGCTTCTCACACTCTCTCTTGCCTTCATTTCAGCTCTAAGCCATGTTAAGGGCGATTAGCCAGTTTGGGCGGATGAAGCAGCAAATGGAGCACACCAAGATGCATTGAAGGTAAAATGATTTTTTCTGGTTGTGATATTTTTGCATGTAGAAGCATATGACAAGAATATATTGTTTTGAAGTCAGCGTAAAAGGCAGTGAATGTAGTTTTCATTGTAACGACACATTATAACTCATGACAGCACCAAATATCAACACATCGTTTATTGTGTGCTGTCAGACAGTTTTTAAATAATAAGTAGACTTAGTACTTGAGTTGATTAAGGTGTAGGCTAGGGTGGTCTATTTCCGTAACTTTCACAAGGAATAATTTTTTTTGTTGGCAAACGCTTGTTCTTTCAGCGACTTGTACTTTGTGATTCGAAGTGAATATTTAGTATAGGTTGTTTACGTGTGTACTAAATGGAGAGAAAAGTATTTTATTCAATGATGGCGTAATATTATGCTTGTTGTTTCATTCTCTTATTTGTCATATTATCCGGTGAAAAGCCGGAATAAAGATTGCTGTAAACTCTGTAACACTTACTATTGCTATATTCATACATTCTCTTTTTATTTTTAGGTTTCTTATGTATTGCACTAACACAAAGATATAATCATACCTTAACAACACATCTGATTGGCTACATGAATGTTACAGTGTAATATACGCGTCCTTAGAAAAGTACGCGTACCATTAGCGTCAGTACACCTTCGCCTGAAGTGTCGTCTTACGAAAAGGCGTCTGCTGCCAAAATTGTTTTTCCGAACAATTGCGTCTGACTAGTTATTGCAAGTCCATTTCAAAAAATCCATGCTCTAGACAGAAGACGAATCATGACAGGAGGCGTATACAGCGACGCAGTCTTGTGCTTCCGGGAGCAGAACTTTTTCACACGAGTGCTGCGTCTTCCTTGCTTGCGTTTGCACCAATTAGAAATTTACTAGGGCAGTCATGGCGTAATTTGTATTAGTGCATATAGATATAAAAGGAATCGTTATGAATACACAGAGAGTAAGCAGCATCACTCAACACTACAATAACAGCATAAGTGATACATTCGTACGCAGTTGACTAGATATTCATGCAAATCACGCTTGAAACGTGGTTAGTGATTTCTTATCAAGTACATCCCTCACAAAACTTGCTTCGTTATATGATGCAGCTCATATCGCTCAAAGGAAACTAACGTCTATAAGAAATAAAATATTTGTCCACGATTGACTTGATATTCTGGCAAATCACGCTTGGCAATGCAATAGGCACGTCTCTAACGTTTTACGCGCCTCATATTACTTACTTCATGAGATGATTCATACCAAGCGCAGGATATAATTCCCCTATACTGAATTCACCACCTTTGCGCCATGACGTGGCACTGACAAGCATGAGTACTGCAGAATATTTATCGCGAAAAAGGGCTAAATCTTCCACAAGTAAACAGTACCTGAATTGGTATATCATAATACGTTAGCTCCAGCATGAAGTTCGGAGGCTGAGATGACCTGAACGACGTGTTGTCAATCATGGCTTCACTGAGGAAGGGTCACTGTGTTTCCTCGTAGATGCATGCAACCTTAAAACATTCTCTAATTTATGAAAATTCGCTAAAACAAGGCATAGTAAAATAAATGCTTGCGTTTTTCTTTCAAGTATTTGACACTCCAGATATTCGTAACATCAATGTGCACGAAAACTTCTGCACGACATCGACGTGCACAAAAAAGTCATACTCTTGCACGGTCTTGTTCGATTATGTCATCTTCTTCTCTGTCTCTTCCATGATTTCACTAGCTTCTGTCGCCCAACGATACATTGTAGTACTTCCGAGAACTCATATTTTTCAAATAGAATATGCATGATCCTATATACATGTGAAGCCAGAGCATGTAGTAACATAGGGAGGTCATCTGTGTACCTTTGTTGTATGCCAATTTTGCGCTCAGCTCTTTTACCGCCACCATCGAGGGTGGTGGCCACAGTTCCTACTGAATGAGTAAGTTATGTATTTGGCCAATTAAATTTCAATGTAAATTCGCATTCTATTTTCTCATCTTGCGACACCAATCAAGGGGATCTAGGCAGACGCCGAAAAACTAAACCTTGATGAGGCTGCATGACTAACTATTAGGTAACGTGCTAAAAATTAGAATAGTTCAGTTCAAGCTTCAGAATTATTACATGCATTTCATTTCAGCATCTCAAAAATAGTGTTGTGGACGCTTACGACATGGTAAAAGCAACCTACAAGAATGACCCAGTGTGGGGAAACAACTTCAGATGTCTGTATGCTGCATTTGACAGCTTCAATGAGGATGAGAAGAGCGTTGACGCATGGTTTATGTTTATGAATGATGCTGATGCAATTTAGTAAGTACAAATTTCTTGCTTATTTGATATGCGAAAATTTCAACATGATATTGTGAAGTTATGTCGATACTAATGTTCCAAAACCACCATAACGTTATAAAAGACGCCGTACTGAAGAGCTCCGGAAGTTTGGACTACGTGGGGTTCTTTTTACGAGCACCCAAATCTGAGCACTTCGGCTTACAGCATCTTCACCTCCATCAAAAATTCAGCCGAAGCACCCAGGTTTCAACTCTAGACCTGCGGGTCAGCAGACAAATACTTTGGCACCACGGTGGCAGGGCTGGCAATAAATAAGTAACACAGCCATCGAAGTCTTCGAAAACTTCAATAAATTCAACTGACATGGCCACACTCCTTTCACGGTAGTAGAGTTTTTGGTGTCGGCAACCATGACACGTTGACCAGTGGCTATGGTATCATTTTTTTTGCCACTTGGACAAGATATCTGTACAAAATGTACTAAAAGATGTAACTAAAATCTTGAAGACACCATTCGCCTTACGCGAACATAGTTGGTTCTATCATTTGCCTACGTACTCTTGTCTTGTATACACACATTTCTTTCGACTTCCCTGAGTGGGGTAGATTGGTGAATTGCAGCTCCTAATGTGGCTGTGTCTTCATTTACGTGACAAAAGGACACACCACGTCATCATGGCAATGTTTTATCAATATATTTATAGCACTGCATTGATAAATAAAATAATTGACACCTAGGAAGCCTACGATAGTAAAAGAGCGCACTGATACCGCTCTGTCACATTAAGACACTTATAGCGCTCCCAAGAGCCTTCCCTACGATTATAATTTTTTTCGATTGGCTTACGTAAGTGACTCATTAAGAAGAGCAGCACGCTACGAGTGCTAAGAAAGTGAAGTCACATACAGTGTTGTTCCCGTTACAAAAAGAAAAAAATAATCACGTTACTCATTAAACCAACAAAAAAGGAAAGCCTTACCGCCCTACGTGACCAACAAAAAGTGTAACGCCTTACCGTTACAGTTACCGAAAAAGAGCAACAGACTTAGCCTCTACCGTTACTCTGCAATAATAATTATCAATCATTTTGTTTTTGCTGCAGGAACCCTGAGTATATATATTACGAAGCTCACACTTATTTTTCACTCAATACTTCTAAACCAAACGAAGATTTTACCCAAAATCTTGATTTAACTAGAATTGTTTTTCCAAATGCACAGAACCTTGTCAATATCATGGAGCATATAGTTATTTGCCGCTGTAGTTGCCTGCGATGGCTTCGAACTGTAGTATATGGTTAAGCTCTTTGTCTTACCGTCACATAATGCCTAATGTGAGATTCAATCATCAATGCCTTAACATAAATTCCGACAAACTAGCCGAGTTAACTATTTTCGTTAGGATAAACGCTCTCCGCTAAGGACGCATTACTGGACTATCAACAAATTTACGGCAATTCTTTAAGCTGCTTCTCCTGGCAAAATAAATGCGAAAAAATTGTAAATGTAATGAATTGTTTTAACGACCTATTCACCTGGAAATATATTTGCGCATAAACATTTCCCGTTCATTTTACTCGGTTTACTTACCGCAAAAAGCGGAAGCGTTTATGTTAAAGTGTTCAAAATCAGCTTCCCTCACTCGGGAGCTTTTTAACTAGAAACGTTAATGAGAACGCCGTCTGCCATTGCTGCACGGGCTAAGTTCAGCATACCAACAAAATATATGCTCATCAAGCGTTCGGCAAGAAGGTTGGACATACCATCGGCAACTTTCGTGTGACGAGACAGATTGGGGCGAAAAAGTCCTTCGTCCGCTCTCTACGCCTGGGCAGCAGAAACGGTTCTACGAGACCTTTTTTTTTTTACGGAGAGAAGGGCCGCCTGCTTTCTGGACTGTTGGGCGAAGGTACAAACGCTGGCTTTTGGCTCTATACTGGTACGACATTGTGGTGCTGTCGAGCACAGGGCAGCAGCTGCAGCTATCACAATGAATCACCAGAAAGCCGTCGGACTTTTTTCAAACATTATTGTCGTGCTCTCGGGTACAGCCATTGAGACACCTGCCTTTCTGGCAGATGTGGCAGGCTCACCACGACAAAACGACTCTGTAGACAACACCCCCCTCCCCCGCACACATTCCAGAAACCGATTACGAAGCTTTACCTGGCATGCAACTTCGCGTTTTGTGACCGGACTGCTCCTCTTTGGGAACAAGGCTAACCTGTCTGGGGCGGAAAAAACCGTGTGGACACCAAAGTGCCAGCCGATATTTTTGAACCTGTGTGCATAGAGAAAGCTGATGTATGTTAGAAATGGCCTCGATTATTTGGCATCTTCCCATACTTTCCCGTACTCCATAATCTGCAGCTCATGGTACGTGGCCCTGAGCTCTGTACACGCTTTCGGCCACAGCAACGTCTTAAGATACCCAGCCTTTCTAAGACGAGCCGCAGTGCGCTATAGCGTATTATGTCCACTCAGGGAATCGGTGCCTGCTAAAGATACCTCCCTTTCCCCCCCCCCCAATTTCTTCAATGCCAACTCCATCCACGCTTCCATTAGTCAGCGCCAGGTAGGTGACAGTGCTCCATCGCTGCCACAAAAGAATTCGTCGGGGTAAATTCTGGGAATGTGGCACTTTTGGAATGAAAAAGTGACAGGTAACGTGGCACCTCACGTTACGAAAAAATGTTAATGGCAGTACGTTACCCGTTACAGTTCCGAAATCGTAATGAGTACGTTACTTAGTTACCGGAGAGTGTAACGCATTACCGATAACGGCGTGTCTTGTAAAGTGTTAGCGCCAACACGTATAATGCGCAACAGGTAGCAGCAATGTTGGAGAATAGAGAATGGCAGAGTACTTCGAGTGTAGAAGTACATACAGATCATCGGCGTATCAGCCGGGGCACAAAGGCTGCACGAGGCCCACAGTGAGAAAATTTAGAAGGGGGGGGGGGGTGCTGAGCCTCTTTACTTTCGACAGTGGTCACTCTCGGTTGCACGCTGATGAAACCAACAAGTCAGGCGAAGTTTCCCGTCCCAGCAGTAACCACTCTATTATGTTCTTATGCTAGAGTGAAAATGTTACGAGGCAAGGTTACAACATAGTATATTTTCCCAAAATTTCTACTATGATGAATTTACTGTTAGGCACTTTGTGGTGCAGGTCGGATTTTTGACGTTATTGTGTATTGTGCTTCAGTTGTGCAGAGTAGGCAAGCACTGAACAGGGGCCCTATAATATAGCGTCACTTGCTCACGCTTTTATTCTTGTGTGACTTGTTGATGCAGTTAGGGGTGAAAACGGACAAACTTTTTATGAACAGGTCAGTATACAAAGTATTTTCTGCTTTCGTAAAATATTTTCTTTAAAAGCATAGATCATTACTTCTGCTACTAAGGGCTGTATAGGCTAAGTATTGTACAGGGGAAGTTATTAGAACCAATTCAATGTAAATAAGAGGAAAGCAAAGTGGTTGAAAAAATAACTTGCCGTCAGCAGGAATCAAAGCTACTGCCTTCGAATAACACGTTCGATGCACTAACCACTGAGCTATCACGGCGGCAATGTTCTAAGCCACTTTATTAGGTTTATATGTGTATATAAACGTGGCAGTGCCAGTCAGCGCCATCTGTAGCCATAGCAGCGAGTGTGGAACACGCTTTTACGAGCCTGTGTGGTGTCACGTAGGACGTGAACTTATTACGAGTGGGCAGCTGACCGATAGTCCCTCGTATACAACCCAACGGCACCAAGTCTGCCAGTACCAGACCCTCGTTAATGAATAAGGGAAGGAAAAGTATACATATGGGCTTAGTTTTCTGTGTTTTGACCCATTAATAATGAGATCTAACAGACAATAATGCCAAGGCATGGCCGGACTAGAGGGGCGAGGGGCGCACCTCCTTAAGGCCTGCTCTTCGGGTCTAGTTCCCACCATTCACCACCGCTAGTTGTAGCGCTGCGGCCCAACACTTGCCAGCTGAGCTACAGCACGGCCGGGGTAGAAGAAAGGCGCGCGCTCACTTGCCGCTCTTCTAACCCGGCCCTGGCTACAGGTGATACTTCTGCGTGCTAATTTACACAGGCATCTTCAAATATAGAAGATTCCTTCTCCCTTCAGAATTTCCTGCATAATAGGGTCCAGCAGTGTAACATTATATTCGTGAAGCACCGAATCATAAACATTTGAAAAAACATTTTAACGCGAGGCACACTAAAAAAATGTGCGAAATAATTGTTTCCAATAACTTTTATTGAATAATACATGCTGCACTGCAAACATTCACTTTAGCAAATTTCAGTACGAATGTAGAAAAATTAAAACAGAATAGGCATTACTACGTAAACAAGCACCACGCAGAAGGAATTTTTCTTTTTTTTGCTTTCTCTTCGAGAAAGGAAAGTTCATTTGCTCACAATCTGATTACTTTTCTGGACGGTTTGAATGAATAATTAGAGGGCTTCTCTTGTGAGATGGTGATTTTCTTCGTGTGGTTGATGAGAAGTATTCTCATGAATTTTTCGGCTATTAGAGCTGCGGACCGTTTTGCGTGGTTGTCGTCAACACACTCTGAATAGTTCAGTACTGGCGCGCGTTCGAGCCGACGCTCGACGAGTAGCTGAATAACTTCAAGCGTATTCGTTCTTGGCAGATACGTTGCCACGTGGTCAAACAAATGGATAAATTGTTCGAAAGAGCAAGAAACTCTGGCCATGGATAGCATAGCCGGCTCTGGTCTTGGCCTTGCAACAGGACGTACAAAGGATTGTCTTTGTTGCATTTTGTGACTAGTATTTCACGGAATCCACAACCAAAATCTGTTACTATCTTGGCAATGTAGCCGCCAACATATGACTAACCCGAGTAAGTCACTGAACTTGGTGTAGGGGCTTGATATTGCGTTAGGTTTTCCAGCTCGTCGTGAAACTTTTCAAACAGTGTGGCTGCCACTACACAGCATCAACTTTACGTTTCGGCTTCTTTTGGGCATAATTACTTAGCCTTCACAATCCGATCAATGGCAACATTAATGGCTCTGGCGTCCAATCGGTCATTGCCGCCACACATTTGTCGACTTCGCCCAAACAGTGCCTCAAACAGTGCCGCTATTTAGTTTCTTAGTCAGCACGTAACTGACGCTTTCTTCAAGCAAGAAGCGTGTAGCTTCTTCAGGGGATTGCGGTGAGTAGCAACGCTTGGAAGGCCTCTTTTGTGAGAGCGCATTTGCCTGAGGCGAGTGAACAGGACTGTACATTCTTTATGTACACAGTGAACTTGTTTTCAATCCACAGCAAACGATGATCATGTGGACTGTGAATCGGCGCCTTGTAACCACTTCTAGCGCAGGGAGTATCATTAATATCAAACGATTCCTTTATGGTTTTCATGAAACGAATCGTAGCATGCGCGTGCTTGAAATCATGCAGGTCCCTGTCTCCACGGTAATTCTCCTGCAGATTTTGTACCGCCGCACATACCTGTGGCGAAAAAACTTGGACAGCATGCAGCACATTTTGCTTTTCAAGATTCCTTGGATACACATGTTTCCCTGTTAGGTAGCGAGCAAGTTTCACAAATCTTCGTCACTCGGAAATTGGGGAAACGAAATACCTGGGCTTTTCCCAGGGCGCGAGCGACAAAAGGGCACGAGCCACTACACCATTTCGATGCCGGCTAGTCCACGGGTACCAGTTTAACCCGATGCACCCTGAAAATATTGTAACGACGCAATAAGGAACGGAATGAGAAAATATGCAACTGAAATGCCCAACAAGTATTCTTACTTGGTGAAACATGTATATGAAATTGTATTCATTGGTATCGGTGATATTCAACGGCAGATCCAAAACACGTGCGGCAAGCGTGGTCGGTTGACTCGGCCAAAGGCGAGGCATCAACTGAGAAAGAAAAGGGGTTGGGAGAGTAGACGGTTGGTTCGAAGAGCCCCCACTCGGCGACCGCTGAAACGAGCTGTGAAGAATTTGCCCTATTGTTCCCTCCTTGGGTGCGCAGGCCGTAAGAAAGTGCACGCGTTCAGCCACTGATGTCTGGCCGTGGCTGAGGAATGAATTGGGGAAGGTATTAGAACACATGCTTTGTAAATAACAAATATATATATAATGAAAAGGAGTGTATACCAAAACGCTTGTTTTTTCGTGTTTTTACGCAATAATAATAATAATAATAATAATGATAATCATCATCATCAGCCTGACTACGTCCTCTGCAAGACAAAGGCCTCTCCCATGTTTCGCAGGTTAACCCGGTCCTGTGCTTGCTGCTGCCAATTTATGCCCACAAACTTCTTAATCTCATCTGCCCACCTAACCTCCTGTCTCCCCCTAAACCACTTCCCTTCTCTGGGAATCCAGTTAGTAACCCTTAATGACCAGCTGTTGTCCTGTCCGCGCGCTACATGCCCGGCCCATGTCCATATCCTCTTCTTTATTTCAACTATGATATCCTTAACCCCCGTTTGTCCCCTAATCCACTCTGCTCTCTTCTTGTCTCTTAAGGTTACACCTACCATTTTTCTTTCCATTGTTCGCTGCGTCGTCCTAAATTTAAGCTGAACCCTCTTTGTAAGTCTCCAGGTTTCTGCTCCGTAGCTAAGTACCGGCAAGATACAGCTGTTATATACCTTCCTCTTGAGGGATAGTGGCAATCTACTTGTCATAATTTGAGAGTGCTTGCCGAATGTGCTCCACCCCATTCTTATTCTTCTAGTTACTTCAATCTCGTGGTTGGGCTCTGCGCTTATTACATGCCCTAAGTAGACATAGTCTTTTACAACTTGAAGTGCTCTATACATATCTCGAAGCGCTGCTCTTTTTCGAGGTTGTTGTACCTTACTTTCCTTTTCTGCAGAATAGATTTAGAATCCACCTTTCTGCTCTCTTCGTCTAACTCTAAAATCATGAGTTGCAATTCGTCCCCTGAGTTACTCAGCAGTGCAATATCATCGACGAAGTGCAGGTTACTAGGGTACTCTCCATTAACTCCTAACTCCAACAGTTCCCGTTCTAGGCTTCTGAAAACCTTCTGTAAGCATGTGGTAAATAGCATTGGGGAGATTGTGTCTCCCTGCCTTACACCCTTCTTGATTGTTATTCGGTTGCTTTCTTTATGAAGTGCTATTGTAGCAGTTGATCCCCTGTAGATTTTTTCCAGAATGTTTATATATACTTCATCTACGCCCTGATTCCGCAGTGTCAGCATGACGGCTGATATTTCTACTCAATCAAATGCCTTCTCTTAATCAATTAGGGCTATGTATAGTGGTTGGTTATATTCTGAGCATTTCTCTATTAGCTGATTGAGGAGCCTGTTCGAAATCCTGCTTGTTCCTTTGGTTGATTGAATTCTAATGTTTTCTTTACTCTGTTAGCAATTACCTTTGTAAATAGCTTGTATAATACAGAGAGCAAGGTTATCGGCCTGTAATTCTTAAAGTCCTTGTCTTCTCCTTTCTTATGTATTAGGATGATATTAGCGTTCTTCCAAGACTCTGGTACCTTTCCCGTCAGCAGACACCTCGTAAACAGGGTGGCTAGTTTTTCTAACACAATCTGTCCTCCGTCTTTCAGCAGATCTGATTTTCCCTGATCCTCACCAGCAGCTTTGCCTCTTTGCATGCTTTCCAAAGCTTTTCTGACTTCTTCTATCATTACTGGTGGGGTGTCATCTGGGTTACTACTAGCTCTTACAGTATTAAGGTCGTGGTTGTCTCGGCTACTGTACAGATCTCTGTAAAACTCCTCCTCTATTTTAACTATCCTATCCATATTGGTAGTTATTTTGCCTTCTTTGTCCCTTAGTGCATACATCCGACTTTAGCCAATTCCAAGTTTCCTCTTCACTGCTTTGACGCTTCCTCCGTTTTTCAGAGCGTGTTCAATTCTCTCCATGTTATATCTTCTTACATCGCATACTTTACGTCTATTAATCAACTTCGAAAGCTCTGCCAGTTCTATTTTGTATGTTGTACTTGACACTTTCAAGATTTGACACTTTCAAGATTTGACACAATATTAATGATATCTAAAAGACCATAATGCCAAGAAATGTATCGGGGAAGTTATGAGAACCGATAAGTTGTAAATAAGAAACAAGAAAATTGGGTGAAAAACTAACTTGCCGCGAGCAGGCAAGTTACTTTTGCACACACTTTCCTTAATTCTAATTTACATTATATTTGTGTTAGTAACTTCCCGTATACTTTCCTTGTCATTATTGTCTAATTCATTCAATATATATATCTATCTATCTATTAATATATATATATATATATATATATATATATATATATATATATATATATATATATATATATATATATATATATATATATATATATATATATATATATATATATATATATATTGCGGCTGATGATTGTTCAGGTAGGCTTGCCCCCACTTGCCAAAAGAGTCGGTACACCCCTGATACTGACCGTATAAAATAAAATGCGAGCAGCAAGTGTGGCTTTTGGTCTGTGTAGCCTCACGACGTTCGATATTGTAGGGGCTGCAAGTTTAACTGAATTATGAATTTAGCATTGCAAAAGGCCAATCTTTGTTCACTTCCGGCATCTTCGTAGCGCTAGAATTTCCTTCCGGCTGACTATATGACACGCCTCCCCACAATAAAGAATGATTAAACTTTTACGCGCAAAAATTTAAACAATGAACGCAAGAGACGACGCACTCGTCGGTGTCTTTCGTGTTCATTGCCTGAATTTTTTTTGTGCTGAGAAGTTTCTTAATAGATTACCAAATAGTCCAATTCCACACTTTTCAATAAATAAAACGCCATCACATACAAAAGTGAGGGCAAGTATTGCTGTTAGGCCCAATGTACTTCGTATAGAGAAAGGTGTGTTAAGCACTGAATATAACTCACAAAATGGTTACTTTGGGAACAGGAAACCACATATATACGCAGCATCGCTTACCACATGCCAGTCATGCCAACAGCCAATCAAACCGAGATTCTAGTTCAATGACAACTAAGAATGAAAGCATAGATAATCCTAGAAAAAAACCAAAGCATATTGAAGTTACATGCGAGCCTTCAGACTAGCCAATTTATGATAGGCGGCACTTACTTTGTGGAATGCCCCCCATCCCGGTGTTGACATTTTTTTAATCGGAAAGTACTTGCTTTGATTCTTGCACGTTGTCATTGAAGATATGGTCCTTTTTTGACAGTTCTCAGCAATACCTCCTAAATTATAGCAAAAATACTACATTGTACCAAGTAGTATAGCTGTCGAATTTATATTCAACACATTTGCAGTTAGAATCATTTCGAAAATATATATATACTCGAGAATCGAAAGTATACTCTTAATGTCGAAAATAATATATTTATTGAAAGATGGTGCTGTGAGATTGAAAGCGTATTTACAGAAGGTGTGACATACAAAGGCATTTTATTCGGCGTTAGGCTTCGCCTACAGGTTCTCAAACAGTCAAAAGCTTCTTCTCAGAACAGAGTCGGCTGTCTAGGTGAATGGTGAATCATTGTAACTGGCTTTAGTGCTGCAATAATGCACAGGAAGAGCACACATGCAGTAGTATATGTCATATGCACTTCTAGTAGGCTCTTGTTTTTCAACTGATTCTCGTGTATCAAAGTGTATTTGCAAGAGCCAGCTGGAATCTGCACCACAGTGTTTCCTAGTCTCTTCACAGAGGTGTTAGCAGGCTTAAAGCATAACTTGAGCAAACTATTTAAAAGTGCTGTGGCATTGCTTAGTATACAGGCGAATACAATAATAACGCTTCTGTTAATTATAGTGAAATAAAACTGGACAAAAAAAGGTGTGTAGAAGAAAATCAATACATTACGATTCAAACTTTTAGTGCCTTAGTGTTCTCTAGGGCTGTTCTGCAAAAATTACGCAAACTATAGATATATCTCGTGGCTCTGCGGAAAATTAGGAATTGTGACGCCTAATAAATGTTGTGAAAAGTTAGTTACAGAGCGGAATAAGATAATACCTCTAGAATTGCTTTGGTTTGTGAAAAGCTACAACACAAAAAGCCTCGACACTTCATCACAGTTGACAGATTTTTTTACTTCTACGGTTCGCTGAGTGTGCGTCACCTAAACGTATATAGTAATTTTTCAGACCATAAGCTTCTCGGCCTGTGGTAGAAACCTCGAACAAGCTAACGTTGTAGTGAATCTTGCGTTTCGTACATTCTCAATTAAGATGCGAGCACAAACTGTCATATCGTAAGGTAAAAGTGCCTAACTGAGTAATGCAAACGCTTTTACCATAAAAAAGACCCTCCCGTCTATAGTTATAGCACCGAAAAGATGAGTTATGCGGACAAAACTTTTAAAAGTAAGCCTGAGTGGTTGGCGCAATTTTAAGCTTTGTCTCAATTCTTAGAACGCACATATTGTTTCCTGAAAAACTTGTCTTGAACAATTTCTATGCGACGGCTCTGGGTATTATCCTGGCACTATGGTGATTGAAGAGCCGCCTTCCATAAAACGGCACCAGAATTCTATAATGACAGTATTCGGAGATCGGGATACCCCGCGATCGTGATTTTTAGAAAAGCAATGAAACTACACAGTTAATTACCTCGCCATCCTACTACACTGTTATATACACAGCACGTTCAACACTAAACAAAAGTGGGCAATTCTGGCAATATATACGTTCCTGTGACAACGCAGAGCTAATTTTATTTCTCGTTTTCATGAGCAAAACTATCCCATAATAAACTGGCTTGCTTTCTTGATATTATTGAATAAACTATATCTTTGTAGAAAAACATTTCTTGATATTGTGTCTGTAAATAATTGTTGCATGAAACTGAGCCTGCAGATACACCTCCAATCCTCTTCTAAAAAAACTTTCCGCCAAGGTTCTCAAGAAAAGGCAACTGCTGCTAAAATGTACGGCTACAATAAAGAAAACGCCATCACCTACGTTACGGAAGGTAACTTTTGCTGTTATGCCTTCGGTACCAATGCACGTTATTTCGGATGCACAAAGCGTAAAACCAAAATGATAAACGCCTACTTACCGTTGACTACATAAAGCTAGAAGATCTCAGGCGTGAGTTTTGTGTGGTGGAAATATCATGCCAGCGCTAGCTGTAAGAATGATGATATTTCCTCTGAATTAACGTGTACTTGCTCTGTTTTCTTGATATCTTAAAAAGAGGTGACCAGTGAACTTTGTCAAGTGAAATAAATGTTTAATGAATGGCTTGGTAGACTCACTGAGGTGCATCACTCAACCATAAAAAGATTTCACAAGCGTTGCCAGAAGCACTATTTGTTGATACTCACAGCAGAAACAGCTATAAATGCACCCATGTACAAGTACTGAAAGCTATATTTCATGCCAAAATATTTTACGTGCTGTTTTATTACAGTAGCACAAACACTTACTCTTACATTTGCTGCCACAATACTGAGATTCGTCTGATTTTTGCCCTCAGGAACACCACCAAAGGTAAAAAAATGCTCTGCTAGTGCACTAAGTCAGAAATGAATATTTCTTCAACAAACAAACGGTATCTAAAGTCCTACTTGTTCCGTATCGCAGCAGTCTGTATTGGTTTTCACCTTCTGTTGACTCTCAAAAAGCGTAGCACAGTTTTTCCGTTGTCTCACACTTGACGCAACTAGCGTGTGATGTGCTTATGAACGCGTAATATAATTAAGAGAATTGTTAGGCTTTGAATTAGTTCCCTGGGGCAAGCTGAAGGGCGTTGTATTTTTTTCTCTCTTAAAATCACATTGTTATGTTTGACAATCACACAACATTACATGAACTGCACACTAAGTCACCGAGTATGGAAATCACTTCCGTATTTTTTCAAGCGATGAAGATTTACACAAATTAATAGCGAGGGTCACATTTTCTCGAATTGGATTCTTCAAGCCTTATTGTACATCTCATTGATTAGTTTTCGGCTCATTATCTTATGTCGTGCTACTTATCCGCCGCAGGCAACAATAACAGCGCCTCACACTCGCCGTAATGATTTAGAGTGATGTACGTCGGCACTTCAAGGGTTTAACAAAACAGAGACATAGTCAAATAAAACAGTAATCAACCATCTCTTCGGCTCAACTGCTAAAAAACTAGAAGCGTAGTTTCAAGGTTGAAGGTTGGAACCAATGTAATCCTATGAAATGACTAAGTGTGATAATAAACTTTCACAACAATTTAATAAATCTATTCCGAAACTCTTTCACATGCCTGTTACAGTTAAGCACAATGCATTATTTTTATATCCGCTTGTAGATGGACAAGTTTTCACAGACGTCCTTGCATTCTCTGACGACAATTGCTATGTTGTCTACGCTCTTGGCGCAGACGGAACTGAGGGAGGTACGTAATTTCAGTGACTTCCATTCCGACCAGAAATTGTAACACAGCGCTCTCGCGAAGGTATCGCGCACTTTTCCTGAAGTATTCACTTCAAGTGTATGAAAACTTAAGTTACTAGATAACTGGATGAGCTGCCTTCTATCTGTTTTTCTCTTTGCCTAATATAGAGAACTGTACACGAATTTCTTGTTTTCGACAAACACAGATGAATGATATTCTTATTCAAAATTTTGTGCAAGTGTTTTACAGTGCATTGAAAAAAGGTGCACTTGAAATGGTTGAAGGAACTCTTTTAGTGTGATATGAAGCTTTGTCTAATATATATCCATAGACTCGTATCAAGGATGACAATCACACAAATGTTTCTACAGCTAAAATTGTTGGCCTTTATTGAAAAACGTAAGATGAGCTCTGCGAGCAAATACAAACTAAATTTTGTTCTTCCTTCTCTTTCTGGGCGCTATTTCAGACATCGCTGTAAAAACGCTAGCCATGTATATAAAAAAAGCTTCCTTTGCCGAATAAATCTCTTAGCCTTATCCACCGAAACTGCAGTCTGCAGACTGGTTGTCACAACAGGGGCATCAAAATACAAAAATTTTTCGGCGAACTTTGATGAACTTATTTTTTAGACAAAAATCAATTCAATCCACCCTCTGATGATTGTTAAATTTGGCCACATTTATGCGCGCGTAGAAAAGTTGTTACTGATAATTTCTTCCCTAAACAGTTAACACCAGAAATTTCGTATAGGTAACACGCCTAACGCTATACACGCTATATATTTACGCTAAACGTTTATCGTGCCTGCATCTTATACTTGGTGATTTATTACACTTATGAAAATATGGGTGACTTCAAAAATGGGTGACTAACAGAGCATCAGTATGATTAAAAAGAATAAGCTGGAAACATAGTCTTTGGATTTAGTGCTACCAGCCAAAGGTACAGACATGAATCGAAATGATTGTACAATGCAGCGAGAACAGATTGGACACATTGCGTCTTGCGCATACTTGGTTTTTGTAAGGCGTGTTTTGGGATATTGGAAGTGTAAATTTGCATATCAGCTCTTCGAACACTAAGAAATAATAGTTTTTTGCTTCACAAATTGCACATTATATCCTAAGAAGATGAATCGCTATATATGTTTGAGTTTATATCACTGTGTATGCTATAAAACTATGAATAACTGGTAAGTTAAAATCAAAACGCAACAGTGAAGGATACTTTTTTTCTATTGTTTCTTAACCATGCATCATTGTACGTTGTCTTGAATACATTAGTTTTCAGCTTAAAGAATATGTTTGTCGTATTCCGTGACACTTAAAGCTTGCATTCTATTCCAGGGTACGAACTATCGGCAAAAGATTCTGACAATGTTCCAACCAGTTGTCTGGAGAAGTTCAATGAGTACGCTGCCAGTCTACCGGTACGGGACGTATTCACAAGTGATTGCTTTCCAGAAATGGAAGAATAACTTGGGAGTATCGTACCTTCAACGTCAAACTGTGGTGTTGCCATCTCATGTCTCCATGTTTGATGCAGTGCGCTCGACGATATCTGTAACCTAGGTTTCTTGTGCTAGGCACTTTCTAGTCACTGCCGCCACCTATCAGGACTACTTAGAAATAAACTTTTCTGTACACGGAACACAGCGTGCAATTTTTATTTATCAGATGTTTGTACGTCTAAGCACCCGCCGTACCCACCCTAAATATCTTGAATACACGCTGTGAGTGTGAATCTTGTGTTGAATTTGAAGTAATAAGAAAACTTCAACCAGGACATATTTTTCTTGAAGTTGGCCACAACGAAACCACGTGTCGATTCAATACATCGCCGGAATCTGTGAAGCAATAAGCCCTATACCGGGAAATGCGGGGCTTTGCCTCAACCACATGCAATCAGCTATTATCGGCACCCCCATATACAGCCCTAAAATCGCGCAACTGTAGAAGAAACTTTAGTCGTGAGCCGGATACCGTTCACCGACTGTCCCTCTCCTTACATTAGAGTAACAAAGAATTTTCGTTAAAGGATACGGCATCACGAGAACAACTTCTGTCAATTGAACAGTGATGTGAGTCCAGTATCAGAACACTGCTAGTGGTTTTACTACCACCTCCGGCCCAACAACCCGGTAATTCTGGTAAACGAAAGGAACCTTCACCTGCGAATCCAGGTAGAATCTTGGAGCATTCAGCAGACATCGGGGAATATCAAACTGCTCCACGAGGACATTTACCTCCCTCTACTTCCAGAGCATAGACGGGTCATGGCGATTATCTCATGTATGACAAAGAACAATGTATAAGCGCCGCGTATCTGTGGCCCTCTCACTCTCAAAAAAGCGAGCAGGCCCGGCATTGAAAATGTGGGAATTTTCCATGAAATATACTTTTCTGGCGTCTGTCTTGTTCCTTCAGTTTTTATTTAAAGCAGTCAGACTTGTGCGATTTAAATGTTCAGCTTTGAATCACTGCGTTTGCTTGTGATATATGGCTAGTGGTCCATATCTTTTTTATTAACTTTTTTGTGGCTATAGAGGTTGATTGTTTATTGCTGATTAGAAAGGCGCCAGCTGAATAGGCAATCAACGCTGTCGCACCTAAATTTGGGCGATATACAAATTCATACATGTATTATGGTAAACAGTATCGGCTGGAACACAAGGTTCATGTCTATTCAATGATTATATTTACTTAACAGATGCGAACAAGACGTTTTTAACCAGGAATACATTCACACTTGAGTTTTTAGTCTGTCGAGCACTTTTGCTCTGCTGGCTGACGGGTGTCACCAAATCTATTTGCAGCAACTCAGCTTTCTGGGCGAGCTGAATAATAGAAATAGGGAAAAGAAAGCACTGAAGTTCCACCCTTATATAAAAATACCCACAGTCTGTTCCTCTGAGGGAATACATAATACATGCTAGTGTTGTTCTGTTGGTTGTTGCCAGCTAATGGCGGCCTGCTGGTACTGGTCTGCTGACAGCAGCTGATTGGTGCCTGTCTGTCGGTAACGGCCTACTGGTGCTGGTCAGTTGCCATTGCATTAGGCGTACTGGCCAGTGTAATCCGCCTTCTCATTCACCATCCCACTCAAGCCCTAAGAAATGAATGAAACTGTGATGAACCATACTATTGCACATTGTACGGGCCGTTATGAGGCAATTGCTACTGCAACAAATGCAGCAAACGTTAGACATGAAACGCTACTTTAAGCGTAAAAAAAGGACCACAATATCTCAGCGCGCAAGAAAGGCACATTGATTGATGTGCTTTCCTTTGCATGTGTCCAAAATTTAGGCACACATGCTTTCTGAAGAGCTTGAATTGTTGGCAGCTTCTTTAGCTAATGTCTCGCTCTCTTACACATAAATCAAGTCTGCACAAATCAAAGCAAATCAATAATGCCTTCATTTTTTTCTATCAGATTTCTATTGCAAAACCGAGCGCTATTATTTACCAGCATCCAGTGCCACGCCAGGCTATGGGTGCAATATCGCGCTGGATACTCCAACGTTGGAGCGGCATATCACAGGGAGGTGCTGAGTACACAGCGCAAAACACTTTTACAGCGCTAGAACTGGGTGCGTAGTCGCCATAAACAATTTATTATTAAAGGTGTGATTTAGGGCGCACTGACGCAATGAATGAAAAAGAACAATAAGACAACCACCTAGAGGATCCAAACTCGCTACCTCACGGTTTCAAACCTCGCTAACTCCTGATAACCACACCAAACCAGAACCCGTTCAACTCGTAGTAAAATCACTATTTATTAAATAGACTTAATGCTCAACTTCATGTTTACAAGTCGGACAGTTAACAAAGCCGCAATATTCCTTTCCAAATAGAAACTGCGTCTTTATTCGATACTAATGACTGGCTGCCGGCAACCGACATGCGCATACTGGCAAAAACATGAAGTTTGTTGAAGAATTAACACTTTATTTCAGAACAAATTATCAAATAGACTGTAGGAGCAACCACATATTGCCAGCTGTTAGTGCATATTTTTTTATAGCTCTTTCTAACTTTTGCGACTGGTCAAAATATGCAGAACTTTTGTGATGACTTGTGTGATATATTTATTTTGCGTACAATATTGAGTACTACGACGTGTTCTCGCGCAAAGGCGATAAGACAGAATACAGCGGGCGTGCCAGTATACCTACTGCAGTTATATCGACACCTACAACTACCCTACAGGGGTGTATGTGCAAGCAGGCGTTTTGTGTGTAGCGACACCATGGACGCGTGTTAAAAGGGGGTTTTGACCTCTCCCACGCCTAGCCGTGCGTGGCTTTGCCGTGTCCTGGGAAAAGGGGATCCTGGGGGTTGAGTCGACACCAGATGATTGAACATTTGAGGTCCCACTGGCAGAGCCAACACACCACTTAGGCCCCGGCTTCACGTAAACGGCACCCCTGTGCTGACCCACCAAAAGGAAACCGGCATTCACCTTTTCCTATCTCTCTCTTTCTTCATGTTCAACGTTTCTCTCTTTCAATCTTTCCTGTCATCTCCTTACTTCTGTTTAGCTCATCCTCCAGGCAGCAAGGATCCACCTTAAAAATCTGCCCTCTCTTGGTCCCATATTGTTGGGTTATAGATGCTTTGCGCAGCTAGCGCTGGCATGCCTTTTTTTTAATTGTGCTGCTGCGTTCCCATGTTGGGCCCCGTGATGGGCGGCTGGCATAGCTGCTGAATTAATATATACTTTTGGCCTGTTTTCTTTTCTCCAAACAGTCTGATCACCCTCCCTCTATGAGGGGGCGCACCGAAATAACGCTGAATGTCTTTTTAAAAGCCAAACATATCTTCTTGCGCTTACATATGCTTCACTGTGAAACACAAAAGAATGCCATTGAGCACAACCTCTCCATTTTTCGAATCAAAATGCATCACCTATACCATTGATACAGGTTATCAGGCTACACGCATGGCTAGTGGGGACCTTCTTCTTGAAGTACAAAGCAAGGCCCAATATGAAAATCCCACGAAACCCCTCTTTCGGAAACACACCTGTATCTGTGACACCGCACCGATCCCTAATTATTTTCTTAGGCGTAGTGCCTGATCAAGTCCTAATCAACCTGACAGAGAATGAGCTCCTTGATGGCTGGAACGAACAGCAAGTAGCGCGTGTTCAGACGATTAGGATCAGCCCTGACAACAAAGAAACGCCGACAAAGCACCTCATCCTAACATTATGCTTAAGAACACTTCCAGAATACATCGAAACAGGCTACTTTAAGTTGAAGGTGTAACTCTACATAAAAAACCCCGACGTTGTTTTAAGTGCTAGCATTGCGGCCACGGCTAGCAGAGCTGCCGCCGCCGTCGAACCTGTGCAAAGACTATTTCGCACGAACACGCTACAGACAACTGTAAGGCAGGAACTCTCCCTGCGCAAACTGCAACCGAGGACACCCCGCTTACCTTCACACAAATCCTGCATGGCAAGACGAAAAAAAAAACATTTATACTCAAAGTAAATGAAAACATCTTATTGAGGGTGGCAAGCAAGCGTCTATCTTTGCAGCGTACTTAGTTCGTGGAGTTGGCGAGAAAGGGGGAAGTGCCACCGAAATCTGCGCGTACCACACAAAGTGATTGGGCGACAGTGCCATTCACCCCCTCAGCAGAAATAGCACAGGTTCTTCCGCCACCAAAATTCCTTCGAGGCTTCCGGACCTCACGTTCCAAGGCCTTTTGTCTCGACTGATAGCCCTACAACTTCTATGCCCACACGCGTGAACCATGAGCGGGCATCCAGTACGTCGTCTGACGTGTTAGGCACAACAGCTACTCCAACGGTGTCTTCGTTGACGAAGAATAGGCGGAGATTTTCGGAGTGCGCCTGAAAGCCAAAAACCATCATCATGGGCCTGAGAAAGGCTCCTAACTTAACGCAATGCTTCTTTGTACTCACAGCAGTTATTTACACTCATAACAGATTCACAAACAATATGATGAAACGCCGGAAGACTGTTTGAAAACCTCGACAATATCTATATACTCTTACACAAACATTCCCCAGAAACGTTGTGTGTACAAGAGATGCACCTAGATTCCATGAACACTAATTTTCTTCGTCAATGTGTAATATTCAGAAAGAACCGCAATGACGCTGAAGCGTCGTCTGGTGGTTTGGCCATTATAGTTCATCAGGGCATAGCATGTACACATCTACCACTAATAACATCCATTGAGGCAGTGGATGTTCGAGCAGTTCTTCTGAGCAAATTGTCACCATCTGCTCTCTTTACATACCTCCGCAGTACCGCCTCAGAAAACACAAACTCTAGTCAGCGATAGATGAACTACCGGAACCTTATGTTGATCTTGGTAACTTCAATTTGCACATTGGTCAATAGGGCGACTCCCGCTGTGACGCTTCAGGTCCCCTAATCGAACACTTCCTCTTTTCTACGCGTGCGTGTCTGTTGAACAGGTAAGAACCAACATACTTTAGCCTCACCAACAAAATCTACTCATGCATTTGATCCTAGCATTGTTTCCCCAGCGCTTGTAACCCTGATTTAATGGGAAGTGGTAAACTATTCATTTGTAAGTGACCAAGTTTTGATTATTCTCAGTTCATCAATAGACAAAGGTCCTCCACATTGTTCCAGATGTCAGAGAGACAACGCGGACTGGGAATATTTCTGAAAAGCTACACACTTAAGTTGGTTGGACATGTGTCAATTAAATATAGATGCAGCTGTAGACTTTTCTCACAACACTTCGTATTGATGCGGCTACAAGGTATATCGCACAAACTGAATAGTCCACCAGGCTAAACGTCCGTTGTTAGAACAGTGAGCGTCGTAATGCACGTAGAATGCAAAATAAAGCATGAAAGCTGCTTCGAAACTCTCCGACAGCGGAGAATCTTACAAATTTTTAAATATAAAGTCTCAAGACAGCAGGACGTGTCAACTGGCCAGAAGGAAACGTTAGTACAACTTTATATCAGGCAACAGTTCATATATACAGGAGGCCAAAGTCTGGAATATGGCAAGGGGAAAACGAGGAAGACAAGTACATTCACTTCTTCTCGTAAACACACAAAATAACAGCTCGAAAGATCAAGCAAACTATCTCGGTGCACACTTCGAACAAGTGTCCAGCTCATCACGCTAGAGTGAAGCCTTCCAAAGATGCAAAACCAGAATTGAAAAGCAGAAACTCTAACACAAATGTACAAAATACGAAGCATACAACCACGTTTTCGGCTTGGTTGAGCTCAAGAGATTACTGAACTCCTGCAGTGTTTCCGTCCCAGGTTTTCATCAAGTGGTGTCCGATATGTTACAAAACCTGCCAATTGAAACGCAAAAACATTGATTACTTGTATAATGCTACGTGGTTTTCTGGTGCTATCCCTGATTCCTGAAAGAGGCCATAATTATTCCCATTTTGAAAACGCGCAGAGACTCCTCCTCAGTTTCAAGTTGTAGATCTATTGCACTTACAAGCTGCTTGTGCAAACTTTTCAACAAAATGATGAACTGCCAACTTGTACATTTCATTGAAACAAACAATTTGCTCCAGCTATTCCAGTGCGCATTTCGAGAGGGTAGATCCACCACCGATTATCTTGTTCGAATTAAAGAACAGATCAGAGACGGTTTTGTCGACAAACAATATATGCTCTGTGTGTCCCTTAATACTGAAAAGGTCTAAAAAACAAAATGGCGCTTTGGAATATCAGGAGACCTCTCCACCTTGGCGTGTGTGGCAGAACGTTTACCGCAACCAAAACTTACTTGTCAAATTGATTATTCTGTGTCCTAGTCGGCAGTGTTCTCTCCCAAGTACATTTCCAAGAAACAGGATTCCAACAAGGTGGTGTACTTAGCTGCACACTTTTTTTATCAAAATGAATTCTTTGCGCTTGTTCATCTCTCGCTGTCACAAAACGAGCGCTAAAAACGGGCGCGCCGCCAAATTCTTGCGATAACGGGCGGGAGAAACGCCGTGAGGTCAAAAGAAAAAAAAAGAAAGCAAACGTCCAAGGCTCCGCGGGCGCGCGCTCTCCCCGCAGAAGCGTGGCTTCATCGACGAACCTCCTCACCCCACAACGGCGGCCGAGCAAGCCCGCGATTTTTCTAGAACGAAGGAGGCGTGGCCACGCCGAGATGAGTCATCCGACGCGGAGGGCAGTCGAACCGTCTCGCGCCTCTCCCCAGCCTTCGTTGCGCATCGCGCCGACGAAATGAGGAGAACTTTCTGGAAGGTGGCGCGGAAGGTATTTAATCGAGCAGCCGAGACGAGAAAGCAGGAGGAGACGGAAGTGAGCGCCAGAGCGCGTAGGGTTTCCGCCGTGTAGTCGGCGAAGTTTTTGGTCCGTAGGGACGAGGCCGGAGGTGAAGAGGATTTCCACCTGAGGGGTGACGACTCGAGCTACCGGCAAGAGTGTGTGTTTACCGCTATCGAGCGAAGACGCGGGGCAACAGCTGCGTGTGTGAAGCCGACGTGTTCCGGCGAAGAAGTTGAAGTTGGAAGAGTGGCCAATTGAAGACGGGAGGTTTCCTGGAAGAGAAACTTCGAGAGCTGCGGAACGACAACAACGCTGGACTTTGAGTGAGTGATTCTCGGAAGAGTATCATCTAGACTTTGGTTCCAAGAACTTTGGACTGAATAGGTTTTCTATCCCTTTAGTCTTGAGTGTCTTGGTTGTTCAATGCATGCGACTGCATTGTAGTGCGTATTGTTGTCTGTGTCCGTTGTTCGAGTGGGGCTAATTGTACTGTGTAGTGTGTTGATTGGTTGGTGACGTATTGTATGTAACTATTCTGGAGTGTGCAATCTCGTGTATTGTTTTCGATCTGCCAATTTTGAGAATATAATTTGTTGTTTATCAACTCTCGGCTCTGACTTGTTCATTGGGCCACAGCCGGCGTCCGCTGGCGCGCCAAAAAGGACCACTTCTAAATTGTCCACGCTTTCGTGGTGCGGTTCGGGGGGCCGATACTTCGGCCCTTGGAATTAGCCCGGCGATCGCCTCCCTAATTAACGGGAACTGTGTGGCACTCGCATTATGTTTCACTGTACATGTGTCGATGACGTTCATCTTGGTTTTAAGTCTTCTGATATTGTCTTTTGTGAGTGGCAGGTTCAGCTTGGTTTGAAGAAAGTCTCCGATTGGGAAGAGGAAAACTGGTTACAACTGAATGCGAAGAAAAGCAAGTGTCTTTTGTTATCCTGGAAGAGAGGCATTCATTCCGAACCCGGTATTCAACTGCATGGGCAACGTCTTTTTGTTAATACTGAACACAAATTCTTAGACCTAATCTTGGACACCAACCTAACTTTAATACAACACAATATTTTCTAAAAACAAGTCCATAAATGCCATAAATGTTCTAAAAGTGTTCTCACGCACTATATGGTGAAGTGAAAAGAAGTGCCTGATCAATTTATATACGAGCCTCACACGTACTCGCCTAGATTATGGGCAACTGCATATAATTCTGCGACACCTACTGTCCTTGAAAAGCTTGACCCTGTACATGATTCATGCGTCCGCTTTTCTACGAGTGCTTTTCGTACTAGCCTCGTGAAGAGGCTGTACGTGGAATCGAACGAATGGTTGCTCCACCTGCAGAGATGTTACATGTCTTTTGAATAGTATCCTAAAGTGAAGACAGACAAGGAACATCTTTCACATTCTAAAATAATGGCATGTCAAGCTTTGCTGTGTTTGAGAAACGACCTTCCAGTAGACAGCCATACTCACTCCGTGTGCGGCTCAAACGGTACTCACCGTTTGATGCCTGGTGCAGTATGACTGCGACCGTGGCAGTGGCAGGCGGTAGATTGCGACCCGTCTTTCTTAAAGGTTACGGAGCACCCACCAATTGCACATATTCAGACGTACTTTCTAGAACTATAACAGAAATACACATGTCCTGAGTTCTATACGACTGCCTCAGTGACCAACACTTCTGACTCGTACGCAGCCGTTGGTCCATCCTTTTCCGAAGCCGGCATTCTGCACCCTGATACAAGCATTTTCACTGACAAAGTTTATGTGATACGTGTGGCTGTAAACACAATAAACAAATAAAACGACAAAAGGCAATAGTATACACAGATTTCCTAAGCGTAGTGAAAGCTATGAAAACATAAAAAGCACAAAACACTGTTCTTGTCTCGTTTTATTCGCTTTTATGCACAGTCTACTCATCTAATATTATGCTCTTAAAGTACTCTGACTTTGACCTCGAGCTGGAGCGAGTTTGTGCGATCCGCCATCCTGCCGAAAGACAATACCGACGCACCAATTCCACAACCGATCTACGAACATCCCGGCGCATCCAAAAGAAGATACAACGGCGCATCGACAAGTTAGACACCAAGCGATGGAGGAAATTTTCTGCGTCACTAGACCCTCATAAACCACTGTCTCAGATGTGGAGAATTGTGCGAGACCTACGGTCTGTTCCAGTGCAGCGCTTTCCCTTCAAAGACGTTCCACTTTTTCATCGCCGGCACGAAATTGAGGTAGCAGAAGATTTCTGCGCTTTGACCGTGGGCCAGACAACGTACACTAGCCTACATACAGTGAATCATATCCCTCACTCACGGGACCCGCGCATGGATCTACCGTTTACATCACAGGAGCTCGATGCGGCGCTCGTCTTATGTAGTAAGTCGTCGTCGACTGGCCCGGATGACATTTCATACAGGATGCTGTGCAACCTTGGTAAACGGGCACGAGAAGCACTCCTTAACATCTTCAACGATTCCTGGCAAGCTGGCGTCGTTCCGTAAGATTGAAAGATTAGCCGCTTGGTATCAATTCTTAAGCCTGGCAAATCTCCGCTGGACATTGCCTCTAACCGACCGATCGCACCTTCAAGTTACGTAGAGAAGGTAATGGAGAAAATGATCTTGGCCAGGCTTGAATGGTAACTGGAATACTATGAGATATATCCGAACGCCATGGCTGAATTTGGCCGTCACCGATGTTTCATCGACAATGTTATAGATCTCGCCACATATGTCCAGCAACAAAAGGCATGTAAACGACTATCTGCTGCCATGTTCCTTGACGTAAAAGAAGCATACGACATCGTTCTACATGACGCCATCGTCGGAGCCATTGAGTCAGTGGACCTAGGCTGACAACTGTATTGTTGGACACGCAGTTATTTACAAGGGCGGACCTTCTTTGTGAACACGGCAGATGGTCCGACCTCCCAACACCCAACGCATCGTGGAATTCCGCAAGGTGGCATCGTGGGTCCAACCCTTTTCAACCTCGTTCTCAACGGTTTTGTAGAACGACTGCTAGGTGTGGTAAAGTTATCCATCTACGCTGACGACATCTGCGGCCGGGCATCTTGCGTGACAAGACCTCAGGTACGCGCAAGACGTCAGAAAGCTGTGACGGTGGTATCAGTGTACCTCAAGGACCAGGGTCTGAAAATCTCGCCAGCGAAATGCGCATTGACTGCTTTTAGTCGAAAGCCGATGAGACCATATGCTATATCTATCGACGGCGAAGTCATACCCTATGTCAGGACGCACAGATTTCGAGGCGTATTCAATGATAGAGACCTCTGCTGGGGCCCACATGTGGCCCAATTGAAGAAGAGGCTCACAGAAATTGGATAACTTATTAAAATGTCTTGGAGGGAAAACCTGGAGGACTTCAGTACATGCAATAATGCAATTGTACAATACGCTTTTTCTTGGCTATTTGCGCTACAGCTTGCCTGTGTTGACCAATACCTGTAGAACAAGCATTCGGACTCTCAAAAGCATCCAGGCTATGGCTCTTCGAGTTTGTATGGCGCTACTGCGATGTTCATCAACAGCCGAGTCAATCGAGATTGCTAATGACTAGCCGCTCAAGACGCCTATCATGATGGAAGTGCTCAGAGCACACGTGAGGCATCTTACTCGTGCCCCTGCCCATCATCTAGCTTCACTGCCAGAAGCCCGACCTCGTGCCTCAATTTGCCAGACAGTCTTGTCATATCGCACACGAGTTCCTACGGGATATACAACTCCATCCAGAATTTCAACTCCCCCGTGGAGTGTGATCTATGCACATGTTGAACTCACGGTTCCAGGCATAGGGTCGAAAGCCCGGATCTCGTTTTCAGCGCTAAAGTAGCTTTCTCTTCTCTTGTTATATGAGAAGTACATTGAGCATACTCATCTCTATACTGACGCTTCAACTAAAGTGGATGGGTCTGCAGGGTCGGTGATCTTTCCTGCAACAGCGACAACGGTGAAGTTTTGGTTATCCCACCAGACATCATCGACAGCTGCGGAACTAGCTGCTCTACGTAGTGCAATTAAAGTCATTAAACACCACGAAGCCAAGAAATGGAGCGTGTTTACGGACTCTAGGGCAGCACTACAATGTTTGTTATTCACCTTACGCCAGGGACCTCATGAACAACTAGTGCTGGAAATTAGAGAGCTGCTTCACCACCTCTTCAACGAAGGACACAGAATCACGTTTCAGTGGCTTCCAAGTCGCTGCGGCATATGGGGCAACGAACATGCCAATGCAGCTGCTCGATCAGCGCACGAAGATGGTGAAGAAGAATCGTCACCATTTTCAAGGACTGATGCTGCAATGAGAATCCTAAAAATCGCTAATGCAAAATTAAAATTCCTGTGGAACGCCGAGTGCTTACGGCACACGCGACTGCATAGACTGGACACGTCTCGTCGACTCCGGCCTTCGTCTAGACTCTCTCAACTCGAGACAATGGTGCTTTGCCGACTATGGCTTGGTGTCGCCTTCACCAAAGCTTTCGCCTTCCGAATCGGCATGGAATGCAGTGCTGCTTGCGGTAATTGCGGCAGCGATGAATCTATAGAGCACATTCTCTGTCACTGCCCTCGTTACAGCGTGCAAAGACGGCAAGTGGCTGCTGCGTTAGCTCGCCTTGACCACAGACCTTTGTCTGAACAATCAGTGCTAGAAGGCGACATGATTTGTGTGCTCACAGAAAATCAGTGAGGGCCTTACTGAACTTTTTGCGTGGCAGTGACCTATTGTATAGACTGTAGCACCCCAGCCCCCCCGCCCCCTTTTTTGCGCGCGTCTATTTCCCTCTTCGCTTTCTTTCCCATCTTTCTTTCCCATTTCGCCTTCCCCTAGTGCAGGGTAGCAAACTGGATGCTCCATTTTCTGGTTAAACTTTCTGCCTTTCCCTCATTTTGTTCTCTCTCTACTCACCCAAACAAAATGTTATAGTTTGCTGGGTACCAGGACAGCGCGAAATACAAGACAACGTTCTGGTGGAGCAGCTAGCTGGATCCGCCAACAAAACCAATTCCAAAACATCTCTACCAAGTGCTGTACTCGACTTGAAACTTTTTATAAAACGAAAGGTGAGGGGTTATTGGTAGAGCACATGAATGACACACATGTAATAAATTGCATGTTATCAAGCCACTACTTGGTCATTGGCAACCAGTATGAAAATCACGCCACACAGAAGTAATACTTACACGGCTAAGAACAGGACATACATTTAGTGTTCCTATTTAAAAGCACGGAATAGCATTACAGCTTCAGTATGGAACTGTCGTCCATCTTATTGTGCTTTATTTTTAACTTCATCCTTCTCTTCTTCCCTGCCGCGGCTCTCGTACATCTTCTTCTTCTGTCACAAGGCTCATACCACTTCCCCCTTCCCTGTTTCTTTTCACTACCCCTCCTAAGGTAACTAAGATATATGAAGACATTTCCAAGTGAAGCACATTCAACTGATCCACGTTCACCAGTGTACCAGACAGTGTTCGAAATTCTGTTCTGGGCGGCTGTGTTGGTCACAGGGTAATTACCGTAAAATTTGGCACTGTCATCTCTTATTTTTTTCTTCACTAGTACTAGGTCAATAACTTGAATGTATGCCATGTCTGCGCGATGCTTTTTGTCAAAATTCTTCTTCATTCGTTTTCGGTATCTCTCCTCCTGGGATTTTTCTTGCCTCTCCTCGACGATCTTGATGTTTTCCAAGAGTCTCAACTAACGGTCTGCCTGCAGAATAGGGGTTTCTCCTGAAGAAGCGTACTGTGGACTGCTCCCCAAGCCACTTTACAGAATCGATTATGATGTTTCAAGGCGGCTTTCAAAGAACATTTCCATTCACCAGAAAAACTATCCTACATCTTGATGTACTGTATCACGTCCTGTATGTCACGTTCTGCTAGCCGATTCACTTCACGATGGTACGGAGCACAGAACTTGATCGCTATAATGTGATCCCGAGCCCATCTTGCTAGCTTTCGTTCTTGAACGCAGGGCTGTTGTCGCATACGATTGAGCGCGTAGTCTTAAACTTGTCTCTTTTGGAAAGGGTTATGACGCTTTTTGCATCTTCTTTTCCTGCTCGTGCCGCGACCGTCCTCGTGCATTCATCTATGGCTGGAAAACAAGCTTGCGTTTTCTCGACTCCTTCCCGTTTCTTATTTAGTTCGGTGGAATCTAGGTAAACTATTTCGAAAGGCGCGTTTGAGTAGCAAGGCAGTATCATAGCATCTGTAGGCTTTTTATACTTGACTCTGTGTACTTGACACACATGTCAGGAACGGATGTACTGGCTGACGTCTTTCTTCATGTGAGGTCGTCTAAACCTGTTGACCGATCTGTTGTAGGGGCGCCAAAATTCGTCGTGTCCTCCAGATTCTGGGCTATCGTGGTACAAATAAAGGACTCTGGAAACAAGTGTTTGTGGGACTCGATACCGACCTTCAGTAAAAACGTGTTGTTCGGAGTCTTCCCACAGCTTCACTTCATTGATTTTTTCAGGTCGTTCCGTGTTGCTTCGTACCGTCAACCTTAATACAGTATCTGGATCGGTAAAAGTGGTTCTGGTTGGTGCGAGATGGTAAAGTCGAATTGCCGCATGTAATTCACCCATCTAGCAATACGTTGTTTAGTCCGGATCATATTCAAAAGATAAGTGAGTGCCTGGTTATCGGTGAACAAAGTGAACTTCGTACATTTCAGGTACGTGCGGAAGTACTCAATAGCCTTCAGAGCCGCCAGAGATCCCTTTTTCGTAGTAGTGTAGTTATTTCAGGTGGCTTGAACGTGTAATTGTAGTAACCTACTACGTGTCGCTTTTCTCTGCTGGATGTTTCAATACAATTTCGATACAACACTGCACCTGTACCATAATGTTAGGCGTCAGTGTTCAATTCAAAAGCTAAAGTGAAGTCTGGTAGGCGTAGGACAGGGTCAGAAGGAATTCACTGCATCAAGTCACGGTACATTCTCTCACATTCGTCACTCCAGTCAAAGGGAACGTCTTTTTGTGTTAAACTTGTGGGACATCTAGTTTTGACAGCAAAATTCTTTATGAAAGATCGGAAATGTCCTGCCAATCCCAAAAAACACACGCAGTGAATGGACGTTCTAGGGTTTCTTCAACTGGGAGAATCTTCTCGACGGACTCTTGTTTCGTGCTTTTGGTGTTCCAATCAAAGACTCGTCCAAAAACACAACCATTTGTTGAAAGAATGCACTATTCTTAAAATAAATTTGATATGTACCAAGCTTAAGGCTTTTATCACCTGACACAGATAGTCCTGATGCTTAGCTTCTGTGTTTGAGAAGACTATTATGTCGTCTATGCACACATTACAGAAAACACCAAGAAATGGCTTTAGCACGTCGTTCATGATCTTCTGGAACCACGCTGGCGAGTTTTCTCAACTAAAAGGAAGCCTATTATATTCGTAGAGGTCGAATGGCGTGATGAAAACTGTGTACATTTTTGTTTCTTGGGTTACTGGGATATGCCAGAAGCCTTTGCACAAATCAATGCTGGCAAAATTTCGGCAACGACCAGTCTCTTCTATAATTGTGTCGATCTTCGGCATGCGAAATGGTATGAGTTCTGTCCGACGACTGAAAAGCCTGTAGTCGGTGCATAATCTGAAGGTTTCGTCTTCTTTCGGTGTGATAGTTACGGAAGAAGCGAAAGGTGATACTGATGGTGTATGATATCAGCCTCTAGCATCTCCTGCACCTCTTTCTTGAGCCAAATCTTTCTCTCTCTTGACATATTGTAAGGTAATTTTTGGTTGACGGTCTTGTCAGCGAGCTTAAAAGGAACGTTGTATGACTTCATCGCCTGAAGATAGCTTTCTCTGTATACAAGTTCAGGGTTGGTCGTTGCGATATCCTCCGCGCACTTTACAACTCGTATGTTATCTTGTCTACCTTGATATGTCTCGTTCCTTGCTACGGCGTCGACTAGAACCACATCATCTCAGTATATGTTGATCTTTGGTTTCTTTATATCTGGTCTTGATAGCAAAATGTCGTACGTCACACCCTCTGCCAACAACACTCCACTTTCAATTTTCTGACCCTGAAACTCGATGTTATAGCCTTGTACATGTAGGACTCTTCCACTATGCACGCGACGTGCATCCACCATGTTGGAATTTATAATAGACACAGATGCACCACTGAACACGAGAGCCATCATCGGCTTGCTTCCTACTTTGACGGGAATGCGAAGTAGGCTAGAGGAACTTAACTAAAACGTCTCATTTGGAGTCATCGCGTGGGACTGATCACCCTCATTTATTAGTTTTTTTCTCTTGCATTCTTCTGAGCTTCACTGTCGATATTATTCACTCGACCTCTTGAAGTGCGATAGGTCAAGTTATCAGTGCTACTTGCGTGCTGGCTCGGTTCTCGCTGATCGTGGCTTGATCGGTCTGTCTTACTCCGACTGAAAAAGCTGCTTGAACTAGTGGTTATGCTTGTATCCGAAGTCGATGGTACGTTCTGAAGACACTCCAGGAGGCCATCTAGAGTTTTTGGTTACCGTGTTTGCATATGCTTCAAGACTTCAGTGTGTAATTCGTGCTTTATTAAGGCTACTATAGCCGCAGATGAAAGCAAAGGCTCAACTAGCTTTAAAAAACGGCGTTTCTCGAAGAAATACTCGACAAAGGAGCTTTGCGACTTGATAATAAGTGCTGTACTCCTTCTGTGTACTGAATTGCTTACGAATGCGGTCAAAAGTTTCTTCTTCCATTGAGTCCAATAGTCACCGCTATATTCCTGAATGCATACATCATACCACTTGAGCGCGACACCTCTCAAATAAACACACATGTTTTTAATTTTATCCTCATCAGAGAGTCACCTGTTTTTTAGCGGCATAATCGTAAAACTGAAGCCAACTTTCTGGATTTGAAGAAATACCGTCAAAGGCATCAGTCTCTACAAATTCAGGCACCGGTTTCTCAGCACTGAGAGAGCTTATAAGGGATGTGATTATTTGGTTCTGTTGCACAATCTGTTAATGTTGCAGCTGAAGAGCTTTCAAAAGGAGGGTCACCTCTTCCGTCGAAGACCGTGATTCTGAGTCTCTTCGACGTGCTGGTTTAAGAACTAGGTTGCAAAAGGTCGCCACACGCAAGTTCACGTTTACAGAACCTTTCCGTCGTAGTTCAGTAGTGTCCATGGCTGCCTTTTCCACAACCAGGTTCACGAGTTTTTTTGAGGAGAGCTCTCGAGGTAGGTCCACTGCAGCTTCATCTTGATCTTCGTACTTCGAGAAGATGATCTTGTTCACGGACGTCTCGTCAACGAAGAACGTCACCCACAAGTTAGCTTCCATTGCCGGCTGCACCAAAATAATGTAAAGTTCCACTTGAAAGAACGAAACAGCGCTATAGCTTCAGTATAGAACTGGTGCCCATCTTAATCAGCTTCATTTTTTAACTTCATCCTTCTCTTATTTTCTGCCCCGGCTCTCATGCTTCTTCTTCTTCTGTCCCAAGGCTCTTACCGCTCTTACCGCTTCAGAAGCGTTGGCCACCAACGTTTCTGAAGCAAATAAACAGGCATGCATAGAGCTTTTTTTCTGTTAACTGATCGTACCACCTGTCGGAATTGTGACAACTCTAAAAAACCGTCACACTGTGTGAACTGTGGCGGAAATCCTACCCCATACTCAAGGTCTTGCTTATTTTTAATAAAAGGAAATAGACACAATAACATTGAAGATTAATGAAATATCACATTCAACGAAGCAAGAAGAAGAGCGTCGCTATTTATGGCCCCACATGAGCTGATGCGGCGCGTCAGGGGGCAACGCCGCACCAGCCCTCGCCAATACTTCGGCCAGCGCAGAGCGAGCCGTCGGTTGTGGCGCCTGCCGCCAAGGCAGCAATAGTTCAGTTTACTCCGCCTCCTAGCAAATCGAGATAGCAAACTCAGGGGTCTTCTGGTACCAAGGCTTTACCTCGCGAGGCGAGGCCTAAAATACGAACCATTAGCTCGCACGTACGGGCATCCAGTGCCTCCGAGGAGGCAATGTCTTTAACGGTACCTTTGGTGCGGAAAGTGCGGCGTGGTTCCTTGAAGCGGGCAATGAAAAATAAAAAAGCCAATAACGAGCCGTACGACGCCCTGCAACCTAAATTAACAAATTCACTTCAACACAGGATACTCTCTTGACAGCTCTTACTAATATGCAGACAGAAATATTAAAGTGGAACATCCGAGGCCTTCTTCGACAAGTTGGTGACTTACAAGAACTCCTTCATGAACAAAATCCTAGAGTGTTGTGAGTACAAGAGAAAAACAGCACTCAATGATCAAGATGCATTGACATATTTACCGAACCAAGCCCCGATAGCAAAGGACGCGCCCATTCTGTAGCACCGTATAGGCCTCATCTGTCCTCCTAACTTCACTGAGCCTTATTATAATTCATTTATCACCCTCTAGCTCCTCAAATAGTACAGCTAGACTTCCCTCACTAGATAATGTTCTAGCGTTAAACGTTGCTAAGTTAAGGTTCTGATGGCGGCCTGTCCGGATCCAGAGATTCTTAGCACCCTCTTCCGCGTCGCAGATCTGACTGCCGCCGTGATCAGTTGCTTCGCAGCTGCTGGGGACTTAGGGCCGTGAGTCATTTGACGTATGCATGTGGGAGGTAGTGCCCAGATACTGCACCAAGGTGGCCAATCCTTCGCTGTTGAGGCAGTGCGTTCCCGGCAGTGATTATGGGCACGTCCTTTGCTATCGGGGCTTGGTAGACAGAAGAGCACTGGGAGTGTGGTTCCTAATTCACAGAAACATAGCTGGCAACATAGAGGAATACTATAGCATTGATAAAATGGTGGTAGGTGTAGTAGCCAACGTATGACGCGCCGTACTGACGTCACAGGCTACGTCATGCGCCTGTACTTATATTGGCATGCGAGCCGCTTGCTTATGACATTAAACCTTCGCCACCAACTGAGTCCAGCGTCGCCTTGCTCGCCGGCTACAACAGATGGCGACGAGGATGGGATAGGCTGCACCGAACGACGGGGGCGGATCCTGTGAGCAACGACAGCTGGAAGGCGAAAGGCAAGGTATGGCGAAGATGTGGGAATTTGACGCCTTCATAGAAGAAGGAGACGAAGATTTCGCTTCGTATGTAGAACGGTTTGGGCACTATTGCAAAGTAGCCGGCGTACAAGACGAAGAACTTAAAAAGTCAGCCTTCATCTCTGCCTTAGGAAAGAAAGCGTACAAGACGCTCAAGGACCTTCTTCTAACTGCGAAACCTGAAGAGAAGACGTTCGAGGACTTGGTGAAAGTGCTGAGTGGCCACTACGAGCCTTCAAGTCAGGTCATTGCGGAGCGTTTCAAATTCAACAGGAGGTACCAAGGAGAAGGGGAGTCCGTCGCGGCATTTGCATTTACGCTGAAGCACATGGCAGCCAAGTGCAACTACGGTTAGTTTCTCGACGACGCTTTACGGACCGGTTCATCGCTGGGTTACGGAATTCCACCATTCAGACGGGTTTACTGAAGAGGAAGGAACTGACGTTCGAATCGGCCTGCGTTTTTGCTAAGAGCGTTGAGCTAGCGGAGCGGGAGTCGAGGGGATTCCGAACAACTGCGAATACGGATGCCGACATTCACGCTCTAAAGAAGACGGGGAAGGAACCGGAGTTTGCCAGCAAGCCGAAGAACAGTTCAATGCAAAGCTGCTATCGATGCGGTCAAGAGCATGACGCCCGTTGCTGCCGTTATCGTAAATTCAAATGCCATCTTTGCAAGCGCGTGGGACATTTGGCGCGCATGTGCAGATGCAAGCAACCAGCGCCTGCCACCGTGCACGACGTGAGAGACGAAGCGAGCGGAGGCACAGAGCTGCTGCTGCACGGTGTGTATCTGGTGGGCACGGAACAACCATATGAAGTTGAAGTACTGATAGCCGGCCAGCTTGTGAAGATGCAAGTAGATATGGGCGCAGCCATATCACTCGTTCCGGAATGCGTTTACCGGCAGCTAAAGCAGCCGCCGCAGCTTGCGGAGTGCGAGATGAAGCTCAAGACTTATGGCGGAGCGACGCTACAAGTGAAGGGCCAAGCGGAGGTTTTGGTCGATTATAAGGGACAGCGGAAAGTCCTGCCAATCATCGTGGTACCAGGAGAGAAGCCAGCACTCCTAGGCCGCGACTGGATTGCGAACCTCGGAATTGACCTAAACAGCATTCACAAGGTGCACGCACAACGGTCTGTCGACAGCATCCTGTCAAGGTATGCCAGCGTTTTTTCACCTGGTTTAGGGTTGATAAAGGGTTACCAAGCAACACTGGTGCTTAAGGAAGGAAGCATGATAGTCTTTTGCAAGGCGCGGTCTGTGCCGTATGCCATTCGTGAACCTGTCGAGCATGAGCTAGGCAACTTGCAAAAAGAGGGCGTACTGGTGCCCGTAACCCGCAGCGACTTGGTCACGCCGCTGGTAGCTGTTCACAAGCCAGACGGCACAGTACGATTATGTGGAGACTATAAATTGACGGTGAATCCATGTGTGAAGACCGACCACTACCCACTGCCCGCGGTGGAGGATTTGTTCACGACACTGGCTGGGGGCAAGGTTTTCACCGTTCTGGACCTTCCGACGGCATATCAGCAAATCGAGGTGCACCCTGACTCGCGACCTTTGCTGACTATAAACTCTCACATGGGGTTGTTCCAGTATGTTCGAATGCCGTACGGAACCTCAAGTGCACCTGCAGTTTTCCAGGCAATCATGAACGAGCTGTTGAAAGGACTACCGGGAGTGGTATGCTACCTCGACGACGTCCTCATCACGGGAGCATCGCATACCGAATGCCTGGCCCGGGTCGAAGCAGTCCTGCAGGTTTTCAGGGACCACGGCGTAAAAGTGAGAAAGGAAAAATGAAAGTTTTTCATGAATTCTGTCAAATATCTTGGGCATATCATTGACAAAAATGGTGTGCACCCGTGCGTCGAGAAGGTTGAAGCCATGAGGGAAGCACCCACACCTAAGAACATCAATGAGCTTAAAGCGTACCTCGGCATGATAACTTTTTACTCCAAGTTCATGCCAAACATGTCTTCGAGGCTTAAGCCTTTGTATGCACTGCTTCAGAAGGATAAGAATTGGGTCTGGTCCGCAAAAGAAGAAAAAGCCTTCGCGGAGAGTAAGAGCCTCCTTACGCAAGCGAGCGTGCTAACATTCTATGACCCAAAGAAGCCTCTTGGATTAGTCTGCAACGCCTCTCCTTACGGGGTTGGCGCAGTGTTGTTTCATGTCGTGAACGGGGAAGAAAGGTCGATAGCTTATGCGTCACGCACTTTGAGCAAGGCCGAAAGTGGCTACGCACACATAAAAAAGGAAGCGTTGGCTGTGATTTTCGGAATCAAACTGTTTCACAAGTATCTTTACGGCCGTGAATTCACCATTTATTCCGATCACCTTCCCCTGGAAGGACTGCTGGGGCAAACAAAGCCAATTCAGCAAATGGCAGCAGCACGCATGCAGCGCTGGATGCTAGTGCTAGCTGCATATCGCTACAAATGGGTGTACAGAAAGGGAGCCCAAGTAGCAAACGCGGACGCGTTATCGCGATTACCGCTTCCGAACGACACCGACGAAAGCGACAACGTTCACTTCTTTTCAGCAGTAGAAGCCGTACCACTATCTGCGAAAAGGATCAGTGACGAGACCCAAAAAGACCCAATTTTGTCTCAGGTGCTGATGTATGTTTTGAATGGATGGCCATCGTACGTGTCAGAAGACAACGTAGCCCTATTTTTCTCGCGGAAAGACGAACTGTCGGTAGACTGTGGTTGCATAACATGGGGAACTCGGGTTGTTATACCTAAAGCGGTACAATCTGAAGTCTTATCGCTTTTGCATGAAGGACATCCAGGCATCACTCGCATGAAAATGCTCTGAAGAAGCCATGTGTGGTTGCCAAAGTTGTGCGACCGCATTGAAGAAACTGTAAGAGGTTGTTCAGCTTGCCAACTAACGCAGAACTCTGCGCCCCACGTGCCGATGTTATCGTGGGGATGGCCAAACCGCAGGTGGCAGAGAATTCACCTGGATTTTGCCTGCTACAAGAACGACTGGTTTTTAGTGCTTGTCGATGCGCACTCCAAGTGAGTGGATGTTCTGCACATGAAGCCCACTACAGCACAGGCGACAGTTGAAAAACTCCGCACTGTTTTTGCTGCATTTGGGCTTCTCGAGAGAATTGTGACTGACGATGGGCCGCAATTTGTGTCTGCTGAATTCACAAATTTTCTCAACTCCAATTCAGTGCAGCACACCAAGACCCCACCTTACCACCCAGCTTCAAATGGCACGGTGGAGAGGCTTGTCCAGACCGTCAAGCGAAGCTTCATCAAACAGCTATGGGACGAGCAGAACACGGGAGTGACTCGGACGATGCAACATTGGGTAGACCAGTTCCTGTTCACCTACCGAAACACACCGTGTTCGACGACCGGTAAGACGCCAGCCGAACTGTTTCTCTCATTGAGGCCACGCACGAGGCTGAGCATCTTGCATCCGGAGCTAGCGAAACGTGCCGAAGCAAATATAGCTCCAAGACAGGGTCAGGAAACCCATACGACATGGAGGGAGTTCGAGGTTGGCGACAACGTTCGTGTGGGAGGAAACCGACCGAGTGATCCACGTTGGTTGGAAGGAACAGTTGTGCGACGAGTTAGCAAAGGAACATACATAGTCCGAATCGAAGACCACGAGCGCTTTCTGCATGCGGACGATATTGTTCCTAACACATGCCTTGCTTCTCTTCCCAGAAGCGTGTAGATTCCTGAGCAAACCCGCATGGCACAGCCGGGTTCCACTCCGTCATAAAGCGACAGCGATACCGCATCGCCGCCGGACGGGCCTGCACCAGAGCAACGACTTCCGCCACCTGACCGAGCCAGCGTGACGGAACTGCCATCACAGCAGGCGCCTGACGCCAGCTCCCGAGAAAACGTCGCGCCACCTGAATTGCGACGAAGCACAAGAATTCGAAAGCCTCCCGAACGTTTCAGCTATGCTGCTAAAAAAAGGGGGAAGAGATGTAGTAGCCAACGTATGACGCGCCGTACTGACGTCACAGGCTACGTCATGTGCCTGTACTTATATTGGCATGCGAGCTGCTTGCTTATGACATTAAACCCTCGCCACCAGCTGAGTCCAGCGTCGCCTTGCTCGCCGGCTACAACAGTAGGTATCGTAATTAAACTGAATAAAAAATACAAGTTGAAGGTGGTACAGGCTTACGCGCCTACATCCAGCCATAATGAAGCTACTGTCGAAAGCTTCTATGAAGACGTGGAATCGGCAATGAGTAAGGTAAAAACACAGTATACTATAGTGATGGGCGACTTTATAGCAAAGGTAAGGAAGAAGCAGGCTGGAGACAAGGCAGTAGGAGATTATAACATCGGTACTAGAAACGCCAGAGAGCTTCTAGTAGAACTCGCAGAACGCAATAATTTACGGATTTTGAATACCTTGTACCGAAAATGAGAAAACCGCAAGTGGACATGGAGAAGCCCTAATGGCGAAAATAAGAACGAAATAAACTTTATAATGAGTGCACACCCAGGAATTGTACGGGATGTAGATGTGGTTGGCAAGGTACGATGCAGTGACCATAAAATAATACGATCTCGAATTCGCCTAGACTTGAAGAAGGAACGACAGAAACTGATACGCAAGGAGCCAATCAGTGAGCTAGCACTGAGAGGGAAAGTAAAGAATTCGGAGTGTCGCTTTAGAACAGGTACTCGGCTCTTAGTGAGGAAACCAACCTTAGCGTAGATACAATGAAAAATAATCTGACGAGTATCAATACGAAGTGTGCAGTGGAAGTTGTAGGCAGGGTAGCTAGACAGGACGTTGGCAAGCTTTCCCAGGAAACGAAGAATCTAATTAAGAGGCGTCCAATCATGAAAGCCTCAAGAACAACAGACAAAAAAGAACTGGCAGAGCTTTGAAAGTTGATTATTAGGCGTAAAATATGCGATGTAAGAAGGTATAACATAGAGAGAATTGAACACGCTCTGAAAAACGGAGGAAGCGTCAAAGCAGTGAAAAGGAATTTTGGGATAGGCAAAAAACGGATGTATGCACTAAGGGACAAAGAAGGCAAAATAGCTACCAATATGAATAGGATAGTTAAAATAGGGGAGGAGTTTCACAGAGATCTGTACAGTAGCCGAGACAACCAAGACCTTAATACTATAAGAACTAGCAGTAACCCAGATGACACCCCAGCGGTAATGATAGAAGAAGTCAGAAAAGCTTTGGAGATCATGCAAAGAGGCAAAGTTGCTCGTGAGGATCAGGTAACATCAGATCTGCTGAAAGATGGAGGACAGATTGTGTTAGAAAAACTAACCACCCTATTTACGAGATGTCTCCTGACGGGAAGAGTACCAGAGTCTTGGAAGAACGCTAACATCATCTTAATACATAAGAAAGGAGATGACAAGGAGTTGAAGAATTACAGGCCGATCAGCTTGCTCTCTGTAGTGTACAAGCTATTTACAAAGGTAATTGCTAACAGAGTAAAGAAAACATTAGAATTCAATCAACCAAAAGAACAAGCAGGATTTCGAACAGGCTCCCCAATCAGCAAATAGAGAAATGCTCAGAGTATAACCAACCACTATACATAGCCTTCATAGATTACGAGAAGGCGTTTGATTCAGTAGAAATATCAACCGTCATGCAAACACTGCGGAATCGGGGCGTAGATGAAGTATATATAAAAATTCTGGAAGAAATCTACAGAGGATCAACTGTTACCATAGTGCTTCATAAAGAAAGCAACAGAATACCAATCAAGAAGGGTGTAAGGCAGGGGGACACAATTTCTCCAATGCTATTTACCGCGTGCTTACAGGAGGTTTTCAGAAGCCTAGAACGGGAACAGTTAGGGTTAAGAGTTAATGAAGAGTACCCTAGTAACCTGCACTTCGTCGATGATATTGCACTGCCGAGTAACTCAGGGGACGAATTGCAACTCATGATTTTGGAGTTAGACGAAGAGAGCAGAAAGGTGGATTCTAAAATTCTCCAGAAAACGAAAGTAATGTACAACAACCCCGGAAAAGAGCAGCGCTTCGAGATATGTATAGTGCACTTCAAGTTGTAAAAGACTATGTCTTTTTAGGGCAGGTAATAACCGCATTGCTGAACCACGAGATCTAAGTAACTAGAAGAATAATGGTGGGGTGGAGCACATTTGGCAAGCACTCTCAAATTATGATGGGCAGATTGCCACTATCCCTCAAGAGGAAGGTATATAACAGCTGTATCTTGCCGGCACTTAACTACGAAGCAGAAAGCTGGAGACTTAAAAAGAGGGTTCAGCTTAAATTGAGGACGACGCAGCGAGCAATGGAAAGAAAAATGGTAGGTGTAACCTTAAGAGACAAGAAGAGAGAAAAGTGAATTAGGGGACAAACGGGGCTTAATGATACCATAGTTGAAATAAAGAAGAAGAAATGAACATGGGCCTGACATGTAGTGCGTAGACAGGATAACCGCTGTTCATTAAGGGTAACTAACTGGATTCCCAGAGAAGGGAAGTGGGTTCGAGGTAGACAGAAGGTTAGGTGGGCAGTTGATATTAAGAAGCTTGCGGGTATACATTGGCAGCAGCAAGCACAGGATCGGGTTGACTGGTGGAAGATGGGAGAGGCCTTTGTCCTGCAGTGAACGTAGTCATGGTGCTGCTGCTGCTGCTGCTTCTGTTGATGATGATGATAATGATTTACCCAACCCCATCACACATTCATTGTATCTATTTGAAGCTGATGATAATGAAGTTTTAAACGTGTTCAAAAATTTCAGGCGAAGCAAAAGTGAGGATGTGAACGGGCTAAAGTCTGAACCAATGTTTCATGTTATCGAGCTGATCATACCTTGCCTCACTCATATTTACAACTTGGCATTACCATCTGCCATTTTTCCACAACGGATGAAAGCTGCAAGAGTAATTGTGGTACACAAAGGTGATGAAAGAGATAATTTAGGCAATTAACGACCAATATTAACTCTTCCTTTTTTTCTAAAGGTTTAGAAAAAAATTATTCTACTCAGACTGATCTCTTTTTTTGGCAAACATTCCGTAATAACACCTTGACAACATGGGTTCAGATCGGGTTGTTCAACCGAAACTGCTCTTTCTAAGTAAAAGAAATAATTTTGAGCAGTATTGAGGCAAAGAGACTAACTCTGGGAGTGTTTGTAGATTTATCAAAAGCTTTTGAGAGAATAAATCATGTAACAACATTAGATAAATCAAATTGGTACGGCATACACGGAATTACCCTAGATTTATTTAGAAGTTACATAACCAATAGAAAGCAGTGTGCATCAATAAACAGACATTACTCTTCGTTAGAACCAATTGAACAGGTTGTGCCTCAGGGCAGCATACTTGGCCCACTTTCATTTGTTTTATATTTAAATGATATTGTGAATTTTGATGATTCAGCTAGCTACATTATCTACGCAGATGACGCCAGTTTTTTTTTTGTTCCAGGAACTAAGGATGACGAACTTATACATCTGGTTAGTACGATCTTAAAAAAATAAATATTTTTTAGGTGAAAAACTCACTTTAGCTCAATTGCTCGAAGACAAAAGCAGTATTCTTCAGAGCAAAATCAACGCCTTGCGATCACACAAAGTGTTTTACGCTGCCTCTAAAGTAGTTCTCTCTGCGTCGGCTAAAACTATGGGTGTCACCTTTCACGAAGTGGCAACTTAGGATCAGCATACTGATCACGGTATATCAAGCTGTGCAAGGCCTTAGGTATGCTTCGCAGATGCCAGAAATTTTTACCAGTACAACAGAAACTTATGATATATAATGCAGACTTTGCTTCACACCTGCACTCTTGTCACCTCGTTTGGTCTAACAGCACTAAAGAATCAGAAAATTTAGTCACACTACAGAAGCAAGCCCTACAGGCTATTGCTGATGTACCTTATAATGAGCACACGCGTGACCTATTTTTGAAGTTCAAAATTATCCGAGTTGACCACTTTTACGAGTATCAGCTTATAGGTTTTTTTAAACATGAAATGATGAATGGCAGTACTCATATGAAGAACATCGCTAACTTGTCAATAAATCAGTCATATCGCATTAACCGACACGCTGAACGTTGGGCAGTTCTGCTACCACGCACAAACTACGGCTTTTAAACACTTTCCTACCGTCTTCCTTCAATACTAAACAAATATAAATTAAGTGATGATCACATACGTCATAGTTCAAAAAAGAGAACACTTCAATCAATTTTATAAACACCAATGTTTGTTTTTATGATTGTGTTTGTTGAGAATGTTTGTTTCATACTTTTTTGCTTCTTCTCTTATGGCATTGCTTTATGTATTTCAATTTTACTATTGTGACAAGTAAGAATGCTTGTTAATGTTTGCTGCTGCTGTTATTGTTCTAGAAGGTGGGACTAGTCAAGCTGTGTACATGCAGCTTTTATCCCACCATCCTTGTTTTTTAAAATGTTTTGATATATGTGGCAATAAAGTTCACTTCACTTCACTTCACTTAGAACGAACACACACAAGGTTTTTTACGTAAATACGTTATCTTCCGAAAAAATAGAGATGATGCCAAGCCGTCATCCGGTAGCTGTTATAGTTAGTCAAGTGATAGCCTGTAAACAATTAATCATTCAAACTTCCAACGAGGCGGCTGTTAGCTGTCCAAGTGGTTATTCTAAGCAAACTCGTCACCATCTGATCTTTGTAAATACCTCCACCCCACCGTCTTGAAGAACGGGAATTCGAGGCTTTGATATACGAACTCCCCGCAGGGGCGCCTGCGCAAGTAGGCGTTTGGTGTGTAGCGACACCACGGACCCCAGCTAACGGGGGAGATTCGGCTCCCTCCCACGCCTAGCTGTGCGTGGCTTTGCCGTGTTCGGGGAAAAGGGGATCCTGGGGGTTGAGCTGACCCTGGGTGATTAGACCTTTAAGGCCCCCCGGCAGAGGCAACACACCCCTTTGGCCCCAGCTTCACGTAGACGGCAACCCTGGCACCCACCCAGGGGAAATCGGCAGTCTTCTTTTCCTATCTCTCTCTCCCTACATCTTCGTCTTTTGTTCTCACTTTACATCTTTCCTGTATTCTCCTCACTTCATTTCACTTCCAATTTTTCCTGCCGGCAAGGGTTAACCTAGTGTAAATATGCAACCTTGGGTAGATATATTAGGTTATAGCGGCCATGCACGGCTGGCGCCTGCGCCTCCTTCGCGTCTCGCAGCGTCCCCTTGTTGGGCTCGGTGGTGGGTGGCTGGCATGGCCGCCGAATAAGCTATCAAATTTATGGGAACCCCTAGACCTCTCACAACTAATCGCCCCTCCAAGAGGTGGCGCACCGATGCAATTTTCGAATTTGTTCTAAACAAAAAAGATAACTTCCCCAAGTACCACATAATTCACTGTGAAAGTACAGAAAAGCAAGCTAGAAGTATTTCACTTTTCCTTGTGTCCAAATGTCTCATAGAAAAGCTGGGCGCAGGCTACAAGGCCACAAAGACCGCCAGTGGTGACTTGTTACTTGAAATAAAAGACAACGCACAGTACCAGAGAACACATAAACTCACAGCATTGGGCGATCAGCCTATCACAATCACACCGCATCAAACCATGAACACAGTGAAGGGTGTTGTATCAGAAAGAGACCTGATGGACCTCTCTGATGATGAACTGCTAACATGCTGGAAAGAGGAAAACGTCATTCAGGTGCAGCGTATCAAATAAGAAGAGAAAATAAGAAAATCCAAACGAAGCACATCATACTAACATTCGCATCTAGCACCCTCCCCACAGAAATAGCAATAAGATATCTCAAATTGCCAGTTAGACCATACATACCCAACCCGCGGCGCTGCTTTAAGTGTCAGAGGTACGGGCACGGCTCCCAGAGCTGCCGAGGACAGCTTATCTGCGCGAAATGCGGCACCAAAGGTCATACCGCTGACGATGACTGTCAGCTACAAGTGCACTGCGCAAACTGTGAGGGCGACCATCCTGCATATTCCAGGTCATGCGTGGCCTGGAAAATGAAAAAAGAAATTATTAATACAAAGTTTAAATTGAACATAAACTTCCGTGAAGTGCGACAGCGCGTTTCCCCGCATTTTGGTGGGAACACATCGTATGCCGAAGTGGTGCGAGGGGGGTCAGCACCACTTCGGCTTTCGGCAATGCCTTGGACCACGCCCAGCGTGCCAAGGCAAACGCCACAAGTCCCATGGGGGGAGCAGCCTTGGCTGCCCCACCCTCCTTCAATACAGCCCCACCGAAGGCCCCTGTGAACCTTGGCAGCAGCCAGGGCACCACACAAACTACAGAGGTCCCCTCGACCTCCAGCCCGGTGGGGTTTAAGGCTCCGTCCGTCACGACGAAGCCTACAACGAAAACAACATAATCTGTCGTCTCTCCTGAGGCAATGGACACATACGGCACCGGCGCAGACTGCGCCAAAGGAGCGGCGGGGTTCACTCGACCGCTCTAAAAAAGACAAAACTATAATTACAGTGCCTTCTAAAGGCTCCGTAAGATAAGTCACTTCTCTCTTTAGACACCAGCCACACTCATTTCGTACACACAGCACTCCTTTACTCCCATAATGGAGACACAAATTATGCAATGGTACGTCAGAGGACTACTTCGAAACCTCGACGATGTCCAAGAACTTCTACACAAACATTCTCCAAAAGTGCTGTGTGTACAGGAAACACACTTAAAATCCAAGAATACAAATCTTTTGCGTCAATATGTTGTCTTCCGAAAGGACGGAGATGATGCTGTGGCGTCATCTGGTGGTGTAGCCATTATAGTTAATTGAGGAGTAGCGTGCAGTCATCTACCACTACTAACATCCCTAGAGGCAGTGGCTGTTCGAGCAGTTCTATTGAACAAGCTCGTCACCATCTGCTCTCTATACATACCGCCGCAACACCGCCTGGAAAAACATGATTTCCAGTCTTTAATAGATGAGTTACCAGACCCTATTTGGTTCTAGGGGACCTGAAGCGCACATCAGTTTATGGGGTGACTGTCGATGTGATGCACGAGGTCGTCTCATTGAACAGTTCCTTTTTTCATCAGGTGCTTGTCTGTTGAATAGAAAAGAGGCAACATATTATAACCTTGCAAACAATACTTACTCCTCCATAGACCTCAGTATCGCATCTCCTTCACTTCTATCATTACTTCAGTGGAAAGTCATAAATAATCCATATGGTAGTGATCATTTTCCTTTAGTTTTAAGCACACCAATAACATATGAATGTCCTCCACATGTTCCAAAATGGCTGGTGAACAAAGCTGACTGGGAACAATTTCAAAAGGTTACACACTTAAGTTGGACCGACATATGCGGATTAGGCATAGATGAAGCTGTGCAGTGCTTCACGGCTTTTCTTACTGACGCAGCAGCCAAGTGCATTCCATAAACAACTTGACTGCGCGGCAAACGACACGTCCCGTGGTGGAACACTGAGTGTCAGATTGCGCGAAAGGAACAGAACAGGGCATGGAGGTTGCTGCGCAACTCGCCGACAGCGGAAAACCTTGAGAGCTTTAAGAAAATAAAATCTCGAGGCAAGAGAACGTGTCGGCAGGCCAGAAGAGAAAGCTGGCACAAGTTTTCATCAGAGATAAATTCATATACACAAGAGGCTAAAGTCTGCGACATGGTTCGTAGGGTAGCAGGAAGACAAGTACACTCACTCCCACTCGTAAACACACAGGGTTACAGCCTGGAAGATCAGGCGAACTTCCTCGGTGCACACTACGAGCAAGTGTCTAGCTCGGCACACTATACTGAAGTTTTTCAAAGATATAAAGCAAGGATAGAAAAACAAACTAGGATATTAGTGCACAAAACACGAGGCATACAATCAACCTTTCAACTTAGCTGAGCTACAAACATCACTAAACTCTAGCAGTAATTCTGCACCAGGCTACGACCGTGTCACGTATGAAATGTTGAAAAACCTGCCCGCTAAAACGCGAAAAACTTTACTCTCTCTATACAATGCTATCTGGCTTTCGGGCACCATCCCTGCTTTCCGAAAAGAGGCTATTGTTATCCCTATTTTGAAACAGGGCAAGGAACCTTTCTCAATTTCAAGTTATAGGCCGATTGCACTAACCAGCTGCCTTTGTAAACATTTTCAAAAATTGATAAACCGCCGACTTTACATTTCCTTGAAACACACAATCTGCTCGACTAGTTCCGGTGTGGGTTTCGAGAGGGTAGATCCACCACCGACCATTTGGTGCGTATCGAGGCACAGATCCGAGACGCTTTTGTCCACAAACAATACTTCTCAGTGTTTCTCGATATCGAGAAGGCTTACGACACAACAAGGCATTTTGGGATATCAAGAGACTTGTCTCACCTGGGTGTGCGCGGTAGAATGCTTTCCATAATTGAAAGTTACTTGTCCAATCGAAAATTTCGCGTCCGTGTGGGCAGTACTCTCTCCCAAACATTTGTGCAAAAAACGGGAGTACCGCAAGGTGGTGTACTTCGTTGTACACTTTTTATTATTAAAATGAATTCCTTGCACCTGTCCATCCCCCGTAGCATGTTCTATTCCACATATGTCGATGTCGTCCAGCTTGGCTTTAAGTCATGCAACCTAGCAATGTGTGAGCGGCAGGTTCAGTTAGGTTTAAACAAGCTCTCCAAATGGGCAGAGGAAAACGGATTCCAGCTGAACCCAGAAAAAAGCACGTGTGTCTTGTTCTCCCGAAAGAGAGGCGTACACTCAGAACCTGACATTGAACTGAACGGTCAACGTCTGTCTGTCAATGCGGAGCATGAATTCTTAGGCTTAAGCTTGGACAACAAGTTGACATTGTACCACACATCAAGTATTTAAAAACAAAATGTTTAAAAGCCCGGAGTAATATGAAAGTGTTGTCACGTACTACGTGGGGTAGTGACAGGCAATGCCTCATGAACCTGTACAGAAGCCTCATTCGCACCCGCTTAGATTATGGGGCCGTTGTCTATCAGTCTGCTACTCAAAGTGCACTGAAGATGCTGGACCCTGTGCACCATTTGGGCATCCGCCTTTCTACGGGTGCTTTTCGCACCAGCCCCGTACAAAGCCTTTATGTTGAGTCAAATTAGTGGTCGCTTCATCTACAGAGAACTTATATGTCCTTTGTATATTTTTAAGGTGAAAGCAGACAAGAAGCACCCCTCATACTCTACTATTAATTATCTGTCGAGCTACATTCCGTTTCAAAACAGGCCTTCGATGAGGCAGCCCTTCTCAGTTCGCCTGAAGGGTCTAGCTGAAGAAACAGGAGTGTCACTTGAACACAGTATAATGGCTCCTGTAGCATACCCGCCACCTTGGCAGTGGCAGACTATAGACTGCGATAAGTCTTTCCGAGAAGTTACAAAACATGTTCCTATTGCCCATATCTGAACATACTTTCTGGAACTTCAACACAAATACACACGTCCTGTGTTCTTTACATATGCCTCCAAGTCTAACTCCTCTGTGTCCTACGCTGCTGTCGGACCATCCTTTTCGGATGCTGGCCCTCTACATCCAGGCCCAAGTATCTTTCCAGCGGGAGCTTACGCGATACTTGTGGCAGCTAAACACATCAAACATTTACAATACAAAAAGCAGTAATTTATACAGACTCGCTCAGTGTGGTAACGGCTCTGCACAGTCTTAAAAAACAAAGAAACCCGGTCCTTGTCTCACTTTACTCAATTTTGTGCACACTCCACACACTCAAACAACATGTTGTAGTATGCTGGGTGCCAGGGCACCGTGAGATCCAAGGCAACGTGAGGGCGGATCAGCTCGCTGCATCCGTTCACAAAAGCACTGCCCTTACATCCATATTAATCTCGGCCCTTCACCTTAAGCGGTATCTTAAACGAAACCTCAGGGTACACTGGCAGACCAAGTGGGATAAACACACACACAACAAACTACACGTTGTCAAGCCACACCTTGGCCATTGGCCACCAGTATCAAAATCACGTCTAACACTAACGAGACTCAGGATAGGACACACATACACGACACACACACATCTTTTGTCCGGTGGTGATCCACCATTGTGTGATAAATGTGGTGAGGCATTAACAGTTCTTTACGTTTTAATCCAATGTAATCAGTTAGACACTCTAAGAAGACAACACTTTCCATTACCCTACCGACAACATATACCTTTACACCCTGCAATGTTTGTCGGTAGGGAACCACTTTTCACCCATAAATCATTGTTAGCTTTTTTAAGATATGTCAATTTTTACCATGTAATATACCCAGGCAATGCGTAGCGTGACCTCTCAAGAGAGGTTGCTGCTGCTGTGACTACTTTTAAAAGCACTTGCCTCGCAACCCTTGGACACAAGGGCGCTGATGAGGCACGTGTGCTAGTGCCAAATATTTTTACATGTTTTTATTATCAAAACCTTTGTCACCCTTTTTAATATGCATATCACGCCACTGTCATGTCTTTAATACTCATGTGTACCCGCAATATCGCGAGGAATTTTAAGGCCACTACACAGCCACGCAACATATCATTGTCCACATCTCTATACTCATAGCAATGGCGCTCTTTGGCCATCAATTGGCCCTTGCGCCATAAAACGCCACACATCATCATCATTATTGATAGACGAACTACCTGAAAATTATCTGGTCGTTGGGGACATGAACGCACATAGCAGTATGGGGGGGTATTCTCGCTGTGATGCACGAGGTCCCCTCATTAAACAGTTTCTCTTCTCTTCCGGTTCATGTCTGTTAAATATGAAGGAACCAACTTACTATAACATCGCCAAACAAATACTCGCCTATAGACCACAGTATTGCATCTCCTTCACTTCTACCCGTACTGAAATGGAAAGTCATAAATAATCCATGTGGAAGTGACCAATATCCTTTATTTTGTGTACATCATTATGTGAAGGACGTGTAAACAAAGCCGACTGGGAACAATTTGATTATAATACTCAGTTAGGTTGTACCGGAATGTGTGTGTTAGGCATAAATAAAGCTGTGCAGTACTTCACAGCTTTTCTTACTAACGCAGCACCCAAATGCATCCCGCAAACATCTGGACATCCCGGCAAGTGACGCGTGTCATGGAGGAACAATGAATGACGAAATGCGCGAATGGAGCAGAACAAGGCATATAGGAAGCTCTCTGAACCTATTGACAGCAAACAACATTGGCAGCTCTCAAAAAATAAAATCTCAAGGCAGGAGAGCGCGTTGGCAGACCAGAAGGGAATGTAGGCATTTAACAGGAATCAACTAGTACAAACAGGAGGCTAAAGTGTGGAGCATGGGTAGTTGGGTAGCAGAAAGACAAGTACACCTACGCCCACTCGTGAACGCACAAGACGACAGCTTGGAAGATCAGGCAAACTTCCTCGGCGCCCACTTCGAACGGGTGTCCAGCTCGTCAAACTTTACTGACGCTTTCCAAAACTTAAAAACAAGAAATGAAAAGCAATAACTAGAACACAATTGTTCAAAACACGACACATACAACCAGGCTTTCCGCTTGGCTGAGCTCAAGACATCACAAAACTCCTGCAGTGTTTCCGCGCCAGGCTCTGATTGAGTGGTGTATGACAGGCTGAAAAACCTGCCAATGGAAACACGAAAAACCTTACTTTGTACAATGCTATCTAGTTTCCTGGCGCTGTCGCTGCTTCCTGGCAAGAGGCTAATAATATTCCAAATTGAAAAAAGGCAAGGACCTTTTGTCAGTTTCAAGTTATAGGCCTAATGCACTGACAAGCTGGTTTTTCAAACTTGTCTGAAAAGTATTATTAACTGCCGACTTGTACATTTCCTTGAAATAAACAATTTGCTCGACCCATTTCAGTGTGAGTATCGAGAGAATAGGTACAACACCGACCACCTTGTTCGTATCGAGGCCTAGGTCAGAGATACTTTCGTCCACAAGCAATACTTCCCTTCTGTGTTCCTCGATATCGGAAAAGTTTGTGATACAACATTGCGCTTTGGAATATTTAGAGAGCTGTCCCACCTTGGCGTGCGTGGCAAATGCTTACTACATTCAAAGGTTACTTGTCAAACCGGACATTCCGCGTTCGAGCAGGCAGCGTTCTTTCCCAAATATTGGTCCAAGAAACAGGCGCGTGGCAACGTGGTGTGCTTAGCAGCACACTTATTATTAACAAAATGAATTCTTCGCGCTTTACTATCCCTCGCAATATGTTTTATTGTACATATGTTGACGACGTCCAGCTTGGTTTCAAATATCGTAATCTGGCGTGTGTAAGTGGCAGGTTCACCTTGGTTTGAACAAAGTAATTCAGTGGGCATTAGAAAACGTGTTCCGACTAAATGCAAAAAAAGCACGTGGTTCTTCTTCTTCAGAAAGAGAGGCATTCATTCGGAACCCAATATTTCACTGCATGGGCAAAGTTTTTCTGTTATTACTGAACACAAATTATTAGGCCTAATCTTGGACGTGAAGCTAACCTTCATACCACACAATTATCTAAAGAACAAGTTCATCAATGTCATGATTGTTCTAAAAGAGTTACCACGCACAATGTTGGGAAGTGATAGAAGGCGTCTGATTGATTTGTATACAGCTCTCATGAATACTCGCCTAGACTATAGGGCAATAGCATATCAGTATGCGACATCTACTAAACCTAAATTGCTTAGCCCTGTACATCATTCTTCTTACATCCTTATTTGTGGAAAGTTTGTCGCGTTTTTAAGAAAGCAGCACTATGGTGACTCCTGATAATCTATAGATGTTTGATCGACACCCTGACTTTTTGCTGTCTGCATGACTCCTGATATATCCAAGAAAGAAAATCACTTCTCGCAATCTATGAATTATATGTTTAGTAGTTGGCTGTGCTCCGTATTGCCGCAGTAAAATATATACAATGTGCTATTTCCGATTCGCGTGACCTGATTCCTTGGGCATTCTACGTTGCTGTTTTACCACTGCATCTTTTGCTCGCACCTCCGGGCTTCTTCGCTGTCTTCGCATACATTGACAGACGTAAGTCGCGCTCTGCCTTCATAGAAGCAGGTTGTTGTTGGCATTGCCGCTTCACCTTTCAGAGTGAGATCTCTTTCAAAATCATTTTCATTCATTACAAAAAGAGTGTGTGGTCTGTAAAGCACTTATTGGTCATCGTAACCGTGTGGTCTATATTAGAACTTTGCGTGAGCTGTGCCGACTAACAAACAATGCTCAGCGGATTAGTCTAGACTTTAAGGGGCTCCAAAAAAAGAGCGAACGTTAGAAATAAAAGCATAAAACTGAACAACGCAGAAACCATACTTGTATCTTCGTCATGGTCCCCTCCACCCCTCTTCTGAAAGCTCCCCTAAAGGTGATTTGTTGCAGCTGCTTTTTGCGTCGTGAGCTTTATTGGAAGAGGATATCGTGAAGTCAACTTCACGTGGTGGCTTTTGGTCCTAGCTGTCGCTTCATGGTTATAAAATTATATTCAAACCTAACTTGTCACATTCACTCGCTACGCGTATTCATCCAGAAATTTCTTTACTTGGTATGAAGGCTTACAGCATGTGATTTGCACAATGCTGCATGGGTGAATTCATTATTTAGTAGATATGTGCCGATATTTAACATCCCTATGGCACATTAAATTACTTGAAAGCACAGTCACTGTGTCCATGTTTGTCTTACATCTCTTCGATTTGGACTCAATAAAAGTTTAATACGGCGTTAATCGAAAAATACTAATAGGAATCTTGGTCACTTAAACAGAAGATTTTGTGTTAGACCTATTTGTGCAGATGTTGTAGTTCAGCATACCACATTAAACAAATCTCTAGCAGAATACGCTGCAAGTACTTGCTATAGGTCGGACTGAAATATAATTTACGAAAGTATTGCAAATTAAATTCTCCTTAAACGTGAGTTATGTACTGAAGTAATACATCTCGTGGCGCATGCCGTGCACATAAACGGTGCTTGCAGCACTCCAAGTAAAAGTAGTAGGCAACGACACATGTCACTGTAATTGTAATGCGCCTTTATTTTTGGTATATCATTATTTTAAATCAGCCATTTCAGCACATGGGCAGACATATTCAGAGAGCGTGTCACTGATTCATTTTTATGTCGCATATTCTCTCCAAGAAGAAATACTTCAAGTTTCTGTAGGTGTATTACGCCCTCATTCTCATCGATAGGTTTCTGAATGAAAGGAGATCGGTCTTGGAGGAGTACATCATCTCTCACTGCGTAGATGACTACAGATACCACTTTAGCTCTATGTGATTTATTTTTTTATTTATTTGTTGATGAGTTTGACACAATGTGAATTGAGCAGCCAGCTTTGGCACAGAGTATATGGAAATCATTTCGTTGAATGGACACTAAACTAAGAGCTGAGTCACTACTAACAAAGAACTCTCACCACATTTTTTCTGGAATGACATTATTTGTAGTAAAACTTGAGATAATTTTATTCTAAGCATCGGCAAATAATGAAACAACTCTTCAACAGTGGCCTTCTCAGTGCTTTAACTCTAAGCTACCTCTAGCTGGCTACTTCTATAAACAAAGAAAACACGCTTATGAGCACATCACAAGAAAAAAACTTAAATTAATCATTGTTTACATTAATAGAAAAGTCTGACAAGTATAATAAATAACTATGTTAATAAATTAACCAATCAAAGTTTGTCAGAGGTACAAGTGTTCTTTCAGCAAAAATAACGGGCTAGCCACGTAATTGGTATTGTAATAAAGCAATGTCTTCTAACATCCCAGTATCATAGGCGTACTGCGGGCCAATATTTTTCCGTCGCCGACATTGAGAATATGACCTCAATATAAAGCTGGTTTTTCGTGCGGCTAATTGAAAGGTACAAGGTTAAATTATCAAAAAAGTCACAAACAGCAGCCATTCTTCAGCGCACATAATCAAGATAGCCGCCTTGTTGAGAAATACGTAGCGCCAACTGTACGCAGGGAAACACGCCCACTGCTTTCTTTCTTAAGCACCATCTTGCTTCCTTTAGGAATGTGGTTTGGAACGCACAACCGCAATACTTGCGTTCACGATGCTGTGTTTTCTTGCATGGCCTATGAGACACCGTTCCACTCGTGTAAAAGGGAAGCGAAAAGAAAGTTGCGTTTTCAAAAAGCACGGCATAATATCGCTTGTGTTGCATCGTTATGGAGAGGAAGGTAGAAAAACTAGCAACGGAGAAGGCCCACCATATGCACGTGACATTCGTGCATATAGAAAGCAAGCACACTTTCATGAGAGCCCCACCGTGGTGGTATTGTGGCTAAGATACTCGACTGCTGACTTGCGGGTAGCGGGATTGAATCCCGGCTGCGGCGGCTGCATTTCCGATGGAGGCGTAAATGCTGTAGGCCCGTGTACTCAAACTTGGGTGCACGTCAAAGAACACCAGGTGGTGGAAATTTGCGGAACCCTTCACTACGGCAATATGTGACGTTACACATCACATATCAATCAATCAACACTTTCATCAGATAAAAAAAATTATTTCCATGGTGTAAACAAAAGATGGAGTGATTACCACAAGCACATCTGCTAGAACTGCTGGCCATAGCCCACTCACTCTGGCGGTAAGATCTGTTGTAGGCTTTGTACTAGTGCTAGAGGTGACGTACTATGACTGACTTTTTGCTTGTCGTTAGCATTTCAGTCACCTGATGATCTAATATTATATACTCGCTCGGTCAGTGATAATGGAGGCAAAGCTGCATGCCAAGGCTACTTCTTACACTCGGTATTTTTGATTATATATGGTGTTTTTTGGCGCAAGGGGCATTTGATGGCCAAAGAGCACCAGTTCATGGGACAAGAGATGTGGACAATGATTGTGATTAGCGGCTGTATAAGGGCCATGAAATTGCTCGCGGTAAGGCGGGTAAAAACATACAAGTAATAAAGTCATGACCATGCTGTGAAAGGTGTGTGTGGTGCGAATAGATGAACAAAGTTGGTGATAATAAAAGACGATGGCGGATATGTATGGCATTAGCACAAGTGCCTTACTCGTTCATACACTTGCGTCCAAGGGCCGTGAGGCAAGTGCTTTCTTGTGTAGCCACCGCAGCGAAAACCTCTCAGGAGAGGTCGTGCTACGGAATGCCTAGGTGTATGATATGAAAACTATGAATTTCTTTTAAAAACGCTAGCAATGATTTATAACTAAAAAGCGGTTCCCTACCGACGAACATTGCAGGGTGTAAAGGTATATGTTGTCGGTAGGGTAATGGAAAGTGTTGTGTTCTTATAGTGTCCGATTGTTTGCACTGAATTAAAATGTGAAGAACTGTTAGTGCTTCACCACATCTGTCACACAATGGTGGGTCACCACCGGACAAAAGATATGAGTGTTTCGTGTATGTGTGTCCTATCCTGAGTCTCGTTAGTATTACCTCTGTATGACGCGATTTTGATACTGGCAGCCAATAACCAAGGTGTGGCTTAATAATGTGTAGTTTGTTTTGTGTGTGTGTATCCCCCTTGCTCTGCCAGTAGTCCCTGAGGTTTTGTTTGAAAGAGGGCTTAAGATCAAGGGCCGAGATGAATATGGGTGTAGGGGCAGTGCTTTTGTGGACGGATGCAGCGAGCTGATCCGCCCTCACATTGCCTTCGATCTCACGGTGCCCTGGCACCCAGCACACTACAACATGTTGTTTGAGTGTGTAGAGTGTGCACAAAATAAAGTAAAGTGAGACAAGGACCGGGATTTTTTGTTTTTTAAGACTGCACAGAGCCGTTACCACACTTAGGGAGTCTGTGTAAATTACTGCTTTTTGTATTTGTAATTGTTTTATGTGTTTAGCTGCCACAAGTATCGCGTAAGCTTCTGCTGTGAAGATACTAGTGCCTGGATGTAGAGGGCCAGCATCCGAAAAGGATGGGCCGACAGCAGCGTAGGACACAGAGGAGTTGGATTTGGAGGCGTCTGTAAAGAACTCAGGACGTGCGTATTTATGGTCAAGTTCCAGGAAGTATGTTCGGATATGGGCAATAGGCCATGTTTTGTAACTTCTAGAAAGGACACATCACAGTCTATAGTCTGCCATTGCCACGGTGGTGGATATGCTACAGGAGCCATTAAGCTGTGTTCAAGTGAGACTCCAGTTTCCTCAGCTAGACTTTTCAGGTGACGTAAGAAGGGCTGGCTCATCGAAGGCCTGTTTTGAAACAGAATTGAGCTCGACAAATCATTAAGAGTAGAGTATGAGAGTGCTTCTTATCTGATTTCATCATAAGGAAATAAACAAAGGACATGTAAGTTCTCTGCAGATGAAGCGACCACTCATTTGACTCAACATAAAGGCTCTCTATGGGGCTGGTGCGAAAAGCACCCGTAGAAAGGCGGATGCCCAATAGGTACACGGGGTCCAGCATCTTCAAAGCACTTTGAGTTGCAGACTGATAAACAACGGCCCCATAGTCTAAGCGGGTGCGAACGAGGCTTCGATAAAGATTCATGAGGCATTGCCTGTCACTACCCCAAGTAGTACGTGACAACACTTTTATAACATTCATTGCTTTTAAACATTTTGTTTTTATATACTTTATGTGTGGTACCAAGGTCAACTTGTTGTTCAAGATTAAGCCTAAGAATTTATGCTCTGCTTTGACGGACAGACGTTGCCCGTTCAGTCGAATGTCAGGTTCCGACTGCATGCCTCTCTTTCGAGAGAACAAGACACACGTGCTTTTTTGTGGGTAAGTCGAAATCCGTTTTCATCTGCCCATTTGGAGACCTTGTTTAAACCCAGCTGAACCTGCCACTCACACATTGCGAAGTTGCATGACTTGAAGCCAAGCTGGACGTCGTCGACATATGTACAATAGAACATATTGCGGGGGATGGACAAGTGCAAGGAATTCATTTTGATGAGAAAAAGCGTGCAGCTAAGTACACCACTTTGTGGCACGCCTGTTTCCTGGACAAATGTTTGGAAAAGAACCGTGCCCACTCGGACACGGAATGTCTGGTTTGACAGGTAACTTTCGATTAGGTGAAACATTCTTCCGTGCACGCCAAGGAGGGACAGGTCTCTTAGAATTCGAAAACGCCATGTTGTATCATAAGCCTTTTCGATATCGAGGAACACAGAGAGAAAATATTGTTTATGGACAAAGGCGTCTCTGATCTGTGCCTCGATACCAACAAGGTGGTCTGTGGTTGATCTACTTTCTCGAAACCCGCACTGAAATGGGTCGAACAATTTGTTTGTTTCAAGGATATGTACAAGTCGGCAGTTTATCATTTTTTCGAAGACTTTGCACAAGCAGCTTGTCAGTGCAATAGGTCTGTAGCTTGAAGCTAAAGAAGGGTCCTTGCCCTCTTTCTAAAAGGGAATAATAATAGCCTCTTTCCAGGAGGTAGGGATAGTGCCAGAAAACCAGATAGCATTGTATAAACAAAGTAAGGTTTTTCGTGTTTCGGCTGGTAGGTTTTTTAACATTTCATACACCACACGGTCAGAACCTGGGGCAGAAGTACTGCAGTAGTTTAGAGATGTTCGGAGCTCAGCTAGACTGAAAGCTTGGTTATACGCCTCGTATCTAGTGGATTTGTGTTCGAGTTTCTGCTTTTCTATTCTTGTTCTGTATTTTTGGAAAGTGTTGGTATAGTTGGACGAGCTGGATATCTGTTCAAAGTGTGCACCGAGGAAGTTTGCCTGATCTTCCAAGGTATCACCCTGAGTGTTTACGAGTGGAAGTGTGTGTACTTGTTTTCCTGCTATTCTACCGATCATGTTACAGTCTTTAGCCTCCTGTCTGTATGAATTGATCCCTGACAAAAACTTCTGCCAGCTTTCTCTTCTGGCCTGCCGACGCGTTCTCCTGCCTTGAGACGTTATTTTTTTTGAAGGTGTCAAGATTTTCGGCTGTCGGTGAGTTCTGAAGCAGCCTCCAAGCTCTGTTTTGCTGTTTGCGCGCGTTTCGACATTCAGAGTTCCACCGTGGCACACGTTGTTTTCCAGGGTGTCCATTTGTTTGTGGGATGCATTTTGTTGCAGCATCAATCAAAAACACTGTGAGTAGTTGACAGCAACATCAATGTTCAAAGTACATATGTCATTCCAACCTTGACGAGTGATGTTATAAAACTGTTACCAGTCGGCTCTGTTTATGAGCCACTTGGGAACACGTGGTGGACACTCAGTTACTTGAGTTGTGCTCAAAACTACGGGAAAGTGGTCACTTCCGTACAGATTACTGACGACTTTCCACTGGAGTAGAGGCACAAGAGATGCAGATACTATGCTTAGGTCTATGGAGGAGTAGCTGTTATTAGCGAGATTATAATAGGTTAGCTTTTTTCGACTTAGGAGACACGCGCTCGACGAGAGAAGGAACTGTTCAATCAGTCGACCTCGCACGTTATACCGAGAATCACCCCATAGCCTGCTATGCGCAATAAAGTCTCCAAGGAGAACATAAGGTTCTGGAAGCTGATTAATTAAAGAGTTTAAATCACGTTTTTGCAGCTGATAGCTAGGAGGAATGTAAATAGTGCAGATTGTGATCAGTTTATCAAAAAGAACCGTTCGAACAGCCACTGCCTCAAGAGATGTTTGTAGTTGTAAGTGTGTGCATGCAGTTCCTTGTTTCACTATGATGGCAACACCACCGGATGATGTCATGGCATCATCACGGTCCTTTCGAAAAATAACGTATTTACGAAGAAAATTTGTGTGTTTTGAGTTAAGGTGTGTTTCTTGTACACACAGTACTTTTGGTGAGTGTTCGTGTAAGAGTTCTTGGATGTCGTCAAGGTTTCTCAGAAGGCCCCTGACGTTCCATTGTATAATTTGAGTGTTCATGGTGAATGTAAAATAATGCTGTGTGTACGAAAAGCGAGGGGCTGTTTAGCCGGGGAGTATGAGTTCACTTACAAGGGCCATCACCAGGCCCTGTTATTTGCTTTTTTGTTTTCTTGGCGCGCTCCAAGGAGCCACGCCACTCTTTCGGCACCAAGGGTGCCCACGTATCCATTGCCTCCTCGGAGGCACTGGATGCCCGCACGTGTGGCTGTTCGAATTTCTGGCCTCGCCTGGTGATGGGAGGCCTTGAAACCCGAAGACTCTGGAGTCTCCGGTCTCTGTTTGGGAGTAGGCGGTGTAGCCTGGGCTACAGCTGCCTTGGGGGCAGGTGCCACAACCACCGGCTCGGTATGCGCGGGCCGAAGGAGTGCGAGGGCTGGTGCGGCGGTGCTTCTGACTCTCCGCATCAGCGTATGTAGGTCCATAGAATGGAGCGACTCTTCGCCGTGCTTCCTTGAATGATATGTTTTCCTTCACCTTTAATGTAATTATTTTTTCCAGTATGTGCAGGAGCGTGAATATGCGGCATGGGTTCCTTCGCAGTTTACACAGTGTGGCGGTTGTTTGCAGTTCTCAGACACGTGGCCTAGGACTCCACATTGTGCACAAGTTTGGCGACCTCGACAGGTTTTAGAGCTATGGCCATACCTCTGGCATTGGAAGCAATGACGAGGGTTTGGTATATACGGCCTGATAGATGTCTTCGTGTACCGTGTTTGAATGGAATCTGGTAGTTTACTGGATGCAAACGTGAGTATCAAGTGTTTCGTTGGTATTTCCTTATTATCTCTTCTGATGATAATTATCTGTACATTATTGACATTTTGGCTCTTTCACCCTTTAAAAGTTCAGTTTCGGTCAGGCCAAGTAAGTCTGCATCAGATACCACTCCGCGAGTAATGTTCATAGATCTGTGTGGTGTTACGGTGATCGGTACGTCACCGAACGTGGAGAGGCTGTCTAGCTTTACAAATTGTGCTTTGTCCCGAATTTCAAGAAGACGGTCTCCGCTAGCCATTTTGGTTACTTTGTATCCAGCCCCGAGAGTTTCAGTAAGACACCTGTTAACTACGAAAGGAGATACGGTCCAGGCTTGCTTTCCGGTTTTTTTCACAGTGAATGACGTGGAAGTGGGGAAAAGTTTCTATTGGCTGGTTGAAAAAATTCATGTCGTCAGTGCGTACCCGCTTTAGGCTGGTACATTTCAGACAGTTGAGGGAATGCTCCATGCATGCCGGTCTTATTTTTGTTCAGCAGCGTTGGCGGCCACCCACCACGAAGCCCAACAAGGGGACGCTGCAAGTTTGCAGGTGCTGAAAGCTTGCAGACATCAGCCGTACAACACTGCCATAACCCAATGCGCCTAGACCAAGGTAGGCTCTTTGCACAGGGTTAACCCTTGCCGCCGAGAAAATTGGAAGTAAACCGAAGAGAGAAGTAGACAGGAAAGCTAAAAAAGTAAGAAAGACGAAGGTGTAGGGAGAGAGAGATAGGAAAAGGCGACTGCCGATTTCCCCTGGGTGGGTCAGCCCAGGGGTGCCGTCTACGTGAAGCCGGGGCCAAAGGGGTGTATTGCCTCTGCCGGGGGGGCCTTAATGATCCAATCACCCAGCGTCGGCTCAACCCCCAGGATCTCCTTTTCCCCGGACACGGCAAAGCCACGCACGGCTAGGCGTGGGAGGGAGTAGAAACTCCCCCGTTAGCTCGGGTCCGTGGTGTCGCTACACACAAAACGCCTACTTGTGCAGGCGGCCCTGCGGGGACACTCAGTATTTTTACCTAAACACACCTATAACTTGCGTGCCACATCTAGTAGCATTTCGCCTATGCTTTCAGTCGAGCTTAGTTCAAATAGAATATAAAAACTATTGAAGGACGCTGATGAAAGTGAATCTGGTGGTCCAGGCAAAATTTCTCCGCGTATACTTAAGCGGTCGCGGGGCCAGTTTTTATGTACCTGTATGCAATTTTTGAAGTATCATTAGAGACAGGTTTCTTGCCACATGTCTGGAGGACTTCGCACGTGGTGCCAATACATATATATGATTTAAAAGAGAACATTGATAACTATAGATCAATATCGCTTGCGTCTATTGTAAAATAGTTGAACACATTTCATATGAACAAATAATCAATCGTTTAAAGATGCACAAGGTACTCATCAACAAACAGCGTGAATTCCAAAGAGGACTTTCTAGCACAACACAATTAGTAGAATTATTTCATGATGCTATATCGGGCGTAGGTAGTGTAGGATAGCTTAACGTTGTGTTCCTGGATTTTTTAAAGCATTTGACATGATGTCACGCTCACTCTTACTGATTTACCTTACGACCTTAAATATCGATTAGACCGTTTTTAATTGGTTGAAATGCTACCATTCTTAAGACAAACCATAGTAATGTAAGGAAAATGCTCCAAAACGCTAATTTTAATTCAGGGGTACCACAGGGCTCCGTTCTGGGTCTGCAATATTTTTTATTTATGGTACTGCTATCTCAGCAAGAATTTCATCTTCATTATGGTTGTTCGCTGACGAAAGTGTCATGTACAAAAACATTCTATTCACAGTGATGCATGAGCATTTCAGCAATACTTATCACTGATTTATAACTGTTGTGTGAAGTGGAAGAAGATTTGGAAAATAACACAGAGTGTATATAACTCATTTGCAAAAACGATCAAACCATTTCTGTCATGGTACCACCTGAACAATGTACAGATAAAACAAGATGATGTATACAAGTACTTAGGTGTGCTACTATAATCTAAATGTTCATAGAGGCTGCGGGTGGACACTGTCATTGCCCAAGCTGGTAAGGTATAAATCTCATTCAAAGAAACTTGGGATGTTGGCAAGCCAATTTGAAACGTGTGGCATACACACTTGCATCAGACATATCTTTCAATACAGTTGTGTCGTGCGGGACCCCACCGAGGCAATCCTAATTGCTGCTCTCTACCAAATACAAAGTTGTGCAGCCTGGTTTGTCTTGCGACGGTATTGGAGGAGGGCGAGCTGCAGTGCAATGAAAGCTGAGCTAGAAACGCAACAATAAGTAGAAATGAAAATATTTTATACAATTCAATTTAATAAACTAGAACTACAAAAAGTTTTACACACGCAAACCTCACTATATTTCAGAAAGCTTTGGTCATAGTTGTAAAATCCTGCAGTACTCAGCTAAAAGGAAAGTAAGAGCCGATTCATTTTTCCGACAAAATAAACATTAAAAACGCTAACTGAAAGGCAAGTTCATATTAGAAATGTAGCTGAATAGAAGAAATCTTCAATCGTATTATGAACTTGCTTTTCTGTTAGCGTATTTGAATGTTTATTTTTTTAGACAAAATAAACATTGAAATACGCTAACTGAAAAGGAAGTTCAAATTGGCAATGAAGATGTATTTTATTCAGTGCTGCAAACTTGTCCTGAACGACGGTGTATATATTTAGTAAAAGAATGATATTATGTGTGCGAAGAAAGGTGTATTTCAGTTATCTATTTGTGAAGAAAGTTGTATTTATGAGCGCAAAAATATGTAATTCGCTCATTGATGTAAGCTCCCTGCTACAATGCCTTCTGGCGCTGCGTGGCGTCCGATGAATAAAGAATAAAGAGTAAACAACAGAAGATTTCATTTGAGGAAGCTTTAGTGGAAGTAGGGGAGAATAGTGAAGGTAGAAGTATGGCGTGCGTGTGATATTTAGTGTTCGCTATTTTTATGTACACAGCACCTTACGCTCTAGGCTGGTGCGCTAATTGTTGTCCGTTATCCAGCGAACCTTATGCAAGGTGCCCAATACAGGAAATGACGATGACGCTGACGCATAAGACTTTACAGAGCAAGCAGTTTTTTTTGTCATGAATGGTAGCGATCTTAAAAGAGCTCTCACACCTGAAAGGTGAAGCGGCAACGCCAACAACTTGCTACTCTGAAGGCAGAGCGTGGCATATAGTTGTCATTGTATACCTATACAGCAAGCAAGCCCTGAGGCGACAGATCAAGAAGCAGAGGTGGAAGAGCGATGCGAAACACGCTGCACCCCCGCACAAAACTTCAGGTCACGCGAAGCGGGAAGAGCACATTGCGTATACTGTAATCGAGAAAGGCTGAGAATACACCCCACCACTATACATATAACTCATAGAATACAAGAAAACATTTTATTCAGTAGAAAGATCAGCTGTCACGCAGACACCGATGAATCAAGGAGTCGATGATAGATATAAAAATATCTCGAAAGAAATCTACAGACAATCAGTTATCCTGCAGTGCATCATATCGAAACCCAAAGACTACCGGTAATGAAAGATGTAAGACGAGAAGACACGGCCTTCATAATGTTATTTACCGCGTCTTAAAAGGAAGTTCCCAGAGACATTACCAATGCAAATGTTAGAGAATCGAGGTATTGAAAAGTATCCTAATGAACCACGCTTCATCATTGACATTGCATTGCTGAGTAACTAAGAGGACAAATAACAATTCATGATAGCTGATTTAAACAAGGAAAGCAGAATGAGAAGTTCTAAATTTATTGCGAAGAAAGCGAAAGTATAATATTTAATCCTCGGAACAGAATAGCGCTTTGAGATAGGTAGCAGTGCAGTTGGAGTTGTAAGGAGAGTACGTCTACAAATGACAGGTAAAAACCTTGCAGACGAACAACGAGATAGAAGTAGCGCTAGAAGAATAAAAATAGGGTGTAGCGCTTTTGTCAAGTATTCTGTAACCATGACTAGTAGATTGCCAGTATTCTTCAAGAAGGAAGTGTATAACAGCGGCATCGTCATGATACTTTACTACAGAGCAAAAATCTGCAGATTTACAAAAAGAATTAAACTCACATTGAAGGCGACACAGTGAGTTATGGACAGGAACATGATATGTGTAACCTTAAGAGAAGAGAAGATATCATAGTGGGTTAGGGAACTAGGGTTGGGGACATCATAGTTGAAACTTAAAATAAATGTAGATGGCTCAGGCATGTGGCGCCTAGGCCGGAAAACCACTGGTCTGTAATGGACTGGATTCCCAGAGAAGGTGAAGGGTAGGCAGTAACTTGCGTGAACAGAAGATATGACATGTGCGGGTATAATGTATTGCACGCTCAGGACTGAGATGACTGGAGGCACATGAGAGAGGCACTTGTCCTGCAGAAGTTTTAGTGAGGCTGATGAGTAGACTGATGATGTATTTCACCCTCGTTGCCCCATTGCAGATGTCACAGGTGCTGCCCAGTGGTTCTCCGAATTCTCAAAAATACCTTCAGAGATATGCACTATTTTTCCCAGCTGATTATCTTCTGCATGGTGTGTATCCAGATTGTGTCAATACAGACCATTTGCGTTTTGCCCCATGCAACCTTTTTTTCGATGTGCTTGGTATAACTGTTCGTTCAAGCGCACGAATAACCAAAAAGAAAGAGAGGACAAGCGTTTGTCCTCTCTTCCTTTCTGTTCATTCGTGCGCTTGAACGGACAGTTATACCAGTAAGCTCCTTCATTCGAAAAACCCTTTTTCGCGATATCTACGTGACGTCCCTTGTAAATTTGAAAGCACATAGTTATGATAATAGGATGCTCTATAATACTTCAGTGGAAAACTTGCATTATTGACAACATTATTTTCACTGGTTGTGAAAATTCGCTCTGGTTGTGATCTTTTTGCATGAAGAAATATATGAGAAGGATATATTTTTTTCATGTCAGCGTGACATGAATGTAGTTTTCGTTGTAACGACACATTATAACTCATCAGCTAACCGAAAATCAACACACCGTCTATTATGTGCTCTCAGATAGTTTTCAAACGATCATCACTAGACTTAGTACTTGAGTTGGTTAAGGGGTAGGCAAGGCCCGTCTATTTCCGACAACTTCCACTAGAAATAATTTTTTTTCGTATGCCAACGCTTGTTATTTCAGCGACTTGTTCTCTGTGATCCGAGTTAATTATTCATTGTAATTGCTTACATGTGTACTAAATGCATAAAAGTGTATTTTATGCACTGATAGGGTAATATTGTGCTTGTTGTTTTCTTTTTTATTGCCAAAACATACGGTGAAAAGCCAGATTAAGGAATCCTGTCATATTCATAACGAGCAATATTTTTAATGCATACAATTAATTTTTATTTTTAGGTTTCTTAGGTATTGCGCTAACAAAAATATAAAATCATGTCTTAACAACACGACTGATTGGCTGCATGGATGTTACACTGTAATCTACGCTTCTGTAGAAAAGTACGCGGACCTTTAGCGTCAGTATGCCTTCGCCTGCAGTGTCATCGTATGGCAAGGCGCCTGCTACCAATACTGTTTCTCTGGACAATTGCGTCTGAATAGTGTTTGCACGTCCATTTCGGGAAATTCTTGCTCTAAAGAGCAGACTAATCATGACTGGAGGCGTTGTCAGTGACGTCATCTTGTGCTTTCGGGAACAGAACTTTTTCACACGAGTGCTGCGGCTTCCTCGATTTCGTTTGCACCAAATAAGAATTCACTAGGGCAGTCATGGTGTAAAATGTAATAGTGTGTATAGATCATGATAGATATCATTATTTATATACAGAAAGTAAGCAGCATTACTCAAAACAACAATAATAGCATGAGTAATATATTCGTACGCAGTTTTCTAGATATTCATGCAAATCACACTTGAAACGTGGTTAGTGGTTCGTTATCAATTACATCTGTCACAAAACTTTCTTCATTATATAATGCAGATGACATCACTCAAACGAAACTAACATATATAAAAATGAAATATTAACCCACAGTTGATTGGATTTTCTTTCAAATCACGCTTGACGATGCAATAAGCACGTCTCAAACGTATTACATGCCTCTTTTAACTTCCTTCTTAAGATGGTTCATACCAGACGATTCATATTTTCTCTATACTGAATTGATCACCTTTTTGCCATGGTGTGCCACTAGTAAGCATCAGTACTGCAGACTATTTATGGCGAAAATGGGCTGAATCTCCCGCAAATAAAGAGTACCTCGAATGGTATACGCTGATGACGTTAGCTCCAGCGTCAAGTTCCGAGGCTGAGATGGCCTAAACGACGTATTGTGTCTCTAGGCTGCATAGAGGAGGCGTCACAGTTCTTTTTTTTTTCGTAGATGCATGTAACCTCAAAACATTCTTTAAATGATGAGAATTTACTGAAACATGACATACGTAAAAAATGCTTCCGTTTTTCGTGTAAGTATTAGGCACTCATGATATTCGTAAAACCATTGTGCAAGAAAACTTCAGAAAGTTGTTCCCTTGCATTTGTCTACGAAGCCTGTTCGATAATGTCATCTTCTTCTCCGTCTTTTCCATCGTTGCACTAGCTTCTGACGCCCAACGATACTCTATACAAGTTCCCAGAACTGATGTTTTTAAATTGAATATACGCGATCATTTAATCATGTGACACCACAGCATGTAGTAACATATGGACGAAATCTGATTGCCATTGTTATAAGAAAATTATGCGCTCGACTTATTTGCCGCCACCGTCGAGGGCGGTGGTGAACACTCGTATAGAATGATTCAATTATGTATTTGGCCATTTGAATCAGACTGTAAATTGCATTCTATTTTCTCATCTTGAGACCCCCATTGAGGGGATGTAGGCAGACCCTGAAAAATTGAACCTTGATGAGACTGCATAACTATTTATGAAGTAACGTACTAAAAATTATAATAGTTCAGTCTGAGCTTCAGAATATTTACGTATATTTCATTTCAGCATCTCAAAAAAACTGTTCCGGATCCTTACGACATGGTAAAAGCGACCTATACGAATGACCCAGTGTGGGGAAATAAATTCAAATGTGTGTATGCTATGCTTGACAATTTCAATGAGGATGAGAAGAGCGTTGACGTATTGTTTATGTTTATTAATGATGCTGATTCAAATTAGTAAGTACAACTTTCTTTCCTATTTGATATGCGAAAAAGTCAACACATTATTGTCACGTGTTCGTTACGTAGACGAATCTAGCAACCTCGATGTTCCGATGAAACTGTTTATTCGGCCATACTTGTGGCCGGTGAGAGGGAAGTTAAATGACAGCAGCACACTGGCACTAATAGTGGCTAACAGACCGTTAGCCGTCGATAAACTTACAAGGGGCGAAACGCGCCGCTGTCTTTACATGTGCCGCTGAAAATTCCAGCCGTATCACTGGCCTTCGCGTAAGTGCTGAAATGATCTCGAGTGTTCGCGCTTATGCGTAATCTTAAAGATCAATATACAATGATCGCGCAACTTCTCAAAGATTTGAGCGCAGTAAAGACTGAGCATTCGTAAGGCTTCGCAGGTGAAAGCCAAAAAAAACGACATTTAAAATAAGAAACATGCATGGCATGTGGAGATTAACGTCCCAAAACCTCCATATGTAAATGAGAGACGCCTTAGTGGAGAGCTCCGGAAATTTCGACCACGTGTGGTTGTTTATTCACAAGCACCCACATCTGAGCACGTGCGCCTACCGCATGTTCGCCTCCATCGCAAGTGCGGACGACTCAGCCAGATTTGAACTCGCTACCTGTGGGTCAGCAGACAAGTACTTTGGCCACTAGACCACTGTGCAGGGGCTGGATATATAGAAGAAACACAGCAATTGAAGCTTTCGAAAATTTCAGTTTTTTCACCTTACCGGGCCCTAAACCTTTGAATGGGAGGAGAGATTTAGGCGTCGCAACTATGGCATGTTGGGCAGCGTCTATGATATCATTTTGCTACTTCGACAAGTGATAAATACGAAGTTTACTCGAAGATTTCATTTGAAATCTTCAAAACACCCTTCGCTTAACGCGACCGTGGTTGGTTCGATCCTTTGCTTACGTAGTCTTGTATACACGCTTTTCTCTCGACTGCCATAGACTGTAGTCGATTCGTGAATTGCAGCACCTAATGTGGCGGTGTCCCCGTTTACGTAACAAAAGGGGACACCACGTCCTCGAGGCAATATTTTACAAGTAGATCTGCAGCACTGCATTGACAAATCAAAGAAAGGCCCCTAGGAAGCCTATGATGCTAAAGGACCCACTGGTTTCCACCCTGTCACAGGAGGACACTCATAGGGCTCCTGGGTGCCTCCTCTAGGGTTATTTTTTTTATTGACTTACGTTACACTGTGAACAATTACACAGTCTAATAAGACAACCTTTTCCATTACCCAACCGACAACATATACCATTACACCCTGCAATGTTCGTCGGTAGGTAACCACGTTTCACTCATAAATCATTTCTAGCTTCTTAAGACATGTCTGTTTCTAGCAAGTAATATGCCCAGGCATAGCGTAGCGCAACATCTCTAGAGAGAATGCTGCTGTGGTGGCTACATTGAAAAGCACTTGCCTCGCAGCCCTTGGACACAAGGGCGCTGATGAGGCATTTGTGCAAGTGCCATATACTTTCACACAAGCTTTTCTTGTCAAAACATTTTGTCACCCATTTTTACTATATATATCACGCCACTGTCATAATTTTAATAGTTATGATTTTACCCACGTTAGCAGGATAAATTTTAAGGCCCTTATACAGCCACGTACCATAATATTGTCCACATTCTAGTCACTGATGTGAGACCCTTTAGCCATAAATTGGCCTCTGAGCCATTAGGCCCTACACATCATGATCGATTAGCTTACATAACTGACTCACTAGGAAGAGCAGCACGCTATGAGCTTTGTGAAATTGTAGTCACATACAGTGTTCTTTCTGTTACCAAAAAGTAAATCAAAACGTTAATCGTTACACAATCAAAAAAAACGCGTTACTGTCCAACGTTACCCAAAATATGTAACGCGCTACCGTTACAGTACCAAAAAAAGTAACGAACGTTACCTCTGTTGTTACTCAGCAATAATAAAAATCAATCACTTTATTTTTGCTGCAGGAACTCTCAGTAAGTATAATAGAAAGCTCACACCTATTTTTCACACAATACTTCTAAGCCAAAGAACGATTTTACCAAAAATGTTGACTCAACTAAAATTCTTTGTCCAAATGCATTGAACCTTATCAATGCCATAGACCTTATAGTTAGTTGCCTCTATAGTTGCATACGATGGCTTCGGATCCTAGCACATGGTGAAGCTATTTTTTCAACGTCACATAATGCACAATATGAGATTCAATCATCAACGCCTTAACATGAATTCCCACAAACTATCCGAGTTAAATATTCTCGTAAGGATTTACGCTCTCCACTAAAGATGCATAACTGAAGTTTTAACAAATTTACTGCAATTTTTTTCAGCTGCTTGTCCTGGCAAAATAAGTGCGCGATATTTGTAGAAGTGTTCCAAATTAGCCTCGCTTCCTCGTGAGCTTTTCTTTAATAGAAGTGTTAACGAAAACACTTTCTGCCATTGCTACACGGGCTAAGTTCAGCATGCCAACAAGTTACATGATCATTCATGTGGTCGGCAAGAAGGTTGGGCATACCATCGGCAAACTTCTTATGACGAGACAGCTTGAGGCGCAAAAGCGCTTCGTCAGCTATCTACGCCTCCGCAGCAGAAATAGCTCTATGAGACGTTTTTCCCGGAGAGAACAATCGCTTTCTTTCTGAATTGTCGGGCGCAGGCACAAAAGCTGGTTTTCGTATCTGTGCTGTTACAAAATTGTGGTGCTGTCGAGTACAGGGCGGCCACCGCAGCTATCACACTGAACCACCAGAAAGCCGTCGGTCTAGTTCCGAACATCATTGTCGTGCTGTCGGAAACAGTCAGTGAGACACCTGCCTTCCTGGCCGATGTGGCAGGCTCCACACGACAAAAAGACTGTGCAGACTACCCTCTCTTCTCCGCACACATTCGAGAAAGTGATTACGATACCTTACTTGGCATCCCACTTCGCGTCTCATGACCGGACTGCTCCTCTGTGACAACGAAGCTCACTCGTGTGTGGCCGTAAAAGCCGCATGGACACCAATGTGCTGGCCGACCTCTTCAACCTGTTTGCATGAAGAAAGCTGACGTGTATTAAAAATGACCTCGAATGTTTCGCGTCTGCCCATGCTTTCCTGCTCGCCATATACTGCAGCCCTGGGTACGTGACCCTGAGCTCTGTAGATGCTCTAGGCCACAGCAACCAGCAACGTCTCAGAATAGCCAGCCTTTCCAGGACGAGCCACAGTGCGCTATACCGTCCTATGTGAGCTCAGAGAATCGGTGCCTGCTAAAGATACCTCCCTCTGTCCCTCCAATTCCTCAATCTAAACTCCGTCCACGCTTTATTTGTCAATGCCAGGTAGGCGACAGTGGTCCGACGCTGCAACGAAAAAATTCATCGGGGCAAATTCTGAAAATGTGCCCCCTTCGGGATGAAAAAGTAACGAATAACGCGGTACCTCACGTTACCGAAAATTGTTTATGGCAGTACGTTACCCGTTACAGTTCTGAAATTGTAATGACCACGTTACGAAGTTTCAGGAAAAGATAACGCGTTACCAGTGACGGCGTACACTTGTAAAGGGTTATCACCGCGACGTACATAGCGGAACAGGTAGCAGTAATGTTTGAGAATGGAGAATGGCAGAGTAATTCGAGTGCAGAAGTATTTACTGACCATAGGTGTATCAGCCAGAGGTGCAAATTCCACACTTTACCATAAATAAAACATCATCACATACAAAAGCGGACGTAAGTATTGCTGTTAAGCCCAATGTACTTCATACAGAGAAAGCTGTGTCAAGCACTGCAATTAACTCCCGAAAAAGTTTGATTCGGGAACAGGGAACTACATCTATACGCAGCATAGCTTACCACATGTCAGTCATGCTGAGAGCCAGTCAGACTGAGATTCTTGTTCGATGACGACCAATAATGAAAGCATAGATAATCCTAGAAAGACACAAAAGCACATTGAAGTTTGACGCGAACCTTCGGGCTAGCCAACTGACGCTTCGAGGTCCTTACTTTGTGGAACGCCAACCACCCCGATGTTGACATTTTTTAATTCATCAGAGAGCACATGCTTTGATTCTTGCGCATTGGCCTTGATGATATGGTCCTACTTTTTGACATTTCAGCAATACCTCCTAAATTCAAACAAAAAATTACTACATAGTACCTAAGTACTTCTGCTGTATTTATTACGCTCAAAACATTTTTCAGTTAGTATCATTTTGCCGAGAAATATTTGTGAGCGAGCTTCATAATCACTACAATGGTTGCTCTAGAGTGTACTGTTATAGTAAAAAAAGAATAAGTAATGAAAGAAGGTGTTGTCAGTTTGAAAGCGGTTTTACAAAAGGTGCGATGATACGGAGGTACTTTATTAGGCGTTAGGTTTGGTCTACACATTCTCAAGCACTGAAGAGCTTCTTCTCAGAATAGAGTCATCTGTCTACGTGAATGGCGAATTATTTTAACTAGCTTTAGAGCTCTAAAATGACACAGGGAGAGCACACATACAATAGAATGTGTCATACAGACTACTAGTAGAGTTTTTTTTTTAACCAATTTTACAAAAGTACCACCGTGCATTTGCAAGAGCAGTTGGAATCCGTGCTGCAGCATTTCCTAATATCTTCACAAAGGAATCAGCAAGCTAAAAGCCTGATTTGAGTGAATCATTGGAAGGTTCTAATGGTAAACTTTAGTATGTAGTCGAATACAATAATAACGCTTCTGTCAAATATTGTGAAATAATGTCGGACGAAAAAAAACGGTCCATAGAATAAAATCATCACCCTATGAAAAAAATATCAGTGCCTGAGTATAATCTTCAACATTTCTGCATATATTGAGGCAAACTTTATATATATGTGTGACGCTACAAAATGGAGACACGTCGTGGTCCAGATGCCATGCGTTTATTCTAATGCACGCGCAATTCCTCTTCGTCGGCTTCTCCTAGAACCACCTTGTTGAAGCGTCACACACGCGCACACACACACACACACACACACACATATATATATATATATATATATATATATATATATATATATATATTCATATATATATATATATATATATATATATACATATTTATATATTCATTAATATATATATATATATATCTTGTGCTTTTGCGGAACATTAGTTAGCAATTCTTACGCCTAATAAATGCTGTCAAAAGTTATTGACTGAGCGAAATATGACGATACCTCATGAATTCCGTTCGTTTGATAAAAGCTACAACTCAAAGAACCTCGACGCTTCATCACAGCTGACAGATTTTCGCACTTTTACGCTTCCCTGAGTGTGCATCACTTAAGCCTATATTGCATTTGTTCTTCTGAGCCTATGGTACAAACCTCATTTGTACTTCTGGGCCTATGGTAGAAGCCTCGAACAAGCCAACCTTGTAGTGAATCTTGCGTGTCGAACATTCCCAGTTAAGATTCGAGCACAAACTGTCTTATTGTAAGGTAAAAGTGTCCAACTGAGTAATGAAAAAGCTTTTACTATAAGAAATGCCCTGCTGTCTACATTCATGGCACAGAATAGATGGATTATCTGGATAAGGCTTTTCAAAATTAAGAAGACTGTTTGGTGCATTTTTAAGCTTTGTCTCAGTTTTTAGAGTGCGTGTATTGTTTCCTCAAGAACTTGTCTTGATCTGTTTCCACGCGATGACTACGCGTATTATCCTAAGAATATAGGGATTCAATAGCCACCTTACGTAAAACGGCACCGGTGTTGTATAATGATAGTAATCAGAGATCTGGATACCCCGTGACCGTGATTTTTTAAAAAAGCAAAAATCCTGCTCAGTTAAACACCTGGCACCGTACTATACTGTTATATACACAACGCCTTCAACAATATACAAAAGCGGGCCATACTGCCATTATATACGTTTCTGTGACAACGAAGCGCTAATTTTATTCCTCGTTTTCAAGAGCGAAACTATCCCATGCAACTGGTTGGCTTTATTTATATGGTTGAATAAACTATATTTCTTAACGTTGTGTCTCATAATTATTATTGCGTGAAACTGAGCCCAGAGATAAACCTTCACCCTTATTCTACAAATATTTCAGCCAAGGTTCTGAAGAAAAGGCAACTGCTTTTACAATGTACGGCTACAATAAAGAAAATGCCATCTTCTACGTTACGGAAGGTAAGATTTCCTGTTATGCCTTCTGTACCAGTGCATGGTATTTTCGGATGCACAAAGCGTAAAATCAAAATGTAAAACACCTACTTACCGTTGACTACAGAAAGCTGGAAGATCTCAGGCGTGCGTTTTGTGTGGTTGGAATCATTATGCCAGCGCTAGCTACGAGAACACTGCTGCTTCGTCTGAAATGATGTAGACTTGCTCTGTTCTCTTCTTATGTGAACAGGAGGTGACCAGTGAACTTTATTTGGGGAAATAATGTGTAATGAAGGGCTTGGTAGACTCACTGAAGTGCATCGCTCAACCAAAACTTGATATCAATAGCAACTTTAGAATCACTGTGGGTCTGAAGGCACTGCTGCTGATAATTGCAGTAGAAAAAGCTATATAATACACCCATGTACAAGCACTGCAAGCTGTATTTTATGCAAAAATACTAATTCATGGGCTGTTTTATCACAGTAAAAGAGCACAAACACTTACTACTATATGTGCTGCGTCATTACCAAAATTTGTCTGACTTTTGCCCTCAAAAAGAACACCAAAGGTAACAAAATCGCCCTGCTAGTGCACTAAGCCAAATACAAATATTTTCTCAACAAAGAAACGCTATCTAAAATCCGTCTTGTTCACCATCATAGCAGTGTCTATTGGTTTTCACCTTCTTGTGCGGACTCTGAAATAGCGTAGCACATTTTCTCCGTGGTTTCGCTTCTTGAAGAAACTAGTGTGTGAGTTGCTTGCGAATGCGTAATACAATCAAGAGAATTGTTCGGAGTTAATCAGTTCCCTGGGGTAAGCTGAATGGCTTTGTATATTTTTTCTCATTTAAAATCGCCTGTTTATGTGTCAATACCACACAAGATTACACGAACTGCATATTAAGTCCTCGAGTATGGAAATCACTTTTGTAGGTTTTCAAGCAATGCAATTTTTCACAAAATATAATCGAGGGTCACGTTTCTAATAATTTGACGCTTTAAATCATTGGTTAGTTTCTGGGTCATAATTCTATCTCGTGCTACCTAACCACCGCAGGTACAATAGGAGCGTCTCACACTCGCCGTAATGGTTTGGAGCAGCGTTGGTCAACACTTCAAGGGTTTCACAAAACAGAGACGTATTCAAATAAACTGTATTGCACAACATCTGCAGCTCAACTGCTAAGAAACTAGATGCGTAGTTTTAATGTTGAAGGTTTGAGCCAACGTTTTCCATATAATGAATAATTGCAATCATAAACTTTCACAATAATTAAATGTATCTATTCCTAAACACTTTCACCAGCTTATTACAGTTAAGCCCTATGCATTAATTTCATCTCCGCTTGTAGATGGACAAAATTTCACAGACGTCATCGTATTCTCCGACGACGAATGCTATGTGGTCTACGCTGTTGGCGCAGACGGAACTGAGGGAGGTACGTAACTTCAGTGACTTCCATTCCTACCAGAAATTGTAACACAGCGCTGTCATGAAGGTATCGTGCATTTTTCCTGAAGATTCACTTCGAGTGTTTAAAAAAATAAGTTACTAGATAACTCGAAGAGCTGCCTTCTGTCTGTTTTTGTCTTTGCCTAATAAAGAGAGCTGTACACGAGTTTCTTATTTGCGACAAACGCAGATCAACGATATTCTTATTCATCATTTCGTGCACGTGTTGTAAATGGCATCTAAAATAGGTGCACCTAAAAAATGGTTGATGTAACTCTTTTAGTGTGATGTAAAGCTTTGTCTAAGTTCTATCCGTAGACCCGTATCAACAATGACAATCACACAAATGTTTCTACAGCTAAAGCTGTTGGCCCGTACTAATAAACGTAATATAAGCTCTGCGAGCAAATACGATCTAAATTTTGTTCTTCATTCTTTTTCTGGGTGCTACTTTAGGCATAGTTATATAAACACTAGCCGTGTATATAAAAAAGCTTCCCTTGCTGAATAAAGCTCTTGGCCTAATCTGCCAAAACTGCAGTCTGCATTCCGGTTGTCACAACAGGGACATCAAAATAACAATATTTTTACGGACTTGGAAAAACATAATAATAAACAAAAATAGGTGCATTCATCCCGCTAATGATTGGTAAACTTGGCAACATTTATGCGTGCGTTTCAAAGTTGTTACTGACGATTTCCTCCCTGAACAGTTAGCACCGGAAAGTTCGTATAGGTAACACGCCTATCGCTATATATTTAGCGCCAAATCATTATTATGCCTGCTTCCTAAAGTGTAGGCATATTACACTCATGAAATTATGGTTGACCTCAAAAATGGGTGATGAACAGGACATCAGTATGATTAAATGGCATAAGCTGGAAACATAGACTTTAGATTTAGTGCTACCAGCCAAAGACGGACAACAATCGAAATGATTGTACAAAGCAGCGTGAACAGATTGGACACATTGCGACTTTTGCATACCTTGTTTTTGTAAGGCGTGTTTTGTGAGATCGGAAGTGTCATTTTGCATATGAGGTCTTGTACACAAAAATTAATATTTGGTATGCTTCAAAAATTGCACATTATATCCTAAGATGATGAATCGCTAAATATGTTTGAGCTTTTATCACTGTGTATGCTATAAAGCTATGAATAACTGGCTAATTAAAACCAAAACAATACACAGAAGAATACTTTTTTCAATCGTTTCATAACCATGCATTGTTACATGTCTTGAATACATCAGTTTTCTGCTTAAAAATTATGTTTCTCGTATTCTGTGACACTAATATAGACCTTGCATTCTATTCCAGGGTACGAACTGTGGGCAAAAGATTCTGACAATGTTCCAACCAGTTGTCTCGAGAAGTTCAATGAGTACGCTGCCGGTCTACCGGTACGGGACGTATTCACAAGTGATTGCTTTCCAGACATGGAAGACTAACTTAGGAGTATCGTGCAACTATTATAAAACTGTGGTATTGCCATCTCATGTCTCCATGTTTGACGCAGTGCGTTCGACGTTATCTGTAACATGGGTTTCTTGTGCTAGGCATTTTCTAGTCATTACCGCCACCTATCAGGAGTACTTAGAAATAAATTGTTCTGTAGGCAGAACACAGCGTCCGATTTTTATTTATCAGATGTTTGTACGTCTCAACACCCGCTGTACCCACCCTAAATATCTCGAATACACGTTGCAAATGTGAATCTTGTGTTGAATTTGAAGTAATAAGAAATCTTCAACCAGGACATATTTTGCTTGAAGTTGGCCACAATGAAACCGCCAATACATCGCCGGCATCCTCGAAGCGATAGGTCCCATACCGGAAAATGCAGGGTTTGGCTTCATCCACATGCAATCGCCTATCATCGACACCCTCATATCTCGGCCCGAAAATCGTGCACCTGTGGAAACTGCTCTAGTCGTGAACCGAATAACGTGCGCAGACTGCCCCTCTTCTTACTTTAGGATAAAAAATAGTTTTCACGCAAGATTACGGCATCCCCTTGAAAAAAACGTCTACCATAGAAATGATGGAGTGGATGGTGAATGGCGCGCTCCAGCCGGCAATGCTGGAGTGCGAAGCATCGTCATAACCACCGTTACGAGCTGCTACTAAAGAAATAATGAAAATAATTGTATAAAAAACGATCTAGAAAGTACCCGTATAAAAAGGGTGCGACAGCGCAGAATTGAACCTACCACCACAAAGTTTTGAACTGAGCACACTAGCCACTGCGCCACGCAGGCAGATGGCGTCGGGGGTGCTAAACAAGTAGTCAACTCACAAAGTCACTGTTTAAGTTCAGTTCTGTTTCTCGTTTACTCGGGAGTGACGGGATCTGCACCTGCTACTAAACTTTGCACATTTGATAAACACGAACAACTGCTGGCTGTAACAATGGCCACTGTGAGAATGGCAACAGCGTAATGTTTTTGTTACAATTCACAACCGCAAGCAATAAACAACTCAGTAGACAAAGGAGCAGGTAGGGTTTATCGGTGGTTACTGCCAAGTTTATTATCCGTTTCTCGCTCCTTCCAAAGGGTGATATCAGTTAGGGCTTTATGGCGCTTCTATGCTCGTTCGATAGATACGCCCACAGAATTCATTTTGATGTTTTTTTTTTCGCAACGCACAGCGCAGTCGTGTCAGCCCACCGCTGTTGCCCTGTCGTTTTGAACGACTACATAACGGCTTGGCCAAAACGAATTCAGTGTGCCAGAAACATTAATCTATATTATTTATCATTCGTATCCCGGCTGTGGCGGCTGCATTTCCGATGGAGGCGGAAATGTTATAGGCCCGTGTACTCAGATTTGGGTGCACGTTAAAGAACCCCAGGTGGTCAAAATTTCCGGAGCCCTCCACTACGGCGTCTGTGACGTGTCTACGTCCTCGCATAAGAGCCAGTGAAGTGCCGGCGAGTGCGACCGGCGGCAGTCGGTGAGGGGAGGCGTACCTGTGTTGGAAGTGCTCCAAGCGCGTCGCATCGACGTTTGTCGCTTCTTGTGCGCGCATCGTACACAATTAAAAAGGCTTCATTTACGTTAAATGATACCGTTGCTGTGCTTAATTGTCATTTTTACTTGTCAAAATTGTGTATTCTGAAACCCAGAAGCGCCGATATTCCTTATACGGTCTCGGTCTGTATGACTAAACTTTGGTAGAAATCGTGGTGGAAGAACATAATAGTGAAAGTCAAATTGCTGGGGCTCATCTTGACACTTGTCGAAAGTGAAAGTTTGTGCATCTTCGCACGCACTTTGTTAACTTAAAGGTACGGCTCAAACAATAGTGTGCAAGAATTACCAGAGTTGCGTTTCTAGCGTGGCGACATCAAGTGACCACTTTGCTCTGCTTTAACATTGAAAGGGGCAATTGTGAACTGAAGCCCATTTGTTTGTCGACAACTGCACGCTGAAGTAAAACATTTATTGTCATGTTCACGGTGACAACTCTAGTCTTCTAGACAACACAACAAAGAAACACACCGTGGACGCCAAACTGATGTGAGCACGTGCGCGGATTGTACACATAATCCCGACCGCATATTCTGTGCTCCACAAATTGAAAGCATTATTGACAACACAGGAATAAAAGAAACCTACTTGACAGCGTAATGAGCAGTGTAGGTTTTTTTTATCGTAAACGTATATCTCCCCGCATTGAAGAATGATACACTACAAATAAGCGATTTCAAACACTACCATGTGCTTTTCATCATACCACTATAATCCACCAAGCTTCCATCATGCCACCGTCATCCACCTTGTTCACCAAGCCTTCCACGTTTTGCCTCGCCACCATGAGCAGGCATTTTTCACCGTCACCACCAATGGCTCGCCACCAACACCGCCATCTGCCACGATTTTTTCCACTTTAGCTGTCATCAGCCGGCATTTTCCACCGTCGCCACTATTGGATCACCACCATCACCACCATCTGCCGTCATTTTTTCCACTTTAGCCGTCATCAGCCATTATGCCCGATACATTTTCCACCATATACAATATTTCCACCATATTCACTATCCTTTCCACCATATCGACCAACAATTCCAGCATCCACCAACCCTGAATTTTCAATAGGGATCACAAGAACAACCTCTGTTAATTGAACAACGAAGCGAGTGCAGTATCAGAACACTACTAGTGGTTTTACTACCACCTCAAGCCCGACGACCCGCTGATTCTGGTAAATGAAAGGAACCCTAGCCGGCAAAGCTACGTTAAATCCTGGCGCATTCAGCAGACTCAAGGAACATCAAACTGCTCTACGAGGACATTCTCCTACGTCTACTGCCAGAGCTTAGATGAGTCACGGCGATTATCTCATGCATGGCAAAGAAAAATGTACACCGTAAACAGAAATAAGCTGAGATTGCAGCAAATGACCTTGTCCTTAAGCGCACGCCCCGATGGGAGTTTTATAAACACTGCACGGAGGGAGTGAAAAATTTACTCCCCATAAGTGGAGGGTTTTTGAATGGTGCCTAGGGGGTTTTTATTTACATCCATCAGGGAACTTTTTCAGGTCAGTATGGGAGTAAGTTATTTACACTAACCGAGAACAAAGTTACGTCAGCAGCCGTACCCTGCGCAAGCGTAACCCTAATTGCATTACATTCAAAGCATACAAAAATTTTTACAGTACATAAACATGCTCAAAACGTTCACGTAATATTACAACACTCACACTCACCACAGCGTGCCACCCGTGCGGCACACGTACAATTCTGTCACCGGGGATATATAGGCACCACTTACTGACCTCCCAAGTAGCCCTGGATGGGCCCTTTTTGCTAATATTTAAGCAATTAACACGAATGGCGTAGATATGAAGTTGCACTGGCTTGATGTAAGCCCTTTTACCCACACGCCTTTTATCTGAGACGGCGTAATATCCAATATTTCTTTACTATAGCGAAAAATATTTTTCAGTTGGCGCTGTGTCGTGCGGGCTGAATTTGCATTAGCAGTACTGCTTTTCAATCTGCAAAATGCACTGAATCATACGCAAAGCCCACGTGACCTTGCATGAACACATCAACGAGGCACATTCAGCAGCTCCAGTGATGAACCGAGGTAGACCGCCGCTACCGCGTTCGACGACTAAGCCTCACTCACAAGTACAGCACGGTGATTCGATGCATGACAGCAGGCGATCACAAATTGCTTTCTCATGTGCAGTTTACGCCCCGTTATTCTTCCCATGCACAGAAATAGGTGTCAGCTATCCACGCAGTTTAAGCTATGGAGCGATAGACTTAAACAAAAGAGATGGTTCGCTGTCGCTGTTCCCGTTGCTCGCATGCATTGCATGGTCATGCATGCATGGCGTACGCAGTTTCTGTGTGTCTCCGCCTCGTTCGGCGCTCGCCTTCGAGTTAGTCACTTCACAGCTGCGGTGTCAAGGCGCAGAAGACTGTTATTCATCCCAGCAGCCTTTAGTTTTTGTAAAACACATTGATTGCAGCACCGGTAGTCGGTGCTAACTAGCTGGTAGAGCTCACCACAGCGGCCGGCGCGCAGTGCGAGCTCAAAACGATGCCGGCTTGATACCAATGGCATAACGAGGCCTTCTTACCGCTTAGATGTTGCAGTCGGTGAAATACCGGTGACACTCCGAGAAGTCACCACCGGTGGGGACGGGGCGAGCGCGTCGCCGGCGACTCTCACGCTGATTGCCGGCCAGCCTGACGTGGTTAAGCTAAGCCTACTTCAAACCGCTTCGAAGTTTTACAGTTCAATCGCTGACGGTCGTACTCCGCCTCGTTTGGCGCTCGTCTTGTAGTTAGTCATTTGACTGCTGCGATCGCAAGGCGCAGAAGACTGTTATTCATCCCAGAAGCTTTCATTTTTTGTGAAACACATTTTTTGCCTCGCCAGTGGTCGGTGCTAGCTCGTAGCGCTTCATGATAAGACAAGCGCAAAAAATACACACACTCAGAGAGGACACAGACAAGCGCTTACTAGCAACTGAAATTTTCATTTCGAAGCGAACACTAATAAATACATGACACGCATGAACGTCCCTTTCCAACTTCCCCTGTCATCATTAAAAACGTGATAATACAAAATATGCACGCGCCTACAACTGGAAACAAACACGTACCAAGAACTAAGAAAAAAAAACGTTAAAAACAAAGAAACATCAATAAAAATAAAAAAATTAAAAAAACATAAAAACACAAATATAGAAATAAGAAAAATAAAAAACTCCCTTTTTTATTTATGTTCCTTTGTTTTTTACGTTTTCTTTTCTTAGACCTCAAGCTCCAGGGTCTTTTGTCTTGACGGATAGCCCTAACACTTCCATGCCCGCATGCGTGAACCATGAGCGCGCATCCAGCACCTCATCCGAGGTGTAGGCACAACAGCAAGTCCAACGGTGTTTTCTGTGCCGAAGAATAGGCGTGGCTCTTTGGAGTGCGCAAGAGAGCCAAAAACCATCGTCATGGGGCCTGATAAAGGCTCCTGACTTAACACGATACTTCTTTTGTACACACAGCACCTATTTACACTCATATTGAATATACAAGCAATACAATGAAACGTCAGAGGACTGCTCAGAAACCTCGACAATGTGTAGGAACTCTTACACAAACATTCCTCAAAAGTGTTGTGTGTACAAGAGACGCACTTAAATTTCAGGAACACTAATTTTCTACGACAATATGTAATATTCAGAGAGGACCACAAAGACGCTGAAGTGTCATCTGGTGGTTTGGCCATTATAGTTCAACAGGGCGTAGCATGTACACATCTACCACTACAAACATCCCTTAGGGCAGTGGCTGTGCGAGCAGTTCTTTTAAACAAGCTTGTCACCATCTGCTCTCTTTAAATACCTCCTCAGTACCACCTCGAAAAACACAAGTTCCAGTCTCTGATAGATGAAATACCGGAACCTTATGTTGACCTTAGGAGCTTGAATGCGCATACTCGTCTATAAAACGACTCTCGCAACGAAGCACGAGGTCGCCTAATCGAACAGTTCATCTTTCCTTCGCGTGCGTGTCTGGTGAACAGAAAGGAAGCAACATATTTTAGCCTCGCCAACGAAACCTACTCATGCATAGATCTCAGCATTGTTTTCCCATCGCTTGTACCCCTGCTTCAATGAAAGGTGCTTAACTATTCTTTTGGAAGTGACCACTTTTCAATTATTCTCAGTTAACCAATAGACAAAGGTCATCCACAATGTTTCAGATGGCAGACAGACAAAGCGGACTGGGAGTATTTCAGAGAAGCTACTCGCTTGGGTTGGTCGAACATATGTCAATTAAGAGTAGATGCGGCTGTACTTTTTCACAACACTTTGTATTGATGCTGCAACAAGGTGTATCCCACCTACTGGATGGTCCACTAGGCGACGCGTCCCTTGTTATAACAGTGTGTCCAAATACATGTAGAAAGTAAAATAAAGCATGGAAGCTGCTTGATGACTCTCTGACAGCGGAGAATCTTAAAATTTTTTAGAATCCTAAAAGTTTTTTCAGAACATAGTCTCAAGGCAGCAGGACGCGTAGACAGGCCAGAAGTAAAAGTTGGCACAACATTATACCAGGCATCAATTCATATACATGGCTGGCCAGTGTCTGAAATACGGTTAGAAGAAAAGGAGGAAGACAAGTACATTAACTTCCTCTCGTAAACACACAACATGACAGCTTGTAAGATCAAACAAACTAACTCGGCGCACACTTCGAACAAGTGTCCAGCTCGTCACGCTATAGTGAAGCCTTCCAAACACACCACAAGAATATAAAAGCAGAAACTATAACACAAATGCACAATACACGAAGCTTACAACGACGCTTTCGGCTTGGCTGAGCTCGAGACATTACTTAACTGCTGCAGTGTTCACATCCCAGGTTCTAATCGAGTGGTGTCCGATATGTTAAAAAACCTGCCAATCGAAACACAAAAACATTGAATGCTTGTAAAAAGCTACGTGGTTTTCTGGTTCTATCCCTGATTCCTGGAAAGAGGCTATAAATATTTCCATTTTCAGAAAGAGCAGGGACCCCTTTTCAGATTCGAGTTATAGATCTATTGCACTTACAAGCTGCTTGTGCAAACTCTTCGAAAAAATGATAAACTGCCGACTTGTAATTTTTGGGAAGAAAAATTTGCTCCAACCAATTCAGTGCGCAGGGTGGATCCACCACCGAGCTTATTGTTCGAATTGAAGAACAGATCAAAGACTCTTTCGTCCACAAACAATATTTTCTCTGTGTGTCCCTCGATATTGAAAACGCCTACAATACAACATTGCGCTTTGGAATATTAAGAGACCTCTCCACCTTGCGTGCGTGGCAGAATGTATATCGTAACTAAACGTTACTTGTCATATCAGATATTCCGTGTCCTAGTGGGCAGTGTTCTCTCTCAAGTATTTGTCCAAGAAACAGGATGGCCACAGACGGTGTACTTAGCTGAACACTTTTTATTATTAAAATTATTTCTTCGCGCTTGTTCATCTCACTCAAGGAGTTTTACTGTACAAATGTCGGTGATGTTCATCTTGGTTTTAAATCTACTAATTTCGCCCTGTGTGAGCGGCAGGTTCACGTTGGTTTAAAGAACGTCTCCAATTGGGAAGAGGACAACTGGTTACAACTGATTGCGAAAAAAGCAAGTTTCTTTTTTTCTTCTGGAAGACAGGCATCCATTCCGAACCCGGTATTCAACTGCATAGGCAACATCTCTCCGTTATTACCGAACACAAATTCTTAGGCCTAATCATAGACATCAACCAAACCTTCATACCACACATCAAGTGTCAAAAGACAAGTGGATAAAAGCTATGAATGTTCTAAAAGTTTTGGCACGTACTACGTAGTAAGTGGCATGAAGTGTCTGGTTATTTTGTACACGAGCCTCATACCTACTCGCCTAGGTTATGGGCGATTGCATATAAGTCTGCGACACCTACTGCCTTTGAAAGGCTTGACCCTGTTCATGATTCATGCATCCGCCTGTCTACGGATGCTTTGCGCACTATCCCCTGGAGAGCCTGTACGTGGAATAGAACGAATGGTTGCTCCACCTGCAGAGATGTTACACGTCTTTTAAATAGTATCATAAAGTGACGACATACAAGGAACATCCTTCACATTCTGAAATAAATGACATGTCAATCCTTGCTGTGTTTGAGAAACGAACTTCCATAGGACAGCTGTACTTTCTCTGATTGAGAGGCCTAGCGAAGAAAGCAGGTGAACCAGTGAACACAGTTTGATGCCTGGTGTAGTATGCCTGCAACCGTGGCAGCTGCAGGCAGTAGATTGTGACCTCTTTTTCTTGGAGGTTGCGGAAGACGCACTAATTGCACATATTCAGACATATTTTGTAGAACTAGAACAGAAATACACAAGTCCTGAGTTCTTTGCGGATGCGACAAAAACCAACATTTCTGACTCGACGCAGCTATTGGCCCATCCTTTTCTGAGGCCGGCGTTCTGCACCCTGATAAAAGCATTTTCACTGACCAAGTTTTTGCGATATGTGCGGCTGTAAACAAAATAAACAAACAAAACTACAGAAAGCAATAATATAAACAGATTTCCTAAGCGTAGTAAAAGCTATGAAAACTTTTAAAAAGCACAAAACATTGTTCTTGTCTCGCTTTATCGCTTTTAAGAATAGCCTACTCATCCAAACAACATGTTGTAGTCTGCTGGGTGCCAAGACAGCGCGAAATACTAGGCAACGTTCTGGTAGACCAGCTAGCTGGATCCGCCAACAAAACCGCTACCAATACATCTCTGCCAAGTCCTGCACTAGACTTGAAACCTTTTATAAAACGAAAGCTCAAGGGTTAATAATAGAGCGCATGGGGACACACGCAGGTAATAAATTGCATGTAATCAATCCGCAGCTTGGTCATTGGCAACCAGCATGAAAAGCACACCACACAGAAGTGATACTTACACGGTTAAGAACAGGACATATATACAAAACACATTCATTTCTTTTGTCTGGGAGCAATCTACCTTTGTGTGACAGAGGTGGAGAACCACTCATCGTCCCTGCAGGGGCGTCTGTTTACGCAGGCGATCGAGTGTAGCGGCACCATGGACCCAAGCTAACGGGTGAGTTTAGACTATCTTCCACGCCTAGCCACGTTTGGCTGAGCGGTGTCCATGGAAAAGGGCATCCTGGAGGTTGAGACAATGCTGAATGATTGAACCTACAAGGCCTCCCCGGTGAAGGAAACACACCTCTTTTTCCCCGGCTTCACGTAGACGGCAACCCTGGCCTGAACCACCTAAGGGAAATCGGCCGTCGCCTTTTTCTATCTGTCTCTCCCTACATCTTCGTCTTTATCTCTCACCTTTTATCTTTCCTGTCTTCTACTCTCTTCGGTTTACTTCCAAACTTCCTTGCAGATAGGGTTAACCCTGTTCAAATAGCCTAATTTATTCTACGCGCATTGGGTTATAGTAGCGTTGTACGTGTGGCGTAAGCAGATTTTAACATCCGCAAAACTTTTAGCATTCCCTTCCTTTTTCTCCTGTTAAGTGATCGTACGCACCAAAGAGTGGTTTTTTTCAACCGATCTATTAAATTTTTTTTCTATTTCATGTTGTACATAAGGAGAAAAGTGGCAAGCAAGCCAGAACTGTCTCCCTCTTTGTAGTATCCAGGTGTCTTACGGAAGCTCTTGGGACCGGGTACAAAGTTACCAAAATTTCCAGCGGAGACCTCGTCTTCAAAGTTCGAGAAAAAGAACAGTTTGAGAAGCTATCTTTCAACTTTTGGGTAAACTCACATCACTGTAACACCACGGAGATCAATAAACACAACTCGTGGAGTGGTATCTGACACTGATTTGCTTGGACTGACCGAAGCGTAACTTCTGGAGGGTTGCAAGAGTCAGAATGTGACCAATCTACAGAGAATTATCTACAGAAGAGGCAACAAGCAAACAATAACCGCGCACCTTATACTCACTTTTGCCTCCAGTAGTTGGCCAGAAACTAATCAATCTGGGTACACAAAGACATCGATCAGACCATATATTACGTAACGCACGTCGTTCTTTTAGACGTCAAAGATATGGCCACGAGTCACACAGTTGTCGTGGTCACCAAACGTGCGCACAATGTGGAGCGTAAGGCCACAATTTTGACAACTGCAAAGAACCGTCATAATCTGTGAACGGTGGCGAGAATCGTGCCGCATACTCAAGGCCTTGTTTATTTTGGAAAAAAAAGACATAATCACAATTGGTAATAAAGAAATCATCACATTCAAAGAAACAAGAAGAGCGTCGCTAATTTATGGCCTAACATGAGCTGATGTAGCACGTCAGGGGGCAACGCCGTACCATCTCTCACCACTACTTCAGCCAGCGCAGAGCAAGCAGTCGGCCGTGGCGCCTGCCTCCAAGGCGGAAGCAGTTTTGTCTACACCACCTCCTAGCGAATCGAGATAGGAGACTCCAGGGTCTTCTGGTCTCAAGGCTTCACCTGACCAGGCAAGGCCTAAAATCCAAAACATTAGCTCGCACGTTAGGGTATCCTGTGCCTCCGAGGAGGCAATGTATACAATGGTATCATTGGTGCCAAAAGAGCGGCGTGGCTCCTTAGAGCGCGCCATGAAAAACAAAAAAGCCAATAACGAACCGTACGACCATCCTGCCACCTGAATTAACAAAGTCACTCCAACACAGGTTACTCTCTTGACATCACTTATTATTATGCAGACATAAATATTACAGTGGAACATCCGAGGCATTCTTCGATACCTTGATGACTTACAAGAACTCCTCGATGAAAACAATCCTAGAGTGCTGTGTGTACATGAGGCACACTTAAAACGAACACACAAGCTTTTTATGTAACTACAGACCCTTCCGAAAGGATTGAGATGATCCAAGCCATCATCCGGTAGCTGTTATAGTTAGTCAATAAAAGGCATGTGCACAATTACCCCTTCAAACTTCCCTTGAGGCGGTAACTGTCCAAGTGGTTATTCTAGACAAACTCGTCACTGTCTGGTCTTTGTAAATGCTTCCGTATCACCGTCTTGAAAAACTTGAATTCCAGTCTTTAATAGACGAACTACCTGAAAATTATCGGGACGCACATAGGTGTCTGTGGGGGGATTCTCGCTGTGATGCACGAGGTAGTCAGGCGATTTTCCTCGGCGCACATATAGAACATGTGTCCAGTTGTCAAACTTTACTGAGGCATGCCTAAAACATGAAACAAGAATTGAGAAGCAGAAACTAGAACACAAATGTGCAAGATGCGAAGCATACAACCAGGCTTTCGGCTTGTCTGAGCTCAAGACATCAAAAACTCCTGCAGTGTTTCTGCCCTAGGCTCTGATCGTGTGGTGTACGATGTGCTGAAAAACCTGCCATTGAAAACGCAAAAAACCTTACTTTGTACAATGCTATCTAGTTTTCTGGCCTTATCGGTGCTTCCTGTCAAGAGGCTATTGTTATTACTATTTTGAAAAAGGGCAAGGACCTTTTTCAGTTTCGAGTTATAGACATATTGCACTTACAAGCTGTTTGTGCAAACTTTTCGAAAAAAAATGAAAAACTGCCGACTTGTACACTTCCTTGAAACAAGGAAGTGTACAGTGGTTTCTCCCCCTCGATGTCAATTACGCCACCAGACGAGAATGCCATCACTTATGCGAACTAACTATGGGCGTCAGGACCTTGAGTATCAAGTACCCCGGCTATTGAACATTGTTGAACATCATATAGATTTTCATGCACCCCGCTTTAAAAGATTTATAGAGAACTTTCTGTTACATTCCACGATAACTTATCCTTAAAGTATATCTGTCTAATTTTCTACGTGTACCGCATATACAGTTCGCGCTACAGTTTGAAAATTCACAATTTAATGCGTATAGGTATATATTCTTGGAGTGGTTGTATGATATGTTTGTTTTCATGAAAAGTATTCATGTATGATGTCTACCTGCAATGCTTTATTTGCAGTGACAATTATGTACATGCATGTTTTCATTTTTCTGGTTGCTCTATTGTTTGTATACTCGCATCGCATGCAAACATGTACACGCATGCCGAATGCGCATGGGAGTAGGAGCCTCTGTCAGGCAATACGGCCTTTAGCTCTTACTTCTCTTTCTGTATCAGAAAGAAATAAAAAAACTTCAAACTTCAAACAATTCGCTCGACCTGTTTCAGTACGAGTTTCGAGAAGGTAGGTACACCACTGACCACCTTGTTTGTATCGAGGCACAGATCAGAGACACTTTCGTCCACAAGCAATACTTGCCTTTTGTGTTCCTCGAAATCGAAAAAGTTTGTGATACAACATTGCACTTTGGAATATTCAGAGACCTATTCCACCTTGGCGTGCGTGGCAGAATGCTTACATTAAAGTTACTTCTCCAACCGGACATTCCGCGTTCTAGTAGGCAGCGTTCTTTCCCAAATGTTTGTCAAAGAAACAGGCGTGTCGCAACGTGGTGTACTTAGTTGCACACTTTTTATTATCAAAATGAATTCTTTGAGCTTGTCCGTCCCTCGCAATATGTTTCATTGTACATGTGTCGACACCGTCGATCTTGGTTTCAAATCTGGTCATGTGGCCATGTGTGAGCAGTAGGTTCAGCTTGGTTTGAACAAAATATCAAATTGGGCAGAAGAAAACGGGTTCCGACTGAATGCAAACAAGCACGTGAATCTTCTTTTTCAGAAAGAGGGGCAATAATTCGAATCCCGACATTTAGGTGCATGGGCAACGTTTTCTGTTATTACTGAACACGACTTCTTAGGCCTAATCTTGGACGTGCAGCTAACCTCCTCACAACAAAACAAGTATCTAAAGAACAATTCCATAAAAGTCATCAACGTTCGAAAAGTGTTGTCACGCACTATGTGGGGAAGTGATAGGAGGTGTCTGATCAATTTGTATACAGCTCTCATAAATACTCACCTATATTATGGGGAATAGCATACGAGTCTGCGACATCTACTGCACTTGAAATGCTTGAACCTGTACATCATACTTTTTACATCCTTCTCTGTGAACAGTTTTTCGATTTCTTAAGGGAGCACTATGGTGACAGCTCATTATCTATAGATTTCTTTCAGATTGTTTATATATCTTTGATTGACGCCATGAGTTTCTGCTATTTGCATGACTCCTGATATCTCCCAAGAATAGAATGCCTTCTCGTAATCTATAAACGAATCGTTTAGTTGTTTTCTGTTGTCAGTATTCCCCAGAAAAGTATATACAATGTGCTATTGCCGCTTTGCGTGATATGAAGTCTCGGGCGTTCCGCGTTGCTGTTTCACCACTACTTCTTGAGCTCTCGCCTCCGGGATCTTCGCGGTCTACGCATACATGGACAGACATAAGTCGCGCTCTGCCTTCGTTGTAGCAGGTTGTTGTAGGCATTGCCGCTTCACCTTTCAGGAGTGAGACTCTTTCAAGATCGTTTTCATTCATTACAAAAAGAGTGTGTGGTCTGTAAAGCACTTATTGGTCATCGTAACCGTGTAGTCTATATTGGAACCTTGCGTGAGCTGCACCGACTAACGAACAATGCTCAGTGGATTAGTCTAGATTTTAAGGGAATTCAAACAAAGAAAGAGCGAACGTTATAAATAAAAGCAGAAAAATGGCCAACGCAGAAACTATACTCCTATCTTCTTTATGGTCACCAAGCCCCCCTCCCCTGAAGCTCCCCTAAAGGAGATCTGTCACACCTGCTTTTTGCGTCGTGAGCTTTATTGGAACATTGATTGATTTATTTGTGGTGTGTAACGTCCCAAAACCACCATATGATTCTGAGAGACGCTATAGTGGAGGACTCCGTAAGTTTCTACCACCTGGGGTTCTTTAACGTGCACGTAAATCTGAACATACGGGCCTACAACATTTCCGCCTCCATCGGAAATGCAGCCGCCGTAACCGAGCTTTATTGGAACAGGATTTCGTGATGTCAACTATACGCTGTGGCGTTTTTTCTTAGCTGTCGCATACAATAATAAAAATTATATTCAAGCCTAACTTGTCACATTCACTTGTTATGCGTATTCAGCCAGATTTTTGTTTAACTTGGTATGACTGCTTACAGCATGCATTTGCACAATGCTGCATGGGTGAATTCATTATTCAGTAGATGTGTGCCGATATTTACCGTCAGTATGGTACTTTAAATTATTTGAAGACACAGCCACTGTGATCCTGTTTGTCCTATTTCCCTTCGATTCGGAGTCAATGAATGTTTAATCTAGCGTATAATAAAAATACTAATAGAAACGTTGGTCAATTAAACGTAGAATATTTTGTGTTATAGCTATGTGTGCAGATGTAAATCAGCATACCACAATTAACAAATCCCTGGCAGAATATGCTGGCGAGTACTTGCCTTAGGTTGGAATGAAATGTAATTTACAGAAGTATTTCAAATGACATTCTTTTTTAACGTGAGTTTCATACTGAAGTAATACATCTCTTGGCACATGCCATGCACATAAACGATGCTTGTGGGCACTCCTAGCCAAAATATTAAGCAATGACGCATGTCAGTAGAATTGTATATCGCCTTTATTTTTCGGTATGTATATTACTTTGAAATCAACTATTCAAGCGGATGGGCAACCATACTCAGAGAGTGGGTCACTGATTCATATTTATGTCGTATATTCTATCCAAGGAGAAATACTTCAAGTTTCTGTAGAAGTATTATGCCTCTGTTGTTCTTCGATAGGTTTCTGAACGAAATGAGATTGCTCTTGAAGGGGTACATCATCTGTCACTGCGTAGAAGACTACAGATACAACTTTAGCTCTAGGTGATTATGGATTGATGACTGTGACGCATTGCAAAGTTGAGCAGCCAGCTGCGGCACAGAGTATATAAAAATCATTTCGTTTAATAGACTCTCAACTAAAATATGAGTCACTTCTAACAAAGAAATCTCACCAGAGCTGTACTTGAATGACCTTGTTTTGTAGTAAGACTCAAGATAATTTTTCTGAGCATCATTTTTGTCTGAAACATATGTTCAGCAGCGGCCTTCTCAGCGCTTTAAACTCCAAGCTACCTCTAGCTGGCTACTTCTATAAACAAAAAAAACGCAAAACTTCTATAAACAAAAAAAAACAACACAAGAGAAAAATTAAAATTCATTATTGTTTAAATTCACTAGAGAATCTGCCAAATATACCATTTACATATGTTACTAAATTAACCAAACATAGTATGTCGGAGGTACAAGTGTTCTTTTAGCAAAAATAACGGGCTACTCAAGTAAATAGTATTGTAATAAAGCCACGTCTTTTACATCCCAGTATGATAAGCCTACATCGGGGCGATATTTTTCCGTCGCCGACATTGCAGAATATGACCTCAATTGATAACTGGTTTTCGGTGCGGCTAATAGAAAGTTAAAAGGTTAAACAAACAAAGAAGTCGCAAACACCATTCATTCTTCAGCTTACATGATCAAGACGGGCGCCATGGTATGAAACGCGTAGCGAAGACGGTAGGCAGTAAAACACGCCCACAGCATTCTTTCTAATGCACCATGTGGCTTTCTTTAGCAATGTGCTTTAGAACGCACAACCACACCAATCGCGTTCACGATGCAGTGTTTTCTTGCATGCTCTATGAAACACCGTTCTACTCGTGTATAAAAGGTAGCGAAACGAAAGCTGCGTTTTCAAGAAGCAAGAAACAATACCTCTTATGCTGAATCTTTATTGAGAGTGGAAGGTAGAAAAGATAGCAACGGTGAAGGCCCACCATATGCACGAGACATTCGTGCATATAGAAAGCACGCGTACTTTCATCAGATGAAAAAAATTATTTCTATGCTGTAAACAAAAAACAGAGTGATTACCACAGGCACATACGCTAGAACTGCTAGTCATAGCGTTCATAGCTATGTCATAGCTAGTCATAGCTATGACTAGCTATGACTAGCAGTCACTAGCTAGTCATAGCTAGTCATGCTAGTCATGGAGGCAAAGCTGCATGCCTAGGCAACTTTTTACAATCGGTATTTTTACCTAAACACAGCTGTAGCTAGCGTGCAACTGCTAGGAGCATTTCGCCCACGCTTTCTGTCGAGCTTAGTTCTAATCTATCATAAAAACTATTGAAGGACGCTGATGAAAGTAAATCTAGTGGTCAAGTCAAGAGTTCTCCGCGTATACTTAAGCGTTGCGCGGGGCCAATTTTTATGTACCTGCATGCAATTTTCGAAATATCTTTTGTGAAAGTATCTTACAACATGACTGGAAGATTGTGCACGTGTTGCCAATAAATGATTATGATTCAAAAAAGAACATTGGTAACAATAGACTAATATCGCTTGCGTCTATTACTTGTAAAATACTTTAACACGTTACATATGAGCAAATAATAAATAATTTAAACATGAAAAGGTACTCATCGACAAACAGCGTGAATATCAAAGAGGAATGTCTTGCACGAAACAATTAGTAGAATATTATCAGGATGTGATATCAGGGGATGGTAATGTAGGATAGTTTAACGGTGTGTTTCTAGATTTTTGTAAAGCCTTTGACATGGTGTCACGCTCACTCTTACTGTTTTACCTTACCACCTTAGGTATTGATTAGACTGATTCAAAATTCTTTGGACTGCTACCTTTCTCAAAGAAGACAAACCGTAGTAATGTAGACAAAAAGCTCCGAATACGCAGATTTCACCTCAGGGGTACCAAAGGGCTCTGTTCTGAGTCTGCTATTATTTTTAATTTATGGTAATGCTATTTGAGCAAGAATATGATCTTCAATAATGTTGATCTCTGACCAAAGTGTTGTGTACAAATAATTTCAACTCACACGGATGTAGGAGCAGTTCATCAATAGTTATCACTCATTTGTAACTGTTGTATGAGGTGGAAAAAGGTTTTAACATAACAAAGTGCGTATATATATATTTTTTACAAATTGGATCAAATCATTTCTGTCATGGTACCACCTTAAAAATTTAGAGACAAAACACGATGATGTATACAAGTACATAGGTGTGCTACTATAGTCTTAATTGTCGTAGACGCCGGCACTGCACTGCCAAAGCTGGTAAGGTATAAATCTCATTCAAAGAAATTTCTGATGTTGTAATGCCGAATTTAAAACGTGTGGCATACCCACTTACATCAGACCTATCTTGAAATACATTGGTGTCATGTGGGACCCCACCGAGGTAACTTCATTGCGGCCCTTGAGCAAATACAAAATCGAGTCACCGGGTTTGTCTTGACACGGTACGAAAGGAGGGAGAGCTGCACTGCAATGAAAGCTGAGCTAGCACCGCAAGAAAAATAGAAAAGAAAATTTCTCTATACACTTTACTACATTAAACTAAAACTGCAGAAAGTTTTGCCTTTACAAACCTCATTGTATTTCAAAACGCTTTAGCCACAGTTGTAAAATCATGGAATACTCATCTGAAAGGAAAGTGTATGCCCATTCTTTTTTTCCGACAAAATAAACATTTACAGTACCCTAACTGAAGAGCAAGTTTATAATAGAAATGAAGCTGAATAAAATACATTTTCATTCCCAGTATGAACTTGCTTTTCTGGTAGCGTATCTTAATGTTTATTTTTTTTCGAAAAAATAAACATTGATATATACTGATTGAAAAGCAAGTTCATATTGTGAATGAAGATTTATTTTATTCAGTGCTGTAAACTTGAACGGTAACCTGATCGATGGTGTATTTCTTTGAGAAAACAATGCTACTGTGCGTGCGAAAAAAGGTGTATTTCAATTATTCCTATGTGAACAAAGTTGTATTTGTGAGTGCAAAAGTATGTAATTCGCTCATTGATGTAAGCTCTCTGCCAGAATGCCTTCGGGCGCGGCGGGGTGTCCGATGAATAAAGAATAAAAAGTAAATAAACAGAAGATTTCATTTGAGGAAGCTTTATTGGAAGTAGAGGAGAATGGTGAAGATAGAAGTATGGCGGGCGTGTGATATTTAGTGTTCGCTATTTTTATGTACACAGCACCTTAGGCTCTAGACTGGTGCGCTGTTTGTTTTCCGTTATCCAGCGAACCTCATGCAAGGTGCCCAATACAGGAAATGTCGATGACGCTGACGCATAAGACTTTACAGAGCAAGCAGTTTTTTTTTTGTCATGAATGATAGCGATCTTAAAAAAAGCTCTCACACCTGAAAAGCGAAGCGGCAACGCCAACGCCTTGCTACTCCGAAGACAGAGTGTGGCATACGGTAGTCAAAGTGTACGTATACAGCAAGCAAGCCCTGAAGTGAGAGCTCAGGAAGCAGAGGTAAAAGAGCAATGCAGAACAAGCTGCTCCCTGCACCAAACTTCAGGTCGCGCGAAGCGGCAACAGCAGATTGTGTATACAGTTCTAGAGGAACGCTGAGAATACTCTCCACCACTATACGTATCATTCATAGATTACGAGAAATCATTTTATTCAGTAGAGATATCAGCTGTCATGCAGACACTGAGGATTCAGGGTGTCGATGAAACATACAAAAACATCTTGAAAAAATTTTTACAGAAAGTCAGTTGCCACCGATGTGCTCCACATCGAAACCGACACACTACAGGTGAAGAAGGATGAAAGACGGGAAGACATGGCCTCCCGAATGCTATTCACTGCGTGTTAAAAGGAGGTTCTCAGAGACATTACAAAGGCAAAAGTTAGAGAACCGAAGTATTGGAGAGTATCTTAGTAACCTGTCGTTTGCCGACGACATTGAATTGCTGAGTAACTCGGGGGACAAATAACAATTCGAGGTCAATTAATTTAGAAAGGAGAGCAGAAAGGCAGGTTCTAAAATAAATTCGAACAAAGTGAAAGTACTATACATAATCCTCGGAAGAGAATGGCGCTTTGAGATAGGTAGCAGTGCATTTGGACTTGTAAAAGAGTACGTCTACAAACGACAGGTAGAAACCTTGCAGTCGAACGGCGAGATAGAAGTAGCTAGAAGAATAACAATTGGGTGCAGCACATTCGTAAAACATTCTATAAGCATGACTGGTAGATTGCCAATATTCCTCAAAATAGAAGTGCATAACAGCGGCATCTTGCCAATACTTGACTACAGAGCAAAAACCTGCAGGTTTACAAGAAGGGTTCAGCTCAGATTGAAGGCGACACAGCGAAATACGGACAGGAACTTGATATGTGTAACCTTAAGAGACAAGAAGATATCAGGGTGGGTGAGGGAACTAGGGTTAGGGACATCATAGCTGAAATATAAAAGAAATGTGCATGGCCCAGGCACGTAGCAAATAGGGCGGAAAACCACTGGTCTTCATGAACTAGATTCCCAGAGAATGTGAAGGGGAGACAGAAACTTGCGTGGACCAAAGATATGACATGTGCGGGTAGGATGTGCTGCATGCTCAGGACCGAGTTGACTGGACAGGAGAAGAGAGAGCGCTTGAACTGCAGTGGGTGTAGTGAGGCTTATAAGTAGACTGATGATGTATTTCACATTCGTTGCCTTTTGCAGATGTCATGGTTGTAGACCAGTGGTTTGCCCAATCCTCAAGAATACCTTCAGAGTTATGCACTATTTTTTCCGAGCTGATTATGTGCTGCATTTGTGTCCAGATGGTGTTAATACAGACCATTTGCGCTTTGCCCTATGCAATCTTTTTTCTCGAAGCAATGTTGCTGCAGCAAAACGTTAAGCTTCTTGCAACTAAATCGAAAGTTGGGCTTTTTGGATATTCAGAGTATAACTTTTCGTTCAAGCGCACGAACAAACAGGAAGGAAGAGAGGTCAAGCGCTTGTCCTTTTTTCCTTTCTGTTTATTCTTGCGCATAACGGACAGTTATACCAGTTAAGCTCCTTCATTCGAAACCCCTTTTTTGCGATGTCTGCGCAATGTCCCTTATAAATTTGAAAGCACAAAGTTATGAAATTAGGATGCTCTATGTTACTTCAGTGGAAAAATTGCATTATTGACAGCAATATTTTCACTGAATTTGGCCTGCCAAATGTATTTATTCTGCTAATAACATTTAGAATATGTTGAAAATAAAGGACCGCTTGATCTAAATTTAAGACACACAAAGTCTAAGTTCTGATGTATAGTCATATGTCTGTGCGTAGACACGTATCGCATGACGTGTCCTTAAAGAGCTATTTTCCAAAAAGAAGAACGTTAGAACCATGAATTGTCAGGGTGGCCGATTGTAAAAAAGAATAATGAATAATGACTTCAGCATGCTTCTCTTGTCACTTGTACTATCATACGAAACATTCGACCAGCGAACAAGTCCAAAAATAGTCCCTTGTCGGTAATCGATTGACGTGATGATGTCCTCGTGTTTCCTCATTGTTAATCCTCTACAGCGCCGTGTATAAATATGGAAGCTTCTAGTCCCTAAACACTCCATCCACCGACTGAACCTCGAAGGAAGTCAACATGAAGCTTCTTGCAGTCTCTCTTGCCTTCGTTTCAGCTCTAAGCCAAGTTAAGGGCAATATGCCAGTTTGGGCGGATGAAGCAGCAAATGGAGCACACCAAGATGCATTGAAGGTAAAATTATTCTCTCTGGTTGTGATGTTTTTGCATGAAGAAATATATGACAAGGATATATTTTTTGATGTCAGCGTGACAGACAGTGAATGTAGTTTTCGTTGTAACGACACAATATAACTCATCACAGCACCAAAAATCAACACACCGCTTATTATGCGCTCTCAGATAGTTTTCAAACGATCATCACTGGACTTAGTACTTGAGTCGGTTAAGGGGTAGGCAAGGCCGGTCTATTTCCGACAACTTCCACCAGAAATAATTTTTTTTCGTATGCCAACGCTTGTTCTTTTAGTGACTTGTACTTTGTGATCCGAAATAATTATTCATTATAAATTGTTTACATGTGTACTAAATGCAGAGACGTGTACTTTATGCACTGGTAGCGTAATATTATGCTTGTTGTTTTCTTTCTTTATTGCCAAAACATCCGGTGAAAAGCCTGAATAAGGTATCCTGTAATATTCTTAACGAGCAATATATTTGTATGCATACAATTTATTTTTATTTTTAGGTTTCTTAGGTATTGCGCTAACAAAAATATAAAATCATGTCTTAACAACACGACTGATTGGCTGCAAGGATGTTACACTGTAATCTACGCTTCTGTAGAAAAGTACGCGGACCATTAGCGTCAGTTTGCCTTCGCCTGCAGTGTCATCGTATGGCAAGGCGCCTGCTGCCAATACTGTTTCTCTGGACAATTGCGTCTGAATAGTGCTTGCACGTTCATTTCGGGAAATTCTTGCTCTAAAGAGCAGACTAATCATTACTGGAGGCGTTGTCAGTGACGTCATCTTGTGCTTTCGGGAACAGAACTTTTTCACACGAGTGCTGCGGCTTCCTCGATTTCGTTTGCACCAAATAAAAATTCACTAGGGCAGTCACGGTGTAAAATGTATTAGTGTGTATAGATCATGATAGATATCATTATTTATATACAAAAAGTAAGCAGCATTACTCAAAACAACAATAATATCATGAGTAATATATTCGTACGCAGTTTTCTAGATATTCATGCAAATCACACTTGAAACGTGGTTAGTGGTTCGTTATCAATTACATCTGTCACAAAACTTTCTTCATTATATAATGCAGATGACATCGCTCAAACGAAACTAACATATATAAAAATGAAATATTAACCCACAGTTGATTGGATTTTCTTGCAAATCACGCTTGACGATGCAATAAGCACGTCTCAAACGTATTACATGCCTCTTTTAACTTCCTTCTTAAGATGGTTCATACCAGACGATTCATATTTTCTGTATACTGAATTCATCACCATCGCCATGGTGTGCCACTAGCAAGCATGAGTACTGCAGACTATTTATGGCGAAAATGGGCTGAATCTCCCGCAAATAAAGAGTACTTCGAATGGTATACGCTAATGACGTTAGCTCCAGCGTGAAGTTCCGAGGCTGAGATGGCCTAAACGACGTGTTGTGTCTCATGGCTGCATAGAGGAGGCGTCACAGTTCTTTTTTTTTTCGTGGATGCATGTAACCTCAAAACATTCTTTAAATGATGAGAATTTACTGAAACATGACATACGTAAATAAATGCTTCCGTCTTTCGTGTAAGTATTAGACACTCATGATATTCGTAAAACCATTGTGCAAGAAAACTTCAGAAAGTTGTTCCCTTGCATTTGTCTACGAAGCCTGTTCGATTATGTCATCTTCTTCTCCGTCTTTTCCATCGTTGCACTAGCTTCTGACGCCCAACAATACTCTATACAAGTTCCCAGAACTGATGTTTTTAAATTGAATATACGCGATCATTTAATCTTGTGACACCACAGCATGTAGTAACATATGGAAGAAATCTGATTGCCATTGTTATAAGAAAATTATGCGCTGGACTCTCTTGCCGCCACCGTCGAGGGCGGTGGTGAACACTCGTATGGAATGATTCAATTATGTATTTGGCCATTTGAATTAGACTGTAAATTGCATTCTATTTTGTCATCTTGAGACCCCAATTGAGGGGATGTAGGCAGACCCTGAAAAATTGAACCTTGATGAGATTGCATAATGAACTATTAAGTAACGTACCAGAAATTAGGATAGTTCTGTCTGAGCTGCAGTATACTTACATATATTTCATTTTTCAGCATCTCAAAAACAGTGTTTCGGATGCTTACGACATGATAAAAGTGACCTATAACAATGACCCAGTGTGGGGAAATAACTTCAGATGTGTATATGCTGTATTTGATAGCTTCGATGAGGATGAGAAGAGCGTTGACGCATGGTTTATGTTTATTAATGATGCTGATTCAAATTAGTAAGTACAACTTTCTTTTCTATTTTATATGCGGAAAAGTCAACACATTATTGTCACGTGTTCGTCACGTAGACGAATCTAGCAGCCTGGATGTTCCGATGAAACTGTTTGTTCGGCCATACTTGTAGCCAATATTAGTAAAGTTAGGTGACAGCAGCACACCGACACTAATCGTAGCTAACAGATATTTGCCGTCGATAAACTGACAAGGGGCGAAACGGGCTGCTGTTTTTGCATGTGTCGCTGAAAATTCCAGCCGTATCACTGGCCTCCGCGCAAGTGATAAATAGATCTCCAGTGTTTGCGCTTATGCGCAATCATGAAAATAATATACAATGATCGCGAACTTTCTTAGAGGTTTGAGGGCAGTATAGGCTGAGCATTCGTAAGGCCTTTTGGGTGAAATCTGAAAAAAACACGATATTTAAAATAAGAAACATGCGTGGAATGTGAAGATTAACATCCCGAAACCTCCATATGTGTATGAGAGACGCTGTAGTGGAGAGCTCCGGAAATTTCGACCACGTTGGGTTGTTTTTTTACAAGCACCCAAATCTGAGCACGTGCGCCTACAGCATATTTGCGTCCATTGAAGGTGCAGTTGATTCAGCCAGATTTGAACCCGCGACCTGTGGGTCAGCAGACAAGTACTTTGGCCACTAGACCACCGTGCCGGGGCTGGCAATATAGAAGCAACATAGCCAACGAAGTCTTCAAATACTTCAATTTTTTTCACCTTACAGGGCCACACGCCCTTGCATGGGAGGATAGCTTTAGGCGTCCCAACGATGACACGTTGGCCAGTGTCTATGTTATCATTTTTTGCCGCTGGGACAAAAGATAAATACAAAATGTATACGAATATTTCAATGAAAATCTTGAAAACACCCTTCACCTACAGCGAACGTAGTTGCTTCGATCCTTTGCCTACGTAGTCTTGTATGCACACATTTCTCCCAACTGCCCTAGAGTGTGGTCGATTGGTGAATTGCAGCACCTAATGTAGTGGAGTCTCTGTTTACGTAACAAAATGAAACTCCACGTCCTCGAGGCATTATTTTACAAAAAGATCTGCAGCACTGCATTGATAAATCAAAGAAGGGCCCGTAGGAAGCCTACGATGCAAAAAAGACCCACTGGTTCCCACCCCTGTCGCAGGAAGACACTCATAGGGCTCCTGGGAGCCTCCTTTCGGGTAATATTTTTTTATTCACTTAAGTTTCAGTGTGAACAATTAGACTCTCTAAGAAGACAACCTTTTCTGTTACCCAACCGACAAAATATCATTCCAACCTGCAATGTTCGTCGGTAGGGAACCACTTTTCACTCATAAATCGTTACTAGGTTCTTCAAGAAATGTCCGTTTTCACCATGTAATATGCCCAGGCATATCGTAGCGCAACCTCTCCATAGAGGTTGCTGCTGCAGTTGCTACATTAAAAAGCACTTGCCTCGTAGCCCTTGGACACAGGGCGCTGTTGAATGTGGCAGAGAACGTCGCCTGAAGGGCGTCATGCGAGACACGCACACGATCTCTGTGGAGCGGTGACGGCGATCTACAGGGACCATAACTGGGATCACATGATAATTAACGAGCGAAGTCTGTTCGATAACTATACAATGCCCAATGAAGTGTGGCTGAAACTTGTCACACCGACTAGGTGTACAAATAGGTGTGAACAGGAGCACCTCGTCACCAGGTCGAAAGAGTACAAGGCGATGGGATGTGTCATAAATGACTTTTCGATCTTGCTGCTGCGGTTCCGTGCTCATGCGAGCACGATCGTGACACTGAGCTAGTTTCGAATCGTATTCCTCGCTGGAAGACGAAGACGAGTTCACGTCAATGTTGAAAAAGGAAACGTCGAGGAAGAAAGTAGGGGAACGTCCATCAACGAGGTAGAACGGCGAAAAACCGGCGGTGCGCTGAACGGCCGTGTTGTAAGAAAAGTTGAGGAATGATAGGAGAGTATCCCAGTTTTCGTGATCTGGACTGATGTAGACCACTATCATATCAGCAAGAGTACGGTGAAACCTCTCGTTGAGACCATTGGTCTCAGGATGGTAGCTTGAAGCTGTCTTGTGTGTTATTCCTGAGGTGCGCAATACTTCATTTAGTACTCCTGACAGGAACACCCTTCTACGGTCACTCAGCAATACACGAGGGGCACCGTGGCGCAGAATGATGGCGTGCCGAACGAAGTCAGCAACTTTAGATGCAGAGGCAGTAGATACAGACGTTGTCTCCGCGTAGCGTGTCAAGTGGTGTACAGCGGTCGCTATCTATCGTTTGCCAGTACATGGGACGGGAAGAGGGACGTAAAGGTCGATACCTAACCTCAAATGGCGTTGTGGGGCACGGAATTGGCTGTAGAGGCCCGGCCGGTGCAGTTGTCTGGATTTTATGACGCTAATACGGGACACAGGAACCGACGTAGTGCGCGATGCTAGTAGAAATAACGGGCCAGTAGAAGCGACCCTGAATCATGAGTTTTTTGAATACCAAGATGTCCGGCAGCCACATCATCGTGGAAGGCTTTAAGCACGTCAAGTCAAAGAAAGTGTGGTAACACGGGAACCCAGCGTTGACTATCAGGGTGGTAGATGTGACGGTACAGAACTCCATTCTCAAACTTAAATCGCAAGAGTGGACGACGATGCCGTGCTTTAGGTGGATGGGAAGTTCCTGAGAGCTGGTTCATAATACGCCTACAGTACGGATCAGACAACTGGCAGGAGTGAAGTGTGCAGTTGTTGTCCGATGATAGCTGATCTATTGAGGCTAACGCGGGCGCTGCACTAGAAGTGATGGCCGAACTGACCGATGCTGAGCTGGGTATTTGGTAGCGGGCAGCGTGAAAGGGCGTCGGCGTCTTGGTGTTTTCTACATGACTTGTAAACGATATCAAAGTCGTACTCCTGTAAACGTAGAGACCACCGACCCAAGCGTCCAGACAAGTTCTTCAATGTAGAAAGCCAGCATAGGGCGTGGTGGTATGTAACGATCGTAAAATGACGGCCGTGGAGATAGGGACGAAACTTCTGCTCTGCCCAGACCACAGCCAAGCAGTCCTGCTCAGTTATGGTATAGTTCTTCTCGGTTACGGTTTGTACTCTACTGGCATTCGCAACTACTGTCTCTTGTGAAGAGGTGTCGCGTTGGAGCAGATTGCCACCTATACATCGGCTGCTAGCATCCGTATGTAGGATGGTTGCTGCGGCCTCATCCAAGTGGTGGAGTACAGGTTCGGACGTGAAAGCACACTTTAATGGGTCGAATGCCATTTGACATTCTTGCGAGCGCAGAAGGGGCACGTTGGAAGCAAGAAGCTGCTGCAGTGGAGCTGCTATTGATGCGAAGTTTCGTATAAAACGGCGAAAATAGGAGGAAAGACCAAAAAAACTTCGCAACTTCTTCGGACTTTCGGGGCGCGGAAAGTTAAGCAACGCCGCACTTTTGTCCGGATCCAGCCGAATTCCGTCTTTCCCTACGACGCGGCCCTAAACATTGATAGCTTTTGTGGCGAAAAGGCATTTTTTGGTGTTGAGTTGGAGACCAGCAGCGGAAAGGCACGTCAGAACGTCATCCAAACATTGCAGATGCTGAGGGAACGTTGATGGAAAAATGACGATGTCGTCAAAGTAGCAGAGACAGGTTTTCCTGTTAAGGCTGCGCAGCACGGTATTCATCATGCGCTCAAATGTAGCGGGAGCGTTCGCCAGCCCGAAAGGCATAACGTTGATGTTGTATAGCCCCTCGGGGGTAGCGAATGCCGTTTCCTCTTTATCCTCTTCGTTCATATGAGTTTGTCAGTAACCGGAACGCAGGTCGAGGCTGGAAAAGTATTTCGCGCCTCGTAGAGGATCAAGGGCGTCGTCAATGTGAGGCATTGGGTGCAGATCCTTGCGAGTGATCTTGATGAGTGCCCTGTAATCGACGCAAAAGCGCACGGAGCCATCCTTCTTGCGAACCAGAACCACAGGCGACGACCAAGGGCTAGATGAATGGCGAATTACCTCTCATTTGAGCATGTCAGCTACGTTTTCTTCGATTCTACGTTTCTACGTTTTCTCTCAGCAGGTGACACGTGGTAGGGCTTGCGGCGTACAACAGATGTTCCGACTGTGTTGATTCGATGCGTTTTAGTAGTAGCTCGGCCAAACGTCGAGGTGCAAACATCGAAGGACCTTGCATGTTTCTTTAACAAAACAAGTAGCTGTTGAGTCTGTTAAGGTGTCAAGTCGTCGCTAATGGCTCCACTAAAGGTGGAAAAAGAAGCAGGCTCACCCTTAGGGCTGTCGTTGGAGGAGACGGCATGAAGTTGCACGACGCACGCGGGCTCGGGATCCGCCACGCAGGCCACCGTGGTGTTCTGGGGAAGTACAATTTTTTGGTATGTTGTATTCACAGCGGTGACAAGTGTGGAATCATTAAGAAACGAAACCACACCGGAAGCGAGAATGATGCCTTTACCGACGCAACCAAATGATTGTGAGACCAAGATGTCGCCATGGTCGATGTCCTTGGAGGTAATAGTTACAATTCGCTCTTGACCTGGTGGTAATTCGGTATCTTCCGCAGCTGTCAAACGAAGTGGCCTCTAAGGGTAGTCGTTGAGCATGCAGTCCGTGCCGGTGAGGTGGACGACGCGTTGGTCACAGCAATTAGCCGCGGAGGCAAAACAAAAAAATCTCACCCTAAAATTAATTAGTAAGAGTAGTCAGTCAGGACGGCGATTTGCATGTGGTGTCGGATACCATCAATAAAAACGGGGGCTGTACAGAAAGCGGAAGGGCAAATGGTATACCCCTGGGCAGCAACCAACGTGGCTCCATGGAAAAGGGTCATCATTTTTTCAGACGTTGGCCTAAATCAACACGCATAACAGAAAATGCCACACCCGTGTCCACCAGAGCATCCACATACAGTCCTTCCACTACCACTGAATTCATGTTGCACGGGCCTGGTGGAGGAATATCAGTCCTAATTCGGAATGCAGTTTTCCCCCAGAAACTTCATCACTTAGTTTTCTGAATGACTGGCAGTGACGAATGAGGCAGGCTGAAGTGGGGAGGAGGAGCGGCGAAGGTGTGATGGTGAATGGCGTCTGGAGTTCCGGCTGTTCCGAGGTGCGCAACATACGGGTGGAGAGGGACACTGGTGTATAGGTGATGAATTATGTTGACCTTAGTATCTCGTTCACGCAAGTCGTAACCGCGGCGCTCGTCTTGCTGGCACTTGCGGTAGAAACGAGACATGTGGCCGTGATACTCACAGTAATAGCAAACTGGGCGAGATGAGCGGCAGGGGGAAGGGTAGAAACAATGTGGAGTACCTGAAGAGAGTGCGGTCAGGTGTGCAGAGGAAGGATCAGACGGCATCGAACAAAAGTTGAGAGGAGAAGCGGCAGTGACCGACGTGTACGATGGCAGCGGCAACGTCGTGTTTACCTCGCTCAGAGGCATAGCAGCGACCTGCGCGTTGGTTTGTATGGGCTGAGACGAGGGTGACAGGACGTAAGACGGAGAGTTCAGAGATGTCAGTTCCTTTCTGATAATTTCGCGTAATGCCGCTCCAGTAGACGGTGGAGAACACGGTGGAGAGGTGTGAAACCTATGTTCTACAACTCTTCACGTATTATGTCTCTTATCAGGACACGGAGAGGTCTGTTCGCCTATGTCTGGTTGTAGACGAACCGAGTCCAGAGTATCGAGGCGCTGACATGTCGTGACGACGTCGGCTATGGTAGCTGGGTTCTGAGCAACCAGGGCATTGATGGCAACATGTCCTATACCCTTCAAAATGTGGCGTACTTTGTTTGACTCCGGCATAGATGAATTGGCCCGCCGGCCGAGCGCAAGAACGTCCTCGGTGTACGACGTGTATGACTCAACGGAATGTTGTTGGCGAGTACCCAGGGTTCTCTTCGCGACAGCGGACCGAATGGCCGGTTTGCCGAAAACGTGACGGAGCTGCTGCTCGAAGGTTGCCCAGTCGGGTATGTCGATGATGTGGTTTAAGTACCACGCCTTCGCCACACCAGTCAAGTAGAAAGTGACGTAACGGAGCTTGGCGAAATCGTCCCAGCGATTAGAAACACTCACCCGGCTGTACACATTCAGCCAGTTCTCAACGTCTTACCCGCGACGACCAGCGAAGAGACGGGGATCACACCGTGGTGGCTGTGTACGTAAAGAGGAGGCGCGGCTGAAGACGGCGGAGGAGAGATGGCAGCAGTGATGGCAGCAGCGCCGGCAGGCTCGTTCTGTGACATGCTGCCAGACAGGGAGGGCAATCGGCGACTTGAACACAGCTCCAGGAAGTTGAGCGAGGTGGGAGAGGACCGAGGACTGAAAATCCACCTCCACCACGTATTCCAACTCTGCCTTGTATGAAGTTTGAGTTGAGACAGCTTTTATTCAGCCAAGTGCTCAGCAGCGAACCGGCAGTCGGAGACCAAGCGCGCACGGACACGATGACGATTGTGAAGAAGAGGACAGGGACCCAGACAGATGATGATGATTATGATAATGCATATATGAGAAGCGCATAATGAGTGCCCACTATATATATATATATATATATATATATATATATATATATATATATATATATATATATATAACACAAGAAACACAATTTAGTGGGTCTCAATTATATTACCAGCGGTTTCGACCGGTGGAGCAGTCTTCGTCAGGGTTTGCGAACAAGTTCACAGTGTGTTTCTTCTCTTCCCAAGTACGTATAGCTCATTGGCATATATATATATATATATATATATATATATATATATATATATATATATATATATATATATATATATATATATATATATATATATATGTATATATATATATATATATATATGTATATATATATATATATATATATATATATATATATATATATATATATATATATATATATATATATATATTGTTGGGCGCAGGTATAAAAGCTGGCTTTTGGCTCTGTGCTTGTAGGAAATTATGGTGCTGTCTAGCACAGGGCGGCAGCCGCATCTATCACAATGAACCGCCGGAAAGCCGTCGGCCAGAATTCCCCCGCACGCATTCCAGAAACTTATAACGATGCCTTACCTGGCATCGAACTTCGCTTCTCGTTACGGGACAGCTCCTCTGTGAGAACGAGGCTCACCCGTGTGGGGCCGAAAAAACCGCATAGACACCAACGTGCTGGCCGACCATTTCAACCTGTATGCATGAAGAAAGCTGATGTTTATTAGAAATGACCTCGACTTTTTCGCGTCTGCCCATGCTCTTGTTCATGTTCGTGCCCATGTTTGCTGTTCATATAATTATATATATATATATATATATATATATATATATGTATATATATTTATATATATATATATATATATATATATTGGTTTTGCGGAGATTTATTTAGCAAGTATTTCTATTTACTGAGAGAAATAAGACAATACATCGGGAATTGCCTTCGTTTGAGAAAAGCTACAACTCAAAGAACCTCGACGCTTCATCACAGCTGACAGATTTTCGCACTTTTAAGCTTCACTGAGTGTGCATCACTTAAACGTATATGGTACTTGTTCTTCTGGGCCATTGGTATAAACCTCGAACAAGCTAACCTTGTAGCGAATCTTGCGTTTTGAACGTTTTCAGTTAAGATGTGAGCACAAACTGTAATATCGTAAGGTAAAAGTGTCCAACTGAGTAACGCAAACGCTTGGTTTTGGGACGTTAAACCCCACATATCAATCAGTAACGCAAACGCTTTTACTACAAGAAATACCCTCCTGTCTACATTCATAGCACCGAATAGATGGATTATCTGGATAAAGCTTTTAAATGTCAACAAGACAGTTTGGTGGATTTTTAAGCTTTGTCTCAGTTTTAGAGTGCATATATTGTTTCCACAAGAACTTGTCTTGATCAGTTTTCACATGCTGACTATGCGTACTATCCTAGGATTATGGATATTCAAGAGCCGTCTTACGTAAAACGGCACCAAAACTGTAAAATGATAGTATTCGGAGATCGGGATACACCGTGAATTTTTAGAAAAGCAAAGAAACTATTCAGGCAAATAACTTGCAACCCCACTATACTGTTATTTACACAACGCGTTCAACACTATACAAAAGCGGGCCATACTGGCAATATATACGCTTCTGTGACAACACACAGCTAATTTTATTCCTCGTTTTTATGTGCGAAACTGTCTCATGTGACTGGTTGGCTTTATTGATATGGTTGAATAAACTATATCCTCGCAAAAAACCGTTTATAATATTGTATCCTCAATTTTGTTGCATGAAACTGAGCCTGCAGATAAACCTGCGCCCTTTTTCTACAAAACTTTCAGCCAAGGTTCTCAAGAAAAGGCAACTACTCTTACAATGTACGACTACAATAAAGATAACGCCATCTTCTACGTTACGGAACGTAAGTTTTGCTGTTATTCCTTCTGTACCAGTGCATTATTTTGGGATGCACAAAGCGTAAATCGAAAATGTTAAACATTTACTTACCGTTGACTACATGAAGCTGGAAGATCTCAGGCGTGCGTTTTGTGTGGGTGGAATAATTATTCCAGTGCTAGCTACAAGAACACTGCTACTTCCTCTGAATTGATGGGGACTTGCTCTGTTCTCTTGTTATGTGAAGTCACTCGAACAAAACTTGATATCACAAGCGTTGTTAGAATCACTGTGGGTCGAAAGGCACTTCTGGGGATATTCGCAGTAGAAAAAGCTATAAAATACACCCTTGTAAGGACTGCAAGCTATATTTGTATGCAAAAATATTTTATTCACGTGCTGTTTTATCACAATAGAAGAGCACAAGCACTTTCTCCTATATTTGCTGCAACATTACCGAGCTTTGTCTGATTTTTGCCCTCAAAAACAATAGCATAGTTACCAGAAATGTCCTGCTAGTGCACTAAGCAATATAAATATTTTATCAACAAAGAAACGCTGTCTAAAATCTGTCTTGTTCACAATCACAGCAGTCTGTAATGGTTTTCACCTTGTGTGGACTCGCAAAAAGCGTAGCACAATTTCTCCGGCCTCCGCTGGGGGGCCTGTGAAACCAGACGTTTGGTATGTAGCGACACCACGGACCCGAGCTTACTGGGAGCTAACGGGAGGGAGGTTCGACTCCCTCCTACGCCTAGCCGTGCGTGGCTGAGCCGTGTCCTGGGAGAAGGCGATCCTGGGGGTTGAGCTGAGGCTGGGTGATTGGACCTTTAAGGCTTCCGGCCGAGGCGACACACCCCTTCGTTCCCGGCTTCACCTAGATGGCACCCCTGGGCTGACTCACCCAGGGGAAATTGGCAGTCGCCTTTTCCTATCTCTCTCTCCTTATATTTTCGTCTTTATCTCCCACTTTTCATTTGTCCCGTCATCTTCTCTTTTCAAAATACTTCCAAATTTCCTGGCAGCAAGTGTTAACTTTGTGTGCTCAATCAACCTAGGTTAAACCATATTAGGTTAAAGTCACGGCGTACTACTGGCGTTGCGCAGACGTGTTCACATGCTCTGCCACGTTCCCTAGTTGGGCTCAGTGGTGAGTGGTAGGCGCCGTTACCGAATAAACACTTTCTTTCATGGGATCACAGGCCCCTTCCTAAGTGATTGTCCCAGAAAAGGGGGCGCACCGAAGCAGCCTCACAGTTTTCATTTGGTCTTTAAGCTAAAAGACACTGCACATTATCATCATCTCGAGTGTAATGAAGAATATGACTTGTTCCCAAAATATTCTGTCATACATTGTGAAACGACAGGAAAAAAAGCAACAAACATATCACCGTTTCTAGTTTGCAGATGCCTCACTGATACCATCGGCACTGGCTACAAAGCCACCAGGATGGCCAGTGGGGACCTGCTAATAGAAGTCAAAGACAAAATTCAGTATCAGAAACTAAGCAACCTTGTTGCATTTGGGGACAAACCTCTCACCGTTACCGCTCACCAGACATTGAACACAGTGAAAGGTGTCGCATCAGATGAAGCTCTTGTAGACCTTACCGACGAAGAACTTTTGATTGATTTGTGGGGTTTAACGTCCCAAAACCACCTTATGATTATGAGAGACGCCGTAGTGGAGGGCTCCGGAAATTTTGACCACCTGGGGTTCTTTAACGTGCACCCAAATCTGAGCACACGGGCCTCAACATTTCCGCCTCCATCGGAAATGCAGCCGCCGCAGCCGGGATTTGAACCCGCGACCTGCGGATCAGCAGCCGAGTACCTTAGCCACTAGACCACCGAGGCGGGGCAAGAAGAACTTTTGGACGGCTAGAAAACAGAGAATGTCATACATGTGCGGCGCATTAAAGTTAGGCGGCATAATGCAAAACTCCCCACAAAAGACATTGTACTGATGTTTGGAGCAAACACACTCCCAGAAACAGTCGCTACAGGCTATCTCATGCTCCGTGTTTGACCATATATACCATACCCGAAACATTGTTTCAAGTGCCAACGATTTTGCCATGCTTCCCAAAGCTGTCGAGGGCAGCTCACGCGCGCAAGGTGCGCCACCACAGGGCACTCTGCTGATGACTGTAAGTCTGAGGCTGAGGCCCATTGCGCGAACTGTGATGTTGACCATCCCGCTTATTCTCGCTCATGCCCAGCCTGGAAAAGACAAAAAGAAATTCTCACAATTAAATTCCAAGAAAAATGTCAGTTTCAGGGAAGCCCGACAGCGCGCATCGCACACTTTTCTACTGAAGTCATTCGCCGAAGTGGTGCAAGGGGGGTCATCACCACTGCGGTTTTCGGCGAAGCCCCGGACGGCGCCTGGCGTGCCAAGGACACCGCGAGCAAACCCCACTGGAGAAGCAGCCCTGGCTGCTCCGCCCTTTTTGAACACGGCCTTACCAAAGGCCTATGTGAACCCTGGCAGCATCCAGGCCAACACACAAAATAAAGAGGTCTCCTAGACCTCTGGCAAGGTGGGGGCGAAGGCTTTGACCACCAACACAAATCCGACCTAACGTACACGTCTGTCTGGCGCCTCTCCAGAGGCGATGGACACCACGGACCCACTGGTGCAGACTGCGCTGAAAGAGCAGCGAGAGACCCTTGAGCGCTTCAAGAAAAAAACACCAATTACAGGGCCCCCTAAAGGCTCTGTAAAGTAAGTCACTTCCAATTCGTACACACAGCACTACTTTCCACCCAATATGAAAACAAATTATACAATGGAACGTCAGAGGACTGCTTAGAAACCTCGGCAATGTCCAAAAACTTTTACACAAACACTCACCGAAAATGCTGTATGTACAAGAAACACACTTGAAACCAAATCACACGAACTTCCTTAGAGACCACATCAACTTCCGCAAATATCAAGATAATGCAATCACATCACAAGATGGCGTTGCTATTATTATAGACAAATGCATAGCTTGTCGAGATTTGCAGATACAAACGGCCCTCGAAGCAGTGGCCATTCGTGCTGTTGTCTTAGGGAAACTTGTTACAATTTGCTCAATGTACATTTCTCTTCATTATCAGCTGCAGAAACAAGAATTTCAGTCTTTTATTGATCAAATACCTGAACCATATATCGTCCTTGGCGAATTTAATGCCCACACCCCTTTGTTGGGTGACTCGAAGAGCAATTCGTGAGGCTATCCAACTGTAGGGAATCTGATCTATTTCAAACAAGTGAAGTCTCAAGGGCGAAGGACGCGCCGACAGGCTCGTAGAGAAAGTTGGCAGAAGGTTTTGTCAGGAATTAATTCCTATACTGATGAAGTTAAGATCTGGAACAGGGTGAATGTGATAGAAGGCCGACAGACATACTCACTCCCTCTTGTAGACACATCGGGTAACAGCTTTGAGGATCAAGTAGACTCCCTGGGAGCATACTTTCAACATGTGTCCAGCTGATCGCATTATTTTGATACATTCAAATGATACAAAGAGAGAGTAGAAAGGCAAATACTTGAACGTGAATGGAAAAAAAAAAGGAGCCATATAACAGACTTTTTCGCTTGGCTGATTTGCAAGCAGCGCCAAACGGCTGTAACAAATCAGCCCCGGGCTCTGATAGTGTTTTATATCAGATGCTTAAACACTTACTTCAAGAAACATATAAAACCCTCCTCCGTCCGTGTAACTCCATATGGCGTTTTGGCGAGATTTCCTCTGCGTGAAAAGAGGCCATAGTATTACCTATTCTTAAAAAGGGCAAGGATCCATCTTTCGTATCGAGAGACAGACCTATCGCTCCGACTAGCTGCGTCAGAAATTTATTTGAAGAGATGATAAACTGTCGAATATTACATTTTTGGAATCAAACAAATTCCTCGACCAATATCAGTGCGGATTCCGAGAGGGTCGATCCACCACAGACCATTTCATCCGCGTAGAGGCGCAAATACGCGAAGCTTTCATTTAAAAGCAGTTTTTCCTATCTTTCTTCCTTGACATAGGTAAGGCAAACGATACAACGTGGCGTTTTGGAATACTGAGAGACCTCGCACAATTAGGTATACGAGGTAATATGCTGAGTGTAAGTGAAAATTATCTGTCCAATCGTACATTTCGTGTTCGAATGGACAACGCCTTGTCACGACCATTTGTGCAAGAAACGGGAGTACCGCAGGGTGGTGTCCTCAGTTGTACTATCTTCGTAGTCAAAATGAACTCCCTGCGATCGTGCATCCCGCGTAACATCTTTTATTCAGCATACGCTGATGATCTGCAGATAGGTTTTAAATCCTGTAATCTCTCGGCATGCGGACAACAGGTTCAGCTCTGTGTTAACAAGGTCTGTAAATGGGCAGATGAGAACGGTTTCAGTCTGGACCCCCTAAATAGCTCCTGCGATCTGTTTTCTAGGAAGAGAGGCCTCTACCCTGATCCCCGTATATAGTTGCAGGGTGAGCGCGTAACTTTCAATTGTGAAAAAAAAATTTAGGCATAATTCTAGACACGAAGCTCACGTTTATAACACACTTTAAGTAAATTAAGGAGAAATGCATGAAACAATGGACACCCTAAAGGTGCTGTTCGTACAAGTTGTGGGAGCGGCAGAAAATGTGTGATGAGCCTCTACAAAAGCCTTATCCGCACGCATCTAGACTACAGGGCGATAGTGTACCAGTCCGCACCACCAACGGCATTAAAATTGCTGGACTCTGTCCACCAAGTAGGCATTCGCCCTTCTACGGGAGCTTTTCGTACAATGATGGATGGTAGCGCAGACAACGAACACGGACAAGAGAAGGCACATAGACACAACACTTCTCTTGTCCGTGTTCGTTGTCTGCGCTACCATCCATCATCATGCAACCATACCAACAAGCCCAAATCGCCACCCTCATTGACTTTTCGTACAAGTCACGTGGAAAGCCTCTACGCATACTCAGATGAATGGTCGCTACATATAGAAAGATTGTACCTGTATTTTACATATTTTTGAAGATAACTGCAAAGATCAACCACCCTACATACCCTGCTCTAAACTACACATCCAGCTCCCAGCTTTTTGAAAACCGACTCGCCTTGAAACAGCCCTTCTCACTGCGTGTTCGAGCACTAGCTTTGGGCACGGGCGCCCCATTGCTCGAACACGGCGTAATGGCTTCTACTACATGCGCCCCGCCATGACACTGGCAGGCTATAAATTGTGACACATATTGTGACACAAACTGGGAATAATTCAGTTTCCTGGGATAAGCTGAATGGCATTGCATTTTTTTCTCTTTTAAAATTGCCTATTTTATGTTTGACAATCACACAAGATTACACAAACTGCAGATTAGGTCACCGAGTATGGAAATCACTTTTGTATGTTTTCAAGCAATGAGATTTTTCACACAATATTAGCGAGGGTCACGTTTCCACAAATTTGACCTTTTAAGCCTTATTGCATACAACATTAATTAGTTTCTGGCTCATAATTATATCTCGTGCTACCTAACCGCCACAGGTATAATAAAAGCGTCTCACACTCGCCGTAATGGTTTGGATCAACGTTGGTCAACACTTCAAGGGTTTTAAAAAAACAGGAACGTATTCAAATAAACAGTAATCCACAACCTCAGCGACTCAATTGCTAAGAAACTAGATAAGTTGTTTCAAGGTTGAAGGTTTGAGCCAACGTAATATTATATAATGTATAAGTTCAATAATTAACTTTCACAATGTTTTACTGTATCTATTTTGAAACACTTTCACAAGCTTATTAGAGTTAAGCCCTATGCATTATTTTCATCTCCGCTTGTAGATGGACTAAATTTCACAGACGTCCTCGTATTTTCTGACGACAATTGCTATGTGGTCTACGCTGTTGGCGCAGACGGAACTGAGGGAGGTACGTAATTCCAGTGACTTCCATTCCTACCAGAAACTGTAACACAATGCTCTCATGAAGGTATCGCGCTTTTTTCCTAAGGATTCACTTTGAGTGTTTGAAAAATTAAGTTACTAGATAACTTGATGAGCTCCCTACTATATGTTTTTCTTTTTGCCTAATATAGAGAAATGTCCATGAGTTTCTTATTTGCGACAAACACAGAATAATGATATACTTATTCAGAATTTTGTGGACGTGTTGTAGACGGCATCTAAAAGGAGTGCACATGAATATGGTTCGTGTAACTCTTTTAGTGTCATTTGAAGCTTTGTCATATCTTTATCCGTAGACTCGTATCAACGATGACAATCACACTAAAGATTCCATAGCTAAAGCTGTTGACCTGTACTAAAAAACGTAAGATAACCTTTGCGAGCGAATGTGATCTAAATATTGTTATCTACTCTGCTTCTGGATTCTATTTCAGACATCGCTGTAAAAACACTAGCCATGTATATAAAAAAGCTTCGTTTGCCGAAGAAACCTCTCAGCTTAATCCACCAAAACTGCAATATGCAGTCCGGTTATCACAACAGGGACATCAAAATACTAAGCTTTTTTCTTCGAACTTAGAAGAAACGTATTTAGTAGACAAAAATAGGTGCATTCTACTCGCTATTGATTGTTAAGTTTGGCATTTTTATGCACGCGTGTAAAAGTCGTTACTCATAATTTCTTTCCTAAATAGTTACATATGAAAGTTCGAATTGATAACACGCCTAACGCTATATACGCAATAAATTTAACGCCAAATGTTTATTGTGCTTGCTTCTCAAGCTTGTTGGCATAATGAACTCATGAATATATAGGTAACTCCAGTAATGGGTGATGAACAGATCGCAGTATGATTAAAAAGCATCAGCTGGAAACAGAGCTTTTGGATTTAGTGCTAACGGTCGAAGGTACGGACAATCGAAATGATTGTACAATGCAGCGAGAACAAATTGAACACATTGTGTTTTGTACATACCTGGTTATTGTAAGGCGTGTTTTGTGAATTCTGAAGCGTCTTCTTGCATATCAGGTCTTTGTACACTTTGAAATATTCGTTGTTCTCCTTCACGATTAACGCAATATATTCTAAGATGATGAATCGCTAAATATGCTTGAGTTTTTATCATTGTGTATGCTACAAATACATGAATAACTGGTAAGTTAAAACCAAAACGATGCACAAAAGAACTTTTTTTTTTCATAAGCAGCCATCGTTACACTTTGTCTTGAATAAAATAGGTTTGTGCTTAAAAAAAATGTTTGTCGTATTTCGTGACTGTAATATATACCTTGCATTCTATTCCAGGTTACGAACTATGGGCAAAAGACTCTGACAATGTTCCAACCAGTTGCCTGGAAAAGTTCAATGAGTATGCTGCCGGTCTACCGGTACGGGACGTATTTACAAGTGATTGCTTTCCAGACCCAGACGAATAACTTGGGAGTATTTTGCATTGAACATCAAACTAAGGCACTGCCAACTCATGTCTATATGTTTGATGTCATGCGTTCGACTATATCTACAACCTAGGTTTCTTGGGTTAGGTATTTTCTAGTCACTACCGCCACCTGCCAGGAGTACTTCGAAATAAATTGTGCAGTTGGTGGAACACAGTGTCCGGTTTTATTTATCAGATGCTTGTACGTCCTAGCACCAGCCGTAACCTCACTACATGTCTCGAATGCGCGCTGTGATTGCGAATTGTGTGTTAAATTTGAAGTATTAAGAAAGCTCTACATATATATATATATATATATATACATAAATATATATATGAATATATATATATATATATATATATGTATATATATATATATATATATATATTTATATATATATATATATATATATATATATATATATATATATATATATATATATATATATATATATATATATATATATATATATATATATATATATATATATATATTATAGTTTGCCTTAAGTTGGCCACAACGAAACCACGTGTCGACGATTCACTATATCGCCGGCATCTGAGAAGCTATAGTCCCTATACCGTGAAATGCAGTGTTTGGCCTAACCCACAAGCAATGACCTTTCATTGGCACGCTCATATCTAGGCCCGATAATTGCACACCTGTGGAAAATGCTCTACTCGTGAACCGAATAACGTGCGCGGACTGCCCCTCTTCTTACATAAGGGTAAGAAATAATTTTGATGAAAGATTACGGCATCACGAGAACAACCTTTGTCAATTGAACAGCGAAGCAAGTGCAGTATCAGAACACTGCCAGTGGTTATATTATTACTTACGACCCCACGAGACGGTGATTCTGGCAAATGAAAGGAGCCCTCACCGGCGAATCCACTTCGAATCCTGGCGCATTCAGCAGAAACCAAACTGACCAAACTGCTCCACTAAGACATCGCCCTCCGTCTACAGCCATAGCTTAGACGGGTCACGGCGATCCTCTCATGCGTGGCAAAGAACAATGTATAAGCGCCTCCTACCTCTGTCCCTCTCACTCTCAAAAAAAAGCAGCAGGCCCGGCATTCAAAATGTTGGAACATTTCATGAAATATACTTTTCTTGCGGCGGGATTGTTCCTTCAGTTAGTATCGAAACCAGTCAGACTTCTGCGAAACATTCAGCTTTGAATTGCTGCTTTGGTCGTGCTTTTTAGTGACCCATTTGTTTTCAATAACCGTAGTTGTGGCATTGAAGGTAAACTATTTATTAATGATTAAAAAAGAGCCAGGTTAATAGGTGATCATCGCTGCCACACCTAAGTCATTGCGAAATACCACTTCATACTTGTAATAAGTGAGCAGTATCGACTGAAACACGGGGTTCATGTCTATTCACTGATTATACTTACTGAACTGATACGAACACGACGTGTTTCATTGCTAGACATACATTCAAGCTTGAGTTTCAGTCTGGCGAGAACTTTTGCTCTGCAGGCTGAGGGGTGCTAGGAGCACAGTCTGGCGGTCTGAGAGAATACATTATACAAGCTGTTGCTGTACTTTTGGTAATGGTCTACTGGTGCCTGCCTGCTGGTGGTGGCCAGCCGGTGCTGGCCTCCTGGCAGCATCCGACTGGTGCTGGTCTGCCGGTAACCCTTACTGAGGCTGATCTGTTGGCGTTGCATTGGGCCTACTGACCAGTGTAATCCGCCTTTTCGTCCACCATCCCACTCGTGCCATGATGAATTAATAAAGCTGTGGTGAATCATACTATTGCGGTATTTGAGGTGCTGTTATGAGGTGGTTGCTACTGCAAAAAAGACAGCAAAAGTTAGACACAAAAACGTTACCTAAAGCGTAAAAAAGAAGAGCCAAATAATCCTGCACAAGAAAGGCGCATTGGTTGATGTCCTTTTATTTCCTTGTGTCCATGATTTTGGCACACATGCTTTCTGATGAGCTTGAATAGTTGGCAGCTTCTTCGGCGGTGTCTCGCTCCTTTACACATAAAATAAGGATACACAAAAAAGTGAATCAGTAAGGCCAATAATTTTTCTATAATATTTCTGCTGGAAAACTCAGCGCTATTAGTTTCCAGCGTCCAGTTCCATGCCAGATTATTGGCCGAATATCGCACTGCGTACACAGATGTTGGAGCAGCATATCACAGGTAGGTGGTGAGTACACAGCCCAAAACACGTTTACAGGGCTCGAACTGTGCGCTTTGTCGCCGTAAATAATTTATCATTTAAATAAGGTGTTTAGGGCGCACTGACGCAATGAATGAGAAGAACAATAAGACAACCACGTAGAGGATCCAAATTTGCTACCTCCTGATTCCTAACCTCGCTAACTTCTGATTACTACACCACACCAGAACCCGTTCAGCTGCTAGTAAATTCACAATTTATCCAATGGACTTGCTGCTCAACTTCATGTTCACAAGTCGGGCAGTCAACAAAGACGCACCATTTCTTTCTAAATAACAACCGCGTTCATATTTGATACTAATGACCAGCTGCCGGGCACCGTCAATCTCTTATTTGCAAAAGTTAAAGTTTATTGAGGAATGAACACATTAACTCAAAAAAATATCAAATTGATTGTAGGAGCAGCCCCATATCTTCAGCTTTTAGTGCCTAATTTTTTTGATAGCCGTCTACCTACACTTGCGACTGGTGAAAATATGCAGAGGTTTTATGATGACTTGTCTGATATATATGCGCTTACACTATTGAGTATTGTAGGCAATCATTAGGCACAGATACTTTCTTCACACATGTTCATCACCTGGATCAAATCCCGGCTGTGGCGGCTGCATTTCCGATGGAGGCGGAAATGTTGTAGGCCCGTGTACTCAGATTTGGGTGCACGGTAAAGAACCCCAGGTGGTCAAAATTTTCGGAGCCCTCCACTACGGCGTCTCTCATAATCAAATAGTGGTTTTGGGACGTTAAACCCCACAAATCAGTCAATCAATATTCATCACCATGAGTGATCGTCACCTTCATCTGCTGTGGGCACTTGGCTTGCCTCAGTTCTTTGCCTTGGGTGTGCTCGCTGCATCGTGTCTTCTGGGCCTAGTTAAGATTGCCTTCTCCGTTGCATCACAAGTGGTGGTGTGCGCTCTGCGATCTTCCTTCCTCTCCCAGCCCACTCTACCTCCTGGAGCTCCACTAAGGTCGTCATCTGTGCCAGGTGTCCGGTAACGAGCCTCAAGACGAGCCAACCAGCGCTTCTGCATCTACATTCACGGCCCCGACTACCGCAGCCTATTCATCGTGGTTTATTACCAAGCACCACCGTGAGCCACCCACGTTCGCCGAACTTGAGGTGAAGATGTGGAAGATTGGTTGGACCAGTTCAATCGAGCGAGTTCCACTAACAACTGGGTTGATTCTACCAATCTTCGCCGTGTTTCGTTTTATCTGACAGGCGTAGAGAAAACATGGTATATCAATCTTGAAACGGACATCACGGACTGCACACATTTCAAGCAACAGCTTCACCAAATTTTCAGCACCCCGGTGGTTCGTTCAACTCTCGCGAAGAAGACACTGGATGCTCGCAAGCAACAATGCGGTGAGTCTTACATCTCGTACATAGAGGCCATGCTTGCTCTCTGTCACTGTTTCAGCACGTCTATGTCTGAACCAGAGAAAGTTCGTCATCTATTGAAAGGGATGCCTCGGTCATACAAACCCCGGCCACAGTCGCTGACGTTGTTGCCACATGCCAACGCCTAGAGGAACTTGAGTTCCAACGGTTACCGCCGGACAGTGCTGAAAGCACCATCACGACTGATGCCTTATTGTGTGCTAAGATCTGGGCAATTATACGGGAAGAACTGCAATTTTTCGGCCTCTCAACGGCACCCAGTCCACCTCCCCCCTCCAACGCTGCTTTGCGCGACGTTATCAAAGAGCAGTTGGCGTCCATGACCGGGCCAGCGTATGTACACTCTCTGGTACCTCGACCCCAGCTGACGTACGCACAAGTCCTCGTTGGTTTACCACCCGTCGTACAACCAATGCCCGCACACTCGAAGCCTGTTTCACTGTCTTCGTTAACTCCTAGTGCGCCTCGCCAGCCTTTTCACCCACCATGACGGCCATCTCGTCCGATCTGTTATTACTGTGACTACCGGAGCCACATTGCACGCTTCTGTCGGAAGCGTTAGCAGGACGAGCGTCGTGGATTAGACCCCTACGGACAGGATGATGGGACGAGCGGGTCCGCTTTTCAATGTCGTCCGTATGATCCGCCAGTACGTCGCTCACCGTCTCCAACTGCGAAATCTCAGCCAACCCCTTCTTACTGCTCTCTTAGACGCCACTCACCATCACCCTCCGCCGCTCCACGTCTCCATTGCGACGTGTCTTGCAATTCACCAACCAACGCCCGCAAAACTAACCTCTGCAGCTTTTGGGGGAAAAGCTGCATCGAACGAAAAGACAGAAATTCTTTCAGTGCATCCATATAATACAATATCTGTCCTGATAGAAGGTGTGTACGTGGACGCTTTAATAGACACTGGTGCTTGTTTGTCTGTGATGGATCGTTATTTGTGGTCACGTCTGCGGAAAGTCAACACCTTTTATGATGAACCTACACTGCTCGCTGCTCAAGGGGACGCCATTAGACCTGCCGCTATGTGCACCGCTCGAGTTTTCATAGCTGGCCTTCTGCATTTTGTGCAATTTGCCGTGCTTAGTTTGTGTGCCAACCAGCTTATATTAGGCTGGGATTTTCTGTCTATGGCGAACGCTTCCATCTGCTGTCGAGAAAATATTGTTCAGATGTTTGAAACTGACAATCCCCATTTTGCGGATGACAAGCCCGTTCGCTTGTTCGCTGCGGAACATACTGAGCTACCACCTGGTCATCAGCGAATAGTTACCATCACTTCTAATATGATCGACTCTGGTGATGTGTTTGTCCAACCATCTGAACGCTGCCTCGCAAGAAGTATAGCCCTTGCTGCAGGTCTAGCGTTGTTCAACAATGGCTCCGGACGTCTCTACGCTACAAACGAGACGTCTGAGAAAACTTTCATTCCTAAATGCACCACAATAGCCTGCGTTACAGAATCCCGATCTGTCGTTGTTGTCCCGCTTATGCCAGCGTGTTTTGACCTTCCTTCTATTGGACGTTCATCAAGCGTTTCTGTTCTTGCTGCGACTATTAGTCCAGAGCTGACCTCTTCACAGACAGATGAATTGCTTGCCTTGCTACAAAAGCATAGGAGATTCTTTGATGCCCATTCCTCATCTCTGGCACAGACGTCCATTATCAAGCATCGTATCCAGACCAATGAAACTTCCATCGTACGTCGTTGGCCATATCGCGTCTCTTTGTCCGAGCATGAGGTCATTCAAGAGAATGTAGCCGATATGCTGCAACGGAACAATATACGTCCCTTCGCAAATCCTTGGACATCCCCTGTTGCTTAAGTAAGGAAAAAAGATGGCTCCGTGGGATTTTACGTGCACTACAGAGCACTTAATAAGATTACTCACAAAAATGTTTACCCCATGCCGCACATACACAAGGCTTTGGATTCACTGCAGGGTGCCGAGTACTTCTCAAGCCAAGACCTGCGTTCGGGTTACTGGCAAATCCCCATGCACGAGGATGACAAAGAAAAGACAGCGTTTTCAATACCAGATGGGCTGTACGAATTCAACGTCATGCCATTCGGCCTTTGCAATATTCAAGCAACATTTGAGAGCTGCACTGCAATGAAAGCTGAGCTAGAACCGCAAGAAAAATAGAAAATTTCTCTATACACTTTACTATATTAAACTAAAACTGCAGAAAGTTTTGCCTTTACAAACCTCATTGTATTTCATAACGCTTTAGCCACAGTTGTAAAATCATGGAATTCTCATCTGAAAGGAGAGTGTATGCCCATTTTTTTCCGACAAAATGAACATTTAAAGTACGCTAACTGAAGAGCAAGTTCATAATAGAAATGAAGCTGAATAAAATACATTTTCATTCTCAGTATGAACTTGCTTTTCTGCTAGCGTATCTTAATGTTTATTTTTTTTTCGAAAAAATAAACATTGATATATACTAATTGAAAAGCAAGTTCATATTGTGAATGAAGATTTATTTTATTCAGTGCTGCAAACTTGAACTGTAGCCTGATCGATGGTGTATTTCTTTGAGAAAACAATGCTACTGTGCGTGCGAAAAAAGGTGTATTTCAATTATTCCAATGTGAACAAAGTTGTATTTGTGAGCGCAAAAGTATGTAATTCGCTCATTGATGTAAGCTCTCTGCCAGAATGCCTTCGGGCGCGGCGGGGTGTCCGATGAATAACGAATAAAAAGTAAATAAACAGAAGATTTCATTTGAGGAAGCTTTATTGGAAGTAGGGGAGAATGGTGAAGATAGAAGTATGGCGGGCGTGTGATATTCAGTGTTCGCTATTTTTATGTACACAGCACCTTAGGCTCTAGACTGGTGCGCTGTTTGTTTTCCGTTATCCAGCGAACCTCATGCAAGGTGCCCAATACAGGAAATGTCGATGACGCTGACGCATAAGACTTTACAGAGCAAGCAGTTTTTTTTTGTCATGAATGATAGCGATCTTAAAAAAGCTCTCACACCTGAAAAGCGAAGCGGCAACGCCAACGCCTTGCTACTCCGAAGACAGAGTGTGGCATACGGTAGTCAAAGTGTACGTATACAGCAAGCAAGCCCTGAAGTGAGAGCTCAGGAAGCAGAGGTAAAAGAGCAATGCAGAACAAGCTGCTCCCTGCACCAAACTTCAGGTCGCGCGAAGCGGCAACAGCAGATTGTGTATACAGTTCTAGAGGAACGCTGAGAATACTCTCCACCACTATACGTATCATTCATAGATTACGAGAAATCATTTTATTCAGTAGAGATATCAGCTGTCATGGAGACACTGAGGATTCAGGGTGTCGATGAAACATACAAAAACATCTTGAAAAAAAAATTTACAGACAGTCAGTTGCCACCGATGTGCTCCACATCAAAACCGACAGACTACAGGTGCAGAAGGATGAAAGACGGGAAGACATGGCCTCCCGAATGCTATTCACTGCGTGTTAAAAGGAGGTTCTCAGAGACATTACAAAGGCAAAAGTTAGAGAATCGAAGTATTGGAGAGTATCTTAGTAACCTGTTGTTTGCCGACGACATTGAATTGCTGAGTAACTCGGGGGACAAATAGCAATTCGAGGTCAATTAATTTAGAAAGGGGAGCAGAAAGGCAGGTTCTAAAATAAATTTGAACAAAGTGAAAGTACTATACATAATCCTCGGAAGAGAATGGCGCTTTGAGATAGGTAGCAGTGCATTTGGACTTGTAAAAGAGTACGTCTACAAACGACTGGTAGAAACCTTGCAGTCGAACGGCGAGATAGAAGTAGCTACAAGAATAACAATTGGGTGCAGCCCATTCGTAAAACATTCTATAAGCATGACTGGTAGATTGCCAATATTCCTCAAGATAGAAGTGCATAACAGCGGCATCTTGCCAATACTTGAATACAGAGCAAAAACCTGCAGGTTTACAAGAAGGGTTCAGCTCAGATTGAAGGCGACACAGCGAAATACGGACAGGAACTTGATATGTGTAACCTTAAGAGACAAGAAGATATCAGGGTGGGTGAGGGAACTAGGGTTAGGGACATCATAGCTGAAATATAAAAGAAATGCGCATGGCCCAGGCACGTAGCAAATAGGGCGGAAAACCACTGGTCTTCATGAACTAGATTCCCAGAGAATGTGAAGGGGAGACAGAAACTTGCGTGGACCAAAGATATGACATGTGCGGGTAGGATGTGCTGCATGCTCAGGACCGAGCTGACTGGAAAGGAGAAGGGAGAAGCGCTTGAACTGCAGTGGGTGTAGTGAGGCTTATGAGTAGACTGATGATGTATTTCACATTCGTTGCCCTTTGCAGATGTCATGGTTGTAGACCAGTGGTTTACCCAATCCTCAAGAATACCTTCAGAGTTATGCACTATTTTTTCCGAGCTGATTATGTTCTGCATGGTGTGTAAAGATGGTGTTAATACAGACCATTTGCGCTTTGCCCTATGCAATCTTTTTTCTCGAAGCAATGTTGCTCCAGCGAAACGTTAAGCTCCTTGCAACTAAATCGAAAGTTGGGCTATTTGGATATCCATAGTATAACTTTTCGTTCAAGCGCACGAATAAACAGGAAGGAAGAGAGGTCAAGCGCTTGTCTTTTCTTCCTTTCTGTTTATTCTTGCGCCTAACGGACAGTTATACCAGTTAAACTCCTTCATTCGAAACCCCTTTTTTGCGATGTCTGCGCAATGTCCCTCATAAATTTGAAAGCACAAAGTTATGAAATTAGGATGCTCTATGTTACTTCAGTGGAAAAATTGCATTATTGACAGCAATATTTTCACTGAATTTGGCCTGCCACATGTATTTATTCTGCTAATAACATTTAGAATATGTTTAAAATAAAGGACCGCTTGATCTAAATTTAAGACACACAAAGTCTAAGTTCTGATGTTTAGTCATATGTCTGTGCGTAGACACGTATCGCATGACGTGTCCTTAAAGAGCTATTTTCCAAAAGGAAGAACGTTAGAACCATGAATTGTCAGGGTGGCCGATTGTAAAAAAGAATAATGAATAATGACTTCAGCATGCTTCTCTTGTCACTTGTACTATCATACGAAACATTCGACCAGCGAACAAGTCCAAAAATAGTCCCTTGTCGGTAATCGATTGACGTGATGATGTCCTCATGTTTCCTCATTGTTAATCCTCTACAGCGCCGTGTATAAATATGGAAGCTTCTAGTCCCTAAACACTCCATCCACCGACTGAACCTCGAAGGAAGTCAACATGAAGCTTCTTGCAGTCTCTCTTGCCTTCGTTTCAGCTCTAAGCCAAGTTAAGGGCGATATGCCAGTTTGGGCGGATGAAGCAGCAAATGGAGCACACCAAGATGCATTGAAGGTAAAATTATTCGCTCTGGTTGTGATGTTTTTGCATGATGAAATATATGACAAGGATATATTTTTTTGATGTCAGCGTGACAGACAGTGAATGTAGTTTTCGTTGTAACGACACAATATAACTCATCACAGCACCTAAAATCAACACACCGCTTATTATGCGCTCTCAGATAGTTTTCAAACGATCATCACTGGACTTAGTACTTGAGTCGGTTAAGGGGTAGGCAAGGCCGGTCTATTTTCGACAACTTCCACTAGAAATAATTTTTTTTCGTATGCCAACGCTTGTTCTTTTAGTGACTTGTACTTTGTGATCCGAATTAATTATTCATTATAAATTGTTTACATGTGTACTAAATGCAGAGACGTGTACTTTATGCACTGGTAGCGTAATATTATGCTTGCTGTTTTCTTTTTTTATTGCCAAAACATCTGGTGAAAAGCCTGAATAAGGTATCCTGTAATATTCTTAACGAGCAATATATTTGTATGCATACAATTTATTTTTTTAGGTTTCTTAAGTATTGCACTAACAAAAATATAAAATCATGCCTTAACAACACAGTCTGATTGGCTGCATGGATGTTACACTGTAATCTACAATTCTGTAGAAAAGTACGCGGACAAATAGCATCAGTTTTCCTTCGCCTGCAGTGTCATCGTATGGCAAGGCGTCTGCTACCAAAACTGTTTTTCTGGGCAATTGCGTCTGAATAGTGCTTGCACGTCCATTTCGGGAAATTCATGCTCTAAACAGCAGACGAATCATGACTGTAGGCGTGAACAGTGACGTCATCTTGTGCTTTCGGGGACAGATCTTGTTCTCACGAGTGCTGCGGCTTCCTCGCTTTCGTTTGCACCAAATAAACATTCACTTGGGCAGTCATGGTGTAAAACGTAATAGTGTATATAGATTATAATATAAGTCATTATGCAGATACAGAAAGTAAGCAGCATCACTCAAAACGACAATAAATGCATAAGTTATATAGTCGTACACAGTTTTCTAGATATTCATGCATAGTACACTTGAAACGTGGTGAGTGGGTTGTTATCAAGTACATCCGTCACAAAGCTTGCTTCATTATATAATGCAGACTAGATCGCTCAAACGAAACTAACATATATAAAAATGAAATATTAACCCACAGTTGATTAGATTTTCTTGCAAATCACGCTTGACGATGCAATAAGCACGTCTCAAACGTATTACATGCCTCTTTTAACTTCCTTCTTAAGATGGTTCATACCAGACGATTCATATTTTCTGTATACTGAATTGATCACCTTTTTGCCATGGTGTGCCACTAGCAAGCTTGAGTACTGCAGACTATTTATCGCAAAAATGGGCTGAGTCTCCCACAAATAAAGAGTACCTGGAATGGTATACGCTAATGACGTTAGCTCCAGCTTGATGTTCCGAGGCTGAGATGGCCTAAACGACGTGTTGTGTCTCATGGCTGCATAGAGGAGGCGTCACAGTTCTTTTTTTTTTCGTATATGCATGTAACCTCAAAACATTCTTCAAATGATAAGAATTTATTGAAACATGACATACGTAAATAAATGCTTCCGTCTTTCGTGTAAGTATTAGACACTCATGATATTCGTAAAACCATTGTGCAAGAAAACTTCAGAAAGTTGTTCCCTTGCATTTGTCTACGAAGCCTGTTCGATTATGTCATCTTCTTCTCCGTCTTTTCCATCGTTGCACTAGCTTCTGACGCGTAACGATACTCTATACAAGTTCCCAGAACTGATGTTTTCAAATTGAATATACGCGATCATTTAATCATGTGACACCACAGCATGTAGTAACATATGGACGAAATCTGATTGCCATTGTTATAAGAAAATTATGCACTCGACTCTTTTGCCGCCACCGTCGAGGGCGGTGGTGAACACTCGTATGGAATGATTCAATTATGTATTTGGCCATTTGAATCAGACTGTAAATTGCATTCTGTTTTCTCATCTTGAGACCCCCATTGAGGGGATGTAGGCAGACCCTCAAAAATTGAACCTTGATGAGATTGCATAATGAACTATTAAGTAACGTACCAGAAATTAGAATAGTTCTGTCTGAGCTGCAATATACTTAGATATATTTCATTTTTCAGCATCTCAAAAACAGTGTTTCGGATGCTTACGACATGGTAAAAGTGACCTATAACAATGACCCGGTGTGGGGAAATAACTTCAGATGTGTATATGCTGTATTTGACAGCTTCGATGAGGATGAGAAGAGCGTTGACGCATGGTTTATGTTTATTAATGATGCTGATTCAAATTAGTAAGTACAACTTTCTTTTCTATTTTATATGGGGAAAAGTCAACACATTATTGTCACGTGTTCGTCACATAGACGAATCTAGCAGCCTGGATGTTCCGATGAAACTGTTTGTTCGGCCATACTTGTAGCCAATATTAGTAAAGTTAGGTGACAGCAGCACACCGACACTAATCGTAGCTAACAGATATTTGCCGTCGATAAACTGACAAGGGGCGAAACGGGCTGCTGTTTTTGCATGTGTCGCTGAAATTTCCAGCCGTATCACTGGCCTCCGCGCAAGTGATAAATAGATCTCCAGTGTTTGCGCTTATGCGCAATCATGAAAATTATATACAATGATCGCGAACTTTCTCAGAGGTTTGAGGGCAGTATAGGCTGAGCATTAGTAAGGCTTTTTGCGTGAAATCTGAAAAAAACGCAATATTTAAAATAAGAAACATGCGTGGCATGTGAAGATTAACATCCCGAAACCTCCATATGTCTATGAGAGACGCTGTAGTGGAGAGCTCCGGAAATTTCGACCACGTTGGGTTGTTTTTTTACAAGCACCCAAATCTGAGCACGTGCGCCTACAGCATATTTGCGTCCATTCAAGGTGCAGTTGATTCAGCCAGATTTGAACCCGCGACCTGTGGGTCACCAGACAAGTACTTTGGCCACTAGACCACCGTGCCGGGGCTGGCAATATAGAAGTAACATAGCCACCGAAGTCTTCAAACACTTCAATTTTTTTCACCTTACAGGGCCACACGCCCTTGCATGGAAGGATAGCTTTAGGCGTCCCAACGATGACACGTTGGCCAGTGTCTATATTATCATTTTTTGCCGCTTGGACAAAAGATAAATACAAAATGTATACGAAGATTTCAATGAAAATCTTGAAAACACCCTTCGCCTACAGCGAACGTAGTTGCTTCGATCCTTTGCCTACGTAGTCTTGTATGCACACATTTCTCCCGACTGCCCTAGAGAGTGGTCGATTGGTGAAGTGAATTGCAGCCCCTAATGTAGTGGTGTCTCTGTTTACGTAACAAAATGAAACACCACGTCCTCGAGGCATTATTTTACAAATAGATCTGCAGCACTGCATTGATAAATCAAAGAAGGGCCCGTAGGAAGCCTACGATGCTAAAAAGACCCACTGGTTCCCACCCCTGTCGCAGGAAGACACTCATAGGGCTCCTGGGAGCCTCCTCTCGGGTAATATTTTTTTATTCACTTAAGTTTCAGTGTGAACAATTAGACTCTCTAAGAAGACAACCTTTTCTGTTACCCAACCGACAACATATCATTCCAACCTGCAATGTTCGTCGGTAGGGAACCACTTTTCACTCATAAATCGTTACTAGGTTCTTCAAGAAATGTCCGTTTTCACCATGTAATATGCCCAGGCATATCGTAGCGCAACCTCTCCATAGAGGTTGCTGCTGCAGTTGCTACATTAAAAAGCACTTGCCTCGTAGCCCTTGGACACAGGGTGCTGTTGAGGCATTCGAGCTATAGTGCCAAATACTTTCACACAAGCTTTAATATTCAAAACATTTTGTCACCCATTTTTACTATATATATCACGCCACTGTCATGATTTTATTAGTTATGTTTTTACCCTCGTTAGCGCGAGGAATTCGAAGGCCCCTATACAGCCACGCACTATTTTATTGTCAAAGTTTTAGTCACTGAAATAGCACCCTTCAGCCATAAACTGGCCTCTGCGCCATTAGGCCCTACACATCATCATCGATTGACTTACATAACTGACTAACTAGGAAGAGCGGCACGCTATGAGCTCTATGAAAGTGCAGTAATATACAGTGCGTTTCCGTTAACAAAAAAGTAAATAATATGGTACTTGTTACACAAACATAAAAGTAACACGTCACCACCCGAAGTTACAAACAAAAAAAGTAACACATTACCATTGCAGTTACTGAAAAAAGTATCAGACATTACCTCTGCCGTTACTCAGCAATCATAAATATCGATCATTTTTTTTCTTTTGCTGCAGGAACCGTCAGTGAGTATACTACAAAGCGACACTCATTTTTTACACAATTCTTCTACTTCAAATGGCAATTTTTTCCAAAATTTTGATTTAATTAAAATTGTTTGTGCGAATGCAATGAACCTTATCAATTCCATAGACCTTATAGGTAATAGCCTTTATAGTTGAATGCGATAAATTCGGACTCAAGCACATGAAGAATCTATCTGTTTCAACGTCACATAATGCAAAATATGAGATTCAATCATCACCGCCTTAACATAAATTCCCACAAACTAGCCGAGTTACCTATTCTTGTAAGGAAAAATGCTCTCCGTTAAGGACGCATCACTGGAGTTTTAACAAATATACGGCAATTCTTTCAGCTGCTTATCCTGGCACAATAAATGCGCAATATTTGTATAAGTAAAGAATTGTTTCAACGGCCGGTTCGCCTGGTAATATACTTGTGAATAAACATTTCTCGTTCATTTTAAACGGGTTAGTTACTGCGAAAATTGGAAGCGTTTATGTTAAAGTGTTCTAAATTAGCCTAGCTTGCTCCGGAGCTTTTTAACTAGGAAGGCTTATAACTAGAAACACAGTCTGCCATTGGTACGCGGGCTAAGTGCAGCATGCCAAGAAATCACATTCTCATTCATGCGGTCAGCAAAAAGTTTGGGCATACCGTCGGCAAATTTCGTGAGACGAGAAAGATTGGGGCGCAAAAGCGCTTCGTCAGCTATCTACGCCTCCGCAGCAGAAAAAGGTCTCTCCGCGGAAAAGGTCTATGAGACCTTTTTCGCGGAGAGAAGGATCGCTTCCTTTCTGAATTGTTGGGCGCAGGTAAAAAAGCTGGCTTTCGTCTCGGTGCCGGTACGAAATTGTGGTGCTGTTGAACACAGGGTGGCAGCCACCGCTATCACAATCAACCGCCAGAAAGCCGTCGGCCAGAAAGCTCCCGCACACATTCCAGAAACCGATTACGATGCCTTACCTGGCTACGAACTTTGCTTCTCGTGACCGGGCTGCTTCTCTGTAAGAACGAGGCGCACTCGTGTGGGGCAGAAAAAAATAACCTCGACTATTTCACGTCTTCCCACGCTTTCCTGTTCACCATAATCTGCAGCCCTTGGTACGTGACCCTGAGCTCTGTAGATGCTCTCGGTCACAGCAATCAGCAACGTCTCAAGATTGCCGGCCATTCCAGGACGAGCCACAGTGCGCTATACCGGCTTATGTCAGCTCAGAGAATCGGTGCCTGCTAAAGTAAAGCTCCGTTCCCCCCCCCCTCAAATTTCTCACACTAAACACCGTCCACGCTTTATTTGTCAGGTTGGCGACAGTAGCCCGACGCTGCAACAAAAGAATTCATCGGCACCAATTCTGAAAATGTGCACCTCTGGAGTGGAAAAGTAACAAGTAACGTGGTACCTCACGTTACCGAAAAATGTTAATGGCAGCCTGTTACCCGTTACAGTTCCGAAATTCTAATGATTGCGGTACTAAGTTAATGAAAAAAGTACCGCATTACCGGTAACGGAGTGACCTGTAAAGCGTTATCGTCACGACGTATATAGCGGGACAGGTAGCAGCAATGTTCGAGAATAGAGAATGGCAGAGTACTTCGAGTGCAGAAGTATATCCTTACCATAGGCGTATTAGCCTTGGGCGCAAAACCCACACTTTTCCATAAATAAAACGCCATCACATACAAATACAGGCGTAAGTATTGCTGTTAAGCCCAATGTACTTCATACAGAGAAAGCTCTGTCAAGCACTGCAAATAACTCCCGAAAATATTTCATTCGGGAACAGGGAACTGCATGTATACTCAGCATCGCTTACCACATGCCAGTCATGCTGACAGCCAATCAGACTGAGAATCTTATTCGATGACGACCAAGAATGATAGCAAAGATCATTCTAGATAGAAAACAAAGCACATTGAAGTTAGATGTTAGCCTTCGGGCTAGCCAACTGACGCTGCAAGACCCTTACTATGTGGAACGCCAACCATACCGATGTTGACATTTTTAATTCATCAGATAGCACATGCTTTGATTTTTTCACTTCGTCAATGAGAATATGGTCCTCCTTGTTGACATCTTTAGCAATACCTCCAAAATTAAAACAAAAATAAATACTACATGGTACCTAAGTAATTTTGCTGTAGTAATTACACACAAAACATTTTGCAGTTAGTATCATTTTGCTGAGAAATCTTTGTCAAAGGGAGTTTCATAATCACTACATAGGTTGCTCTAAACTGTACTGTTACAGTCGAAAAAGAATATGTAATTAAAGAAGGGGCTGTCAGTTTGAAAGTGGTTTTACAAAAGATGCGATGTTACGGGGGTATTTTGAGAGACGCTAGGTTTGGTCTTCGGATTCTCAAGCACTGAAGAGCTTCTTCTCAGAATAGAGTCGTCTGTCTAGGTGAATGGCGAATTATTTCAACTGGCTTTAGTGCTGTAACAATGACACAGGGAGAGCACACATACAATAGCATGTGTTATACGGACTACTGGTGGAGTTTTGTTCTTCAACCAATTCTACAAAAGTACCACCATGTATTTGCGAGAGCCAGTTGGAATCTGTGCAGCAGCGTTTCCTTATCTCTTCACAAAGAATTTAGCAAGCTAAAAGCCTAATTAAAGTGAAATAATGGAAGATGCTGATGGTAAACCTTACTGTATAGTCGAATACAATAATAACGCTTCTGTCAAATATTGTGAAATAAAATCGGACGAAAAAAAACGGTGTTTAGAAGAAAAAATATACCTCATGATTCAAAATTATAATGCCTGAGTATATTCTTCAGCTCTTCGTTATATCTTGAGGCAAACTTTATGTATATATATATATATATATATATATATATATATATATATATATATATATATATTATGACATCTGGGTTGAGACAGCTTTATTCAGCCAAGGGCTCAGCAGCGAACAGGTAGTCTGAGACCGAGCGCGCACACACCCGGCGATGATTGTGAAGATGAGAACCGGGACCCAGACGGATGATGATGATTATGATAATGCATATATAAGAAGAAGCGCATAATGATTGCCCACAGTATTTCCCCCCCCCCCCCATCAAAGCGGCCAACCTGCCCAAGCAAGTCAATGTGGCAGAGAACGTCGCCTGAAGGGCGTCATGCGAGACACGCGCACGATCTCTGTGGAGCGGTGACGGCGATCTACAGGGACCATAACTGGGATCACATGATAATTAACGAGCGAAGTCTGTTCGATAACTATACAATGCTCAATGAAGTGTGGCTGAAACTTGTCACACCGACCAGGTGTACAAATAGGTGTGAACAGGAGCACCCACAAGGTCGAAAGAGTACAAGGCGATGGGATGCGTCATAAATGACTTTTCGATCTTGCTGCTGCGGTTCCGTGCTCATGCGAGCACGATCGTGACACCGAGCTAGTTTCGAATCGTATTCCTCGCTGGAAGACGGAGACGAGTTCACGTCACTGTTGAAAAAGGAAACGTCGAGGAAGAAAGTAGGGGAACGTCCATCAACGAGGTAGAACGGCGAATAACCGGTGGTGCGCTGAACGGCCGTGTTGTAAGAAAAGTTGAGGAATGGTAGTAGAGTATCCCAGTTTTCGTGATCTGGACTGATGTAGACCACTATCATATCAGCAAGAGTACGGTGAAACCTCTCGTTGAGACCATTGGTCTGAGGATGGTAGCTTGAAGCTGTCTTGTGTGTTATTCCTGAGGTGCGCAATACTTCATTTAGTACTCCTGACAGGAACACCCTTCCACGGTCACTCAGCAATACACGAGGGGCACCGTGGCGCAGAATGATGGCGTGCCGAATGAAGTCAGCAACTTTCGATGCAGAGGCAGTAGATACAGACGTTGTCTCCGCGTAGCGTGTCAAGTGGTTTACAGTGGTCGCTATCTATCGTTTGCCAGTAGATGGGACGGGAAGAGGGACGTAAAGGTCGATACCTAACCTCAAATGGCGTTGTGGGGCACGGAATTGGCTGTAGAGGCCCGGCCGGTGCAGTTGTCTGGATTTTATGACGCTAGCACAGGACACAGGAACCGACGTAGTGCGCGATGCTAGTAGAAATACCGGGCCAGTAGAAGCGACCCCGAATCATGAGTTTTTTGAATACCAAGATGTCCGGCAGCCAAATCATCGTGGAAGGCTTTAAGCACGTCAAGTCGAAGAAAGTGTGGTAACAAGGGAACCCAGCGTTGACTATCAGGGTGGTAGATGTGACAGTACAGAACTCCATTCTCAAACTTAAATCGCAAGAGTGGACGACGACGCCGTGCTTTAGGTGGATGGGAAGTTCCTGAGAGCTGGTTCATAATACGCCTACAGTACGGATCAGACAACTGGCAGGAGTGAAGTGTGCAGTTGTCGTCCGATGATAGCTGATCTATTGAGGCTAACGCGGGCGCTGCACTAGAAGTGATGACCGAACTGACCGATGCTGAGCTGGGTATTTGGTAGCGGGCAGCGTGAAAGGGCGTCGGCGTCTTGGTGTTTTCTACTTGACTTGTAAACGATATCAAAGTCGTACTCCTGTAAACGTATAATCTACCGAACCAAGCGTCCAGAGAAGTTCTTCAACGTAGAAAGCCAGCATAGGGCGTGGTGGTATGTAACGATCGTAAAATGACGGCCGTGGAGATAGGGACGAAACTTCTGCTCTGCCCAGACCACAGCCAAGCAGTCCTGCTCAGTTATGGTATAGTTCTTCTCGGTTACGGTTTGTACTCTACTGGCATTCGCAACTACTGTCTCTTGTGAAGAGGTGTCGCGTTGGAGCAGATTGCCACCTATACATCGGCTGCTAGCATCCGTATGTAGGATGGTTGCTGCGGCCTCATCCAAGTGGTGGAGTACAGGTTCGGACGTGAAAGCACACTTTAATGGGTCGAATGCCATTTGACATTCTTGCGAGCGCAGAAGGGGCACGTTGGAAGCAAGAAGCTGCTGCAGTGGAGCTGCTATTGATGCGAAGTTTCGTATAAAACGGCGAAAATAGGAGGAAAGACCAAAAAAACTTCTCAACTTCTTCGGACTTTCGGGGCGCGGAAAGTTAAGCAACGCCGCACTTTTGTCCGGATCCAGCCGAATTCCGTCTTTCCCTACGACGCGGCCCTAAACATTGATAGCTTTTGTGGCGAAAAGGCATTTTTTGGTGTTGAGTTGGAGACCAGCAGCGGAAAGGCACGTCAGAACGTCATCCAAACATTGCAGATGCTGAGGGAACGTTGATGGAAAAATGACGATGTCGTCAAAGTAGCAGAGACAGGTTTTCCTGTTAAGGCTGCGCAGCACGGTATTCATCATGCGCTCAAATGTAGCGGGAGCGTTCGCCAGCCCGAAAGGCATAACGTTGATGTTGTATAGCCCCTCGGGGGTAGCGAATGCCGTTTCCTCTTTATCCTCTTCGTTCATATGAGTTTGTCAGTAACCGGAACGCAGGTCGAGGCTGGAAAAGTATTTCGCGCCTCGTAGAGGATCAAGGGCGTCGTCAATGTGAGGCATTGGGTGCAGATCCTTGCGAGTGATCTTGATGAGTGCCCTGTAATCGACGCAAAAGCGCACGGAGCCATCCTTCTTGCGAACCAGAACCACAGGCGACGACCAAGGGCTAGATGAATGGCGAATTACCTCTCATTTGAGCATGTCAGCTACGTTTTCTTCGATTCTACGTTTCTACGTTTTCTCTCAGCAGGTGACACGTGGTAGGGCTTGCGGCGTACAACAGATGTTCCGACTGTGTTGATTCGATGCGTTTTAGTAGTAGCTCGGCCAAACGTCGAGGTGCAAACATCGAAGGACCTTGCATGTTTCTTTAACAAAACAAGTAGCTGTTGCGTCTGTTAAGGTGTCAAGTCGTCGCTAATGGCTCCACTAAAGGTGGAAAAAGAAGCAGGCTCACCCTTAGGGCTGTCGTTGGAGGAGACGGCATGAAGTTGCACGACGCACGCGGGCTCGGGATCCGCCACGCAGGCCACCGTGGTGTTCTGGGGAAGTACAATTTTTTGGTATGTTGTATTCACAGCGGTGACAAGTGTGGAATCATTAAGAAACGAAACTACACCGGAAGCGAGAATGATGCCTTTACCGACGCAACCAAATGATTGTGAGACCAAGATGTCGCCATGGTCGATGTCCTTGGAGGTAATAGTTACAATTCGCTCTTGACCTGGTGGTAATTCGGTATCTTCCGCAGCTGTCAAACGAAGTGGCCTCTAAGGGTAGTCGTTGAGCATGCAGTCCGTGCCGGTGAGGTGGACGACGCGTTGGTCACAGCAATTAGCCGCGGAGGCAAAACAAAAAAATCTCTCCCTAAAATTAATTAGTAAGAGTAGTCAGTCAGGACGGTGATTTGCATGTGGTGTCGGATACCATCAATAAAAACGGGGGCTGTACAGAAAGCGGAAGGGCAAATGGTATACCCCTGGGCAGCAACCAACGTGGCTCCATCGAAAGGGGTCATCACTTTTTTCAGACGTTGGCCTAAATCACACGCATAACAGAAAATGCCACACCCGTGTCCACCAGAGCATCCACATACAGTCCTTCCACTACCACTGAAATCATGTTGCATGGGCCTGGTGGAGGAATATCAGTCCTAATTCGGAATGCAGTTTTTCCCCCAGAAACTTCATCACTTAGTTTTCTGAATGACTGGCAGTGACGAATGAGGCAGGCTGAAGTGGGGAGGAGGAGCGGCGAAGGGGTGATGGTGAATGGCGTCTGGAGTTCCGGCTGTTCCGAGGTGCACAACATACGGGTGGAGAGGGACACTGGTGTATAGGTGATGAATTATGTTGACCTTAGTATCTCGTTCACGCAAGTCGTAACCGCGGCGCTCGTCTTGCTGGCACTTGCGGTAGAAACGAGACATGTGGCCGTGATACTCACAGTAATAGCAAACTGGGCGAGATGAGCGGCAGGGGGAAGGGTAGAAACAATGTGGAGTACCTGAAGAGAGTGCGGTCAGGTGTGCAGAGGAAGGATCAGACGGCATCGAACGAAAGTTGAGAGGAGAAGCGGCAGCAATCGACGTGTACGATGGCAGCGGCAACGTCGTGTTTACCTCGCTCAGAGGCATAGCAGCGACCTGCGCGTAGGTTTGTATGGGCTGAGACGAGGGTGACAGGACGTAAGACGGAGAGTTCAGAGATGTCAGTTCCTTTCTGATAATTTCACGTAATGCCGCTCCAGTAGACGGTGGAGAACACGGTGGAGAGGTGTGAAACCTATGTTCTACAACTCTTCACGTATTATGTCTCTTATCAGGACACGGAGAGGTCTGTTCGCCTATGTCTGGTTGTAGACGAATCGAGTCCAGAGTATCGAGGCGCTGACATGTCGTGACGACGTCGGCTATGGTAGCTGGGTTCTGAGCAACCAGGGCATTGATGGCAACATGTCCTATACCCTTCAAAATGTGGCGTACTTTGTTTGACTCCGGCATAGATGAATTGGCCCGCCGGCCGAGCGCAAGAACGTCCTCGGTGTACGACGTGTACGACTCAACGGAATGTTGTTGGCGAGTACCCAGGGTTCTCTTCGCGACAGCGGACCGAATGGCCGGTTTGCCGAAAACGTGACGGAGCTGCTGCTCGAAGGTTGCCCAGTCGGGTATGTCGATGATGTGGTTTCAGTACCATGCCTTCGCCACACCGGTCAAGTAGAAAGTGACGTAACGGAGCTTGGCGAAATCGTCCCAGCGATTAGAAACACTCACCCGGCTGTACAAATCCAGCCAGTTCTCAACGTCTTCCCCGCGACGACCAGCGAAGAGACGGGGATCGCACCGTGGTGGCTGTGTACGTAAAAAGGATGCGCGGCTGAAGACGGCGGAGGAGAGATGGCAGCAGTGATGGCAGCAGCGCCGGCAGGCTCGTTCTGTGACATGCTGCCAGACAGGGAGGGCAATCGGCGACTTGAACACAGCTCCAGGAAGTTGAGCGAGGTGGGAGAGGACCGAGGACTGAAAATCCACCTCCACCACGTATTCCAACTCTGCCATGTATGAAGTTTGAGTTGAGACAGCTTTTATTCAGCCAAGTGCTCAGCAGCGAACCGGCAGTCGGAGACCAAGCGGGCACGGACACGATGACGATTGTGAAGAAGAGGACAGGGACCCAGACAGATGATGATGATTATGATAATGCATATATGAGAAGCGCATAATGAGTGCCCACTATATATATATATATATATATATATATATATATATATATATATATATATAACACAAGAAACACAATTTAGTGGGTCTCAATTTTATTACCAGCGGTTTCGACCGGTGGAGCAGTCTTCGTCAGGGTTTGCAAACAAGTTCACAGTGTGTTTCTTCTCTTCCCAAGTACGTATAGCACATTGGCATATATATATATATATATATATATATATATATATATATATATATATATATATATATATATATATATATATATATATATATATATATATATATATATATATATATATATATATATATATATATATTTATATATATATATATATATATATATATATTGTTGGGCGCAGGTACAAAAGCTGGCTTTTGGCTCTGTGCTTGTAGGAAATTATAAATTATGGTGCTGTCTAGCACAGGGTGGCGGCCGCATCTATCACAATGAACCGCCGGAAAGCCGTCGGCCAGAATTCCCCCGCACACATTCCAGAAACTTATAACGATGCCTTACCTGGCATCGAACTTCGCTTCTCGTTACGGGACAGCTCCTCTGTGAGAACGAGGCTCACCCGTGTGGGGCCGAAAAAACCGCATAGACACCAACGAGCTGGCCGACCATTTCAACCTGTATGCATGAAGAAAGCTGATGTTTATTAGAAATGACCTCGACTTTTTCGCGTCTGCCCATGCTCTTTTTCATGTTCATGCCCATGTTTGCTGTTCATATATTTGTTTATATATATATATATATATATATAGTGGTTTTGCGGATATTTAGTTAGCAATTATTTCTATTTACTGAGAGAAATAAGACAATACATCGGGATTTGCCTTCGTTTGAGAAAAGCTACAACTCAAAGAACATCGACGCTTCATCACAGCTGACAGATTTTCGCACTTTTAAGCTTCACTGAGTGTGCATCACTTAAACGTATATGGTACTTGTTCTTCTGGGCCTATGGTATAAACCTCGAACAAGCTAACCTTGTAGCGAATCTTGCGTTTTGAACGTTTTCAGTTAAGATGTGAGCACAAACTGTAATATCGTAAGTTAAAAGTGTCCAACTCAGTAACGCAAAAGCTTGGTTTTGGGACGTTAAACCCCACATATCAATCAGTAACGCAAACGCTTTTACTACAAGAAATACCCTCCTGTCTACATTCTTAGCACCGAATAGATGGATTATCTGGATAAAGCTTTTAAATATCAACAAGATAGTTTGGTGGATTTTTAAGCTTTGTCTCAGTTTTAGAGTGCATATATTGTTTCCACAAGAACTTGTCTTGATCAGTTTTCACATGCTGACTATGCGTATTATCCTAGGATTATGGATATTCAAGAGCCGTCTTACGTAAAACGGCACCAAAACTGTATAATGATAGTATTCGGCGATCGAGATACACCGTGAATTTTCAGAAAAGCAAAGAAACTACTCAGGCAAATAACTTGCAACCCCACTATACTGTTATTTACACAACGCGTTCAACACTATACAAAAGCGGGCCATACTGGCAATATATACGCTTCTGTGACAACACACAGCTAATTTTATTCCTCGTTTTTATGTGCGAAACTGTCTCATGCGACTGGTTGGCTTTATTGATATGGTTGAATAAACTATATCCTCGTAAAAAACCGTTTATAATATTGTATCCTCAATTTTGTTGCATGAAACTGAGCCTGCTGATAAACCTGTGCCCTTTTTCTACAAAACTTTCAGCCAAGGTTCTCAAGAAAAGGCAACTACTTTTACAATGTACGACTACAATAAAGATAACGCCATCTTCTACGTTACGGAAGGTAAGTTTTGCCGTTATTCCTTCTGTACCAGTGCATGTTATTTTGGGATGCACAAAGCGTAAATTGAAAATGTTAAACATTTACTTACCGTTGACTACATAAAGCTGGAAGATCTCAGGCGTGCGTTTTGTGTGGGTGGAATAATTATTCCAGCGCTAGCTACAAGAACACTGCTACTTCCTCTGAATTGATGGGGACTTGCTCTGTTCTCTTGTTATGTGAAGTCACTCGAACAAAACTTGATATCACAAGCGTTGTTAGAATCACTGTGGGTCGAAAGGCACTTCTGCGGATATTCGCAGTAGAAAAATCTATAAAATACACCCTTGTACAAGGACTGCAAGCTATATTTGTATGCAAAAATATTTTATTAACGTGCTGTTTTATCACAATAGAAGAGCACAAACACTTTCTCCTATATTTGCTGCAACATTACCGAGCTTTGTCTGATTTTTGCCCTCAAAAACAATAGCATAGTTAACAGAAATGTCCTGCTAGTGCACTAAGCAATATAAATATTTTATCAACAAAGAAACGCTGTCTAAAATCTGTCTTGTTCACCATCACAGCAGTCTGTAATGGTTTTCACTTTGTGTGGACTCGCAAAAAGCGTAGCACATTTTCTCCGGCCTCCGCTGGGGGGCCTGTGAAACCAGACGTTTGGTATGTAGCGACACCACGGAACCGAGCTTACGGGGAGCTAACGGGAGGGAAGTTCGACTCCCTCCTACGCCTAGCCGTGCGTGGCTGAGCCGTGTCCTGGGAAAAGGCGATCCTGGGGGTTGAGCTGAGGCTGGGTGATTGGACCTTTAAGGCTTCCGGCCGAGGTGACACACACCTTCGTTCCCGGCTTCACCTAGATGGCACCCCTGGGCTGACTCACCCAGGGGAAATTGGCAGTCGCCTTTTCCTATCTCTCTCCCCTTATATTTTTGTCTTTATCTCCCACTTTTTATTTGTCCCGTCATCTTCTCTTTTCCAAATATTTCCAAATTTCCTGGCAGCAAGTGTTAACTTTGTGTGCTCAATCAACCTAGGTTAAACCATATTAGGTTAAAGTCACAGCGTACTACTGGCGTTGCGCAGACGTGTTCACATGCTCTGCCACGTTCCCTAGTTGGGCTCAGTGGTGAGTGGTAGGCGCCGTTACCGAACAAACACTTTCTTTCATGGGATCACAGGCCCCTTCCTAAGTGATTGTCCCAGAAAAGGGGGCGCACCGAAGCAGCCCCACAGTTTTCATTTGGTCTTTAAGCTAAAAGACACTGCACATTATCATCATCACGAGTGTAATGAAGAATCAAGACTTGTTCCCAAAATATTCTGTCATACATTGTGAAACGACAGGAAAAAAAGCAACAAACATATCACCGTTTCTAGTTTGCAGATGCCTCACTGATACCATCGGCACTGGCTACAAAGCCACCAAGATGGCCAGTGGGGACCTGCTAATAGAAGTCAAAGACAAAATTCAGTATCAGAAACTAAGCAACCTTGTTGCATTTGGGAACAAACCTCTCACCGTTACCGCTCACCAGACATTGAACACAGTGAAAGGTGTCGCATCAGATGAAGCTCTTGTAGACCTTACCGACGAAGAACTTTTGGACGGCTAGAAAACAGAGAATGTCATACATGTGCAGCGCATTAAAATTAGGCGGCATAATGCAAAACTCCCCACAAAAGACATTGTACTGATGTTTGGAGCAAACACACTCCCAGAAACAGTCGCTACAGGCTATCTCATGCTCCGTGTTTGACGATATATACCATACCCGAAACATTGTTTCAAGTGCCAACGATTTTGCCATGCTTCCCAAAGCTGTCGAGGGCAGCTCACGTGCGCAAGGTGCGCCACCACAGGGCACTCTGCTGATGACTGTAAGTCTGAGGCTGAGGCCAATTGCGCGAACTGTGATGTTGACCATCCCGCTTATTCTCGCTCATGCCCAGCCTGGAAAAGACAAAAAGAAATTCTCACAATTAAATTCCAAGAAAATGTCAGTTTCAGGGAAGCCCGACAGCGCGCATCGCACACTTTTCTACTGAAGTCATTCGCCGAAGTGGTGCAAGGGGGGTCATCACCACTGCGGTTTTCGGCGAAGCCCCGGACGGCGCCTGCCGTGCCAAGGACACTGCGAGCAAACCCCACTGGAGAAGCAGCCCTGGCTGCTCCGCCCTCTTTGAACACGGCCTTACCAAAGGCCTATGTGAACCCTGGCAGCATCCAGGCCAACACACAAAATAAAGAGGTCTCCTAGACCTCTGGCAAGGTGGAGGCGAAGGCTCTGACCACCAACACAAATCCGACCTAACGTACACGTCTGTCTGGCGCCTCTCCAGAGGCGATGGACACCACTGACCCACTGGTGCAGACTGCGCTGAAAGAGCAACGAGAGACCCTTGAGCGCTTCAAGAAAAAAACACCAATTACAGGGCCCCATAAAGGCTCTGTAAAGTAAGTCACTTCCAATTCGTACACACAGCACTACTCTGCACCCAATATGAAAGCACAAATTATACAATGGAACGTCAGAGGACTGCTTAGAAACCTCGGCAATGTCCAAAAACTTTTACACAAACACTCACCGAAAATGCTGTATGTACAAGAAACACACTTGAAACCAAATCACACGAATTTCCTTAGAGACCACATCAACTTCCGCAAATATCAAGATAATGCAATCACATCATAAGGTGGCGTTGCTATTATTATAGACAAATGCATAGCTTGTCGAGATTTGCAAATACAAACGGCCCTCGAAGCAGTGGCCATTCGTGCTGTTGTCTTATGGAAACTTGTTACAATTTGCTCTATGTACATTTCTCTTCATTATCAGCTGCAGAAACAAGAATTTCAGTCTTTTATTGATCAAATACCTGAACCATATATCGTCCTTGGCGAATTTAATGCCCACAGCCCTTTGTTGGGTGACTCGAAGAGCGATTCGTGAGGCTATCCAACTGTAGGGAATCTGATCTATTTCAAACAATTGAAGTCTCAAGGGCGAAGGACGCGCCGACAGGCTCGTAGAGAAAGTTGGCAGAAGGTTTTTTCAGGAATTAATTCCTATACTGATGAAGTTAAGATCTGGAACAGGGTGAATGTGATAGAAGGCCGACAGACATACTCACCCCCTCTTGTAGACACATAGGGTAACAGCCTTGAGGATCAAGTAGACTCCCTAAGAGCATACTTTCAACATGTGTCCAGCTGATCGCATTATTTTGATACATTCAAATGATACAAAGAGAGAGTAGAAAGGCAAATACTTGAACGTGAATGGGAAAAAAAAGGAGCCATACAACAGACTTTTTCGCTTGGCTGAGTTGCAAGCAGCGCTAAACTGCTGTAACAAATCAGCCCCAGGCTCTGATAGTGTTTTATATCAGATGCTTAAACACTTACTTCAAGAAACATATAAAACCCTCCTCCGTCCGTGCAACTCCATATGGCGTTTTGGCGAGATTTCTTCTGCGTGGAAAGAGGCCATAGTAATACCTATTCTTAAAAAGGGCAAGGATCCATCTTTCGTATCGAGAGACAGACCTATCGCTCCGACTAGCTGCCTCAGAAATTTATTTGAAGAGATGATAAACTGTCGAATATTACATTTTTGGAATCAAACAAACTCCTCGACCAATATCAGTGCGGATTCCGAGAGGGTCGATCCACCACAGACCATTTCATCCGCGTAGAGGCGCAAATACGCGAAGCTTTCATTCAAAAGCAGTTTTTCCTATCTCTCTTCCTTGACATAGGTAAGGTAAACGATACAACGTGGCGTTTTGGAATACTGAGAGACCTCGCACAATTAGGTATACGAGGTAATATGCTGAGTGTAATTGAAAATTATCTGTCCAATCGTACATTTCGTGTTCGAATGGACAACGCGTTGTCACGACCATTTGTGCAAGAAACGGGAGTACCGCAGGGTGGTGTCCTCAGTTGTACTATCTTTGTAGCCAAAATGAACTCCCTGCGATCGTGCATCCCGCGTAACATCTTTTATTCAGCATACGCTGATGACCTGCAGATAGGTTTTAAATCCTGTAATCTCTCGGCATGCGGACAACAGGTTCAGCTCTGTGTTAACAAGGTCTGTAAATGGGCAGATGAGAACGGTTTCAGTCTGGACCCACTAAATAGCTCCTGCGATCTGTTTTCTAGGAAGAGAGGCCTCTACCCTGATCCCCGTATATAGTTGCAGGGTGAGCGCGTAACTTTCAATTGTGAAAAAAAAAATTTTAGGCATAATTCTAGACACGAAGCTCACGTTTATAACACACTTTAAGTAAATTAGGGAGAAATGCATGAAACAATGGACACCCTAAAGGTGCTGTTCCGTACAAGTTGTGGCAGCGGCAGAAATTGTGTGATGAGCCTCTACAAAAGCCTTATCCGCACGCATCTAGACTACAGGGCGATAGTGTACCAGTCCGCACCACCAACGGCATTAAAATTGCTGGAATCTGTCCCCCAAGTAGGCATTCGCCCTTCTACGGGAGCTTTTCGTACAAGTCATGTGGAAAGCCTCTACGCAGACTCAGATGAATGGTCGCTACATATAGAAATATTGTACCTGTATTTTACATATTTTTGAAGATAACCGCAAAGATCAACCACCCTACATACCCTGCTCTAAACTACACATCCAGCTCCCAGCTTTTTGAAAACCGACTCTCCTTGAAACAGCCCTTCTCACTGCGTGTTCGAGCACTAGCTTTGGGCACGGGCGCCCCATTGCTCGAACACGGCGTAATGGCTTCTACTACATGCGTCCCGCCATGACACTGGCAGGCTATAAATTGTGACACATATTGTGACACAAACTGGGAATAATTCAGTTTCCTGGGATAAGCTGAATGGCATTGCATTTTTTTCTCTTTTAAAATTGCCTATTTTATGTTTGACAATCACACAAGATTACACGAACTGCAGATTAGGTCACCGAGTATGGAAATCACTTTTGTATGTTTTCAAGCAATGACATTTTTCACACAATATTAGCGAGGGTCACGTTTCCACAAATTTGACCCTTTAAGCCTTATTGTATACAACATTAATTAGTTTCTGGCTCATAATTATATCTCGTGCTACCTAACCACCACAGGTATAATAAGAGCGTCTCACACTCGCCGTAATGGTTTGGATAAACGTTGGTCAACACTTCAAGGGTTTTAAAAAACAGGAACGTATTCAAATAAACAGTAATCCACAACCTCAGCGACTCAATTGCTAAGAAACTAGATAAGTTGTTTCAAGGTTGAAGGTTTGAGCCAACGTAATATTATATAATGTATAAGTTCAATAATTAACTTTCACAATGTTTTACTGTATCTATTTTGAAACACTTTCACAAGCTTATTAGAGTTAAGCCTTATGCATTATTTTCATCTCCGCTTGTAGATGGACTAAATTTCACAGACGTCCTCGTATTTTCTGACGAGAATTGCTATGTGGTCTACGCTGTTGGCGCCGACGGAACTGAGGGAGGTACGTAATTCCAGTGACTTCCATTCCTACCAGAAACTGTAACACAATGCTCTCATGAAGGTATCGCGCTTTTTTCCTGAAGATTCACTTTGAGTGTTTGAAAAATTAAGTTACTAGATAACTTGATGAGCTCCCTACTATATGTTTTTCTTTTTGCCTAATATAGAGAAATGTCCATGAGTTTCTTATTTGCGAAAAACACAGAATAATGATATACTTATTCAGAATTTTGTGGACGTGTTGTAGACGGCATCTAAAAGGAGTGCACATGAATATGGTTCGTGTAACTCTTTTAGTGTCATTTGAAGCTTTGTCATATCTTTATCCGTAGACTCGTATCAACGATGACAATCACACAAAAGATTCTATAGCTAAAGCTGTTGACCTGTATTAAAAAACGTAAGATAACCTTTGCGTGCGAATGTGATCTAAATATTGTTATCTACTCTGCTTCTGGGTGCTATTTCAGACATCGCTGTAAAAACACTAGCCATGTATATAAAAAGCTTCGTTTGCCGAAGAAACCTCTCAGCCTAATCCACCAAAACTGCAGTACGCAGTCCGGTTATCACAACAGGGACATCAAAATACTCAGCTTTTTTCTGCGAACTTAGAAGAAACGTATTTAGTAGACAAAAATAGGTGCATTCTACTCGCCATTGATTGTTAAGTTTGGCATTTTTATGCACGCGTGTAAAACTCGTTACTCATAATTTCTTTCCTAAATAGTTACAAATGAAAGTTCGAATTGATAACACGCCTAACGCTATATACGCAATAAATTTTACGCCAAATGTTTATTGTGCTTGCTTCTCAAGCTTGTTGGCATAATGAACTCATGAATATATAGGTAACTCCAGTAATGGGTGATGAACAGATCGCAGTATGATTGAAAAGCATCAGCTGGAAACAGAGCTTTTGGATTTAGTGCTACCGGTCGAAGGTACGGACAATCTAAATGATTGTACAATGCAGCGAGAACAAATTGAAGACATTGTGAAGACCTGGTTATTGTAAGACCTGGTTATTGTAAGGCGTGTTTTGTGAATTCTGAAGCGTCTTCTTGCATATCAGGTCTTTGTACACTTTGAAATATTCGTTGTTCTCCTTCACGATTAACGCAATATATTCTAAGATGATGAATCGCTAAATATGCTTGAGTTTTTATCATTGTGTATGCTACAAATACATGAATAACTGGTAAGTTAAAACCAAAACGATACACAAAAGAATTCTTTTTTTTTCATAAGCAGCCATCGTTACACTTTGTCTTGAATAAAATAGGTTTGTGCTTAAGAAAAATGTTTGTCGTATTTCGTGACTGTAATATATACCTTGCATTCTATTCCAGGTTACGAACTATGGGCAAAAGACTCTGACAATGTTCCAACCAGTTGCCTGGAAAAGTTCAATGAGTATGCGGCCGGTCTACCGGTACGGGACGTATTTACAAGTGATTGCTTTCCAGACCCAGACGAATAACTTGGGAGTATTTTGCATTGAACATCAAACTAAGGCACTGCCAACTCATGTCTATATGTTTGATGTCATGCGTTCGACTATATCTACAACCTAGGTTTCTTGGGTTAGGTATTTTCTAGTCACTACCGCCACCTGCCAGGAGTACTTCGAAATAAATTGTGCAATTGGTGGAACACAGTGTCCGGTTTTATTTATCAGATGCTTGTACGTCCTAGCACCAGCCGTAACCTCCCTACATGTCTCGAATGCGCGCTGTGATTGCGAATTGTGTGTTTAATTTGAAGTAATAAGAAAGCTCTACATATATATATATATATATATATATATATATATATATATATATATATATATATATATATATATATATATATATATATTATAGTTTGCCTTAAGTTGGCCACAACGAAACCACGTGTCGACGATTGACTATATCGCCGGCATCTGAGAAGCTATAGTCCCTATACCAGGAAATGCAGTGTTTGGCCTAACCCACAAGCAATGACCTTTCATTGGCACGCTCATATCTAGGCCCGATAATTGCACACCTGTGGAAAATGCTCTACTCGTGAACCGAATAACGTGCGCGGACTGCCCCTCTTCTTACATAAGGGTAAGAAATAATTTTGATGAAAGATTACGGCATCACGAGAACAACCTTTGTCAAATGAACAGCGAAGCAAGTGCAGTATGAGAACACTGCCAGTGGTTATAATATTACTTACGACCCCACGAGACGGTGATTCTGGCAAATGAAAGGAGCCCTCACCGGCGAATCCACTTCGAATCCTGGCGCATTCAGCAGAAACCAAACTGACCAAACTGCTCCACTAAGACATCGCCCTCCGTCTACAGCCATAGCTTAGACGGGTCACGGCGATCCTCTCATGCGTGGCAAAGAACAATGTATAAGCGCCTCCTACCTCTGCCCCTCTCACTCTCAAAAAAAAAGCAGCAGGCCCGGCATTCAAAATGTTGGAACATTTCATGAAATATACTTTTCTTGCGGCGGGATTGTTCCTTCAGTTAGTATCGAAACCAGTCAGACTTCTGCGAAACATTCAGCTTTGAATTGCTGCTTTGGTCGTGCTTTTTAGTGACCCATTTGTTTTCAATAACCGTAGTTGTGGCATTGAAGGTAAACTATTTAATAATGATTAAAAAAGAGCCAGGTTATTAGGTGATCATCGCTGCCACACCTAAGTCATTGCGAAATACTACTTCATACTTGTAATAAGTGAGCATTATCGACTGGAACACGGGGTTCATGTCTATTCACTGATTATACTTACTGAACTGATACGAACACGACGCGTTTCATTGCCAGACATACATTCAAGCTTGAGTTTCAGTCTGGCGAGAACTTTTGCTCTGCAGGCTGAGGGGTGCTAGGAGCACAGTCTGGCGGTCTGAGAGAATACATTATACAAGCTGTTGCTGTACTTTTGGTAATGGTCTACTGGTGCTTGCCTGCTGGTGGTGGCCAGCCGGTGCTGGCCTCCTGGCAGCATCCGACTGGTGCTGGTCTGCCGGTAACCCTTACTGAGGCTGATCTGTTGGCATTGCATTGGGCCTACTGACCAGTGTAATCCGCCTTTTCGTCCACCATCCCACTTGTGCCATGAGAAATTAATAAAGCTGTGGTGAACCATACTATTGCGGTATTTGAGGCTCTGTTATGAGGTGGTTGCTACTGCAAAAAATACAGCAAAAATTAGACACAAAAACGTTACCTAAGGCGTAAAAAAGAAGAGCCAAATAATCCTGCACAAGAAAGGCGCATTGGTTGATGTCCTTTTCTTTCCTTGTGTCCAAGATTTTGGCACACATGCTTTCTGATGAGCTTGAATAGTTGGCAGCTTCTTCGGCGGTGTCTCGCTCCTTTACACATAAAATAAGGATACACAAAAAAGTGAATCAGTAAGGCCAATAATTTTTCTATATTATTTCTGCTGGAAAACTCAGCGCTATTAGTTTCCAGCGTCCGGTGCCATGCCAGATTATTGGCCGAATATCGCACTGAGTACACAGATGTTGGAGCAGCATATCACAGGTAGGTGGTGAGTACACAGCCCAAAACACGTTTACAGGGCTCGAACTGTGCGCTTCGTCGCCGTAAATAATTTATCATTTAAATAAGGTGTTTAGGGCGCACTGACGCAATGAATGAGAAGAACAATAAGACAACCACGTAGAGGATCCAAATTTGCTACCTCCTGATTCCTAACCTCGCTAACTTCTGATTACTACACCACACCAGAACCCGTTCAGCTGCTAGTAAATTCACAATTTATCCAATGGACTTGCTGCTCAACTTCATGTTCACAAGTCGGGCAGTCAACAAAGACGCACCATTTCTTTCTAAATAACAACCGCGTTCATATTCAATACTAATGACCAGCTGCAGGGCACCGTCAGTCTCTTATTTGCAAATGGGAAAGTTTATTGAGGAATGCACACATTAACTCAAAAAATTATAAAATTGATTGTAGGAGCAGCCCCATATCTTCAGCTTTTAGTGCCTAATTTTTTTGATAGCCGTCTACCTACACTTGCGACTGGTGAAAATATGCAGAGGTTTTATGATGACTTGTCTGATATATATGCGCTTACACTATTGAGTATTGTAGGCATTCATTAAGCACAGATACTTTCTTCACACATGTTCATCACTTGGATCAAATCCCGGCTGTGGCGGCTGCATTTCCGATGGAGGCCGAAATGTTGTAGGCCCGTGTACTCAGATTTGGGTGCACGTTAAAGAACCCCAGGTGGTCGAAATTTCCGGATCCTTCCACTACGGCGTCTCTCATAATCAAATAGTGGTTTTGGGACGTTAAACCCCACAAATCAATCAATCAATGTTCATCACCATGAGTGATCGTCACCTTCATCTGCTGTGGGCACTTGGCTTGCCTCAGTTCTTTGCCTTGGGTGCGCTCGCTGCATCGTGTCTTCTGGGCCTAGTTAAGATTGCCTTCTCCGTTGCATCACAAGTGGTGGAGTGCGCTCTGCGATCTTCCTTCCTCTCCCAGCCCGCTCTACCTCCTGAAGCTCCGCTAAGGTCGTCATCTGTGCCAGGTGTCCGGTAACGAGCCTCAGGACGAGCCAACCAGCGCTTCTGCATCTACATTCACGGCCCCGACTACCGCAGCCTATTCATCGTGGTTTATTACCAAGCACCACCGTGAGCCACCCACGTTCGCCGAACTTGAGGTGAAGATGTGGAAGATTGGTTGGACCAGTTCAATCGAGCGAGTTCCACTAACAACTGGGTTGATTCTACCAATCTTCGCCGTGTTTCGTTTTATCTGACAGGCGTAGAGAAAACATGGTATATCAATCTTGAAACGGACATCACGGACTGCACACATTTCAAGCAACAGCTTCACCAAATTTTCAGCACCCCGGTGGTTCGTTCAACTCTCGCGAAGAAGACACTGGATGCTCGCAAGCAACAATGCGGTGAGTCTTACATCTCGTACATAGAGGCCATGCTTGCTCTCTGTCACTGTTTCAGCACGTCTATGTCTGAACCAGAGAAAGTTCGTCATCTATTGAAAGGGATGCCTCGGTCATACAAACCCCGGCCACAGTCGCTGACGTTGTTGCCACATGCCAACGCCTAGAGGAACTTGGGTTTTAGCAGCGCGAAAAATGCACGAAAGACAAGAAAGGGACGAGACAAGCACTGACTTCCAACTAAAATTTTATTGACGGGAAGACCGTTAATATGCAATGGAGCACAAAGAGTGAAAAAATGACGTATTTTAAGATACAAATTATCAACTAACGCCATGCCTGCTGCGCCTACCCTCGCACCTCAAGAAACATATCTCTTTATCTGATAGGGCAACTGAAGGCTTGCTTACACATGCGCTGCTTTCAAGCTCCATTTGAGCAGCCTCATAAATTATACGCACGTTTTCCTCTTTAATCTTGCATAGAACTGTTGTTTTTTCAAACAGCGGAGTGCACCCACACGTGCTCACGTGTTGCGCTAAGAAGCCATCTTTTCCGCCACGAACATTATTGGCATGTTCCCGTAAGCGATCGTTAAGGCATCTGCCCGTCTGGCCCACATAACATGCACCGCAAGAAAAAGGGGTCCTGTAAACGACGCCTAACGCGCAGTCCACAAACTGCGTTCTGTGCCTCACCATACACCGTTTTCTCATACTCTTTACGGGGCAGGTCCTGTTTGTCAACTGGGACAACTTGTCAGGGGCACTGAAGACCACTTTCACATTGAGGCGCTGTCCTATTTTCTTTAGGCGGTGTGACACAGAATGCATGTACGGAATAACCGCTACCTTTTCCCTCTTCTCCGCTGTGGTGCCATCACTGTTGCAATCAGTGCCCAATCGTTTCCTTTTTCTGTGCATTGCCTCCGCCACGGAAATGAGCAAAGTGCGAGGGTACCCTTCTCTTTCTAGGCGCTCCGACTGTGCCAAGAGACTAGCTGCTAAGACGTGGTGACACGACCTCTCTAAAGCATTGTGAAAACATGATTGAACAATGCCTCTCTTTACTAATTTGCTATGCGCAGACGAGAACGGAAGAACGGGCTTCTGCGAGCGAGGCTCTTTAGAGAGGTCGTGTCACCACGTCTTAGCAGCTAGTCTCTTGGCACAGTCGGAGCGCCTAGAAAGAGAAGGGTACCCTCGCACTTTGCTCATTTCCGTGGCGGAGGCAATGCACAGAAAAAGGAAACGATTGGGCACTGATTGCAACAGTGATGGCACCACAGCGGAGAAGAGGGAAAAGGTAGCGGTTATTCCGTACATGCATTCTGTGTCACACCGCCTGAAGAAAATAGGACAGCGCCTCAATGTGAAAGTGGTCTTCAGTGCCCCTGACAAGTTGTCCCAGTTGACAAACAGGACCTGCCCCGTAAAGAGCATGAGAAAACGGTGTATGGTGAGGCACAGAACGCAGTTTGTGGACTGCGCGTTAGGCGTCGTTTACAGGACCCCTTTTTCTTGCGGTGCATGTTATGTGGGCCAGACGGGCAGATGCCTTAACGATCGCTTACGGGAACATGCCAATAATGTTCGTGGCGGAAAAGATGGCTTCTTAGCGCAACACGTGAGCACGTGTGGGTGCACTCCGCTGTTTGAAAAAACAACAGTTCTATGCAAGATTAAAGAGGAAAACGTGCGTATAATTTATGAGGCTGCTCAAATGGAGCTTGAAAGCAGCGCATGTGTAAGCAAGCCTTCAGTTGCCCTATCAGATAAAGAGATATGTTTCTTGAGGTGCGAGGGTAGGCGCAGCAGGCATGGCGTTAGTTGATAATTTGTATCTTAAAATACGTCATTTTTTCACTCTTTGTGCTCCATTGCATATTAACGGTCTTCCCGTCAATAAAATTTTAGTTGGAAGTCAGTGCTTGTCTCGTCCCTTTCTTGTCTTTCGTGCATTTTTCGCGCTGCTAAAACCCAAGTATGCCATACCAACTAGCCCAGTCAACCGCTCTATTGCCTAGAGGAACTTGAGTTCCAACGGTTACCGCCACACAGTGCTGAAAGCACCATCACGACTGATGCCTTATTGTGTGCTATGATCTGGGCAATTATACGGGAAGAACTGCAATTTTTCGGCCTCTCAACGGCACCCAGTCCACCTCCCCTCTCCAACGCTGCTTTGCGCGACGTTATCAAAGAGCAGTTGGCGTCCATGACCGGGCCAGCGTATGTACACTCTCTGGTACCTCGACCCCAGCTGACGTACGCACAAGTCCTCGTTGGTTTACCACCCGTCGTACAACCAATGCCCGCACACTCGAAGCCTGTTTCACTGTCTTCGTTAACTCCTAGTGCGCCTCGCCAGCCTTTTCAACCACCATGACGGCCATCTCGTCCGATCTGTTATTACTGTGACTACCGGAGCCACATTGCACGCTTCTGTCGGAAGCGTTAGCAGGACGAGCGTCGGGGATTAGACCCCTACGGACAGGATGATGGGACAAGCGGGTGCGCTTTTCAATGTCGTCCGTATGATCCGCCAGTATGTCGCTCACCGTCTCCAACTGCGAAATCTCAGCCAACCCCTTCTTACTGCTCTCTTAGACGCCACTCACCATCACCCTCCGCCACTCCACGTCTCCATTGCGACGTGTCTTGCAATTCACCAACCAACGCCCGCAAAACTAACCTCTGCCGCTTTTGGGGGAAAAGCTGCATCGAACGAAAAGACAGAAATTCCTTCAGAGCATCCATATAATACAATATCTGTCTTAATAGAAGGTGTGTACGTGGACGCTTTAATAGACACTGGTGCTTGTTTGTCTGTGATGGATCGTTATTTGTGGTCACGTCTGCGGAAAGTCACCACCTTTTATGATGAAGCTACACTGCTCGCTGCTCAAGGGGACGCCATTAGACCTGCCGCTATGTGCACCGCTCGAGTTTTCATAGCTGGCCTTCTGCATTTTGTGCAATTTGCCGTGCTTAGTTCGTGTGCCAACCAGCTTATATTAGGCTGGGATTTTCTGTCTATGGCGAACGCTTCCATCTGCTGTCGAGAAAATATTGTTCAGATGTTTGAAACTGACAAACCCCATTTTGCAGATGACAAGCCCGTTCGCTTGTTCGCTGCGGAACATACTGAGCTACCACCTGGTCATCAGCGAATAGTCACCATCACTTCTAATGTGATCGACTCTGGTGATGTGTTTGTCCAACCATCTGAACGCTGCCTCGCAAGAAGTATAGCCCTTGCTGCAGGTCTAGCGTTGTTCAACAATGGCTCCGGACGTCTCTACGCTACAAACCAGACGTCTGAGAAAACTTTCATTCCTAAATGCACCACAATAGCTTGCGTTACAGAATCCCGATCTGTCGTTGTTGTCCCGCTTATGCCAGCGTGTTTTGACCTTCCTTCTATTGGACGTTCATCATGCGTTTCTGTTCTTGCTGCGACTATTAGTCCAGAGCTGACCTTTTCACAGACAGATAAATTGCTTGCCTTGCTACAAAAGCATAGGAGATTCTTTGATGCCCATTCCTCATCTCTCGCACAGACGTCCATTATCAAGCATCGTATCCAGACCAATGAAACTTCCATCGTACGTCGTTGGCCATATCGCGTCTCTTTGTCCGAGCATGAGGTCATTCAAGAGAATGTAGCCGATATGCTGCAACGGAACATTATACGTCCCTTCGCAAATCCTTGGACATCCCCTGTTGCCTAAGTAAGGAAAAAAGATGGCTCCGTGGGATTCTACGTGCACTACAGAGCACTTAATAAGATTACTCACAAAAATGTTTACCCCATGCCGCACATACACAAGGCTTTCGATTCACTGCAGGGTGCCGAGTACTTCTCAAGCCAAGACCTGCGTTCGGGTTACTGGCAAATCCCCATGCACGATGATGACAAAGAAAAGACAGCGTTTTCAATACCAGATGGGCTGTACGAATTCAACGTCATGCCATTCGGCCTTTGCAATATTCAAGCAGTATTTGAGCGGATGATCGACACAGTTTTACGAAGCTTGAAATGGAAAACTTGCTTGTGCTATTTAGACTATATAGTTATTTTCTCGTGAACATTCCCTCAGCTCTTGCAACGACTGCACGATGTTCTCACGTGCCTTGCAAACGCAGGCCTTCAGCTGAACACCAAGAAGTGCCGTTTTGCGAGCATGACAATTACAGTGTTAGGTTACCTCGTGAGCAAGGACAGTATTCGTCCTGATTCAGACAAGATTTCTGCTGTCTAACACTTCCCGCGTCCTGAAAAAGCCAAAAATTAGCGCAGTTTCCTCGGCCTCGCTTCTTATTTCCGCCGATTCATTCGAGACTTCGCGTCAATAGCTTCACCATTGCACAAGTTGCTCGGATCAGGCGTCGCCTTTGTGTGGTCTTCTGAATGTGAAGCGGCGTTTGCCCAACTTAAGTGGGCCCTCACATCTGAACCAGTCCTCTGTCATTTTGACGAAACCGCACCTACGCTTCTGCATACAGACGATAGTGCTCAAGGCGTTGGGGAATTCTCCTACAGCGAGACAAGTCTTTACGTGAGAAGGTCGTCGCATAGGCGAGCCGTGCACGGACCCCTGCCGAAAAGAATTATACCATCACTGAACAGGAGTGCCTAGCGGTCGTATGGTCAATACAAAAGTTTCGACCTTATCTCTACGGCCACCACTTTACTGTGGTTACAGACTATCACGCCTTGTGCTGGCTTTCGACAATCAAGAACTTGTCTGGCCGCCTTGGTCGCTGGATTCTTCGCTTACAAGAATGAGACTTAGCGATTACGTACAAGTCGGGAAACAAACATGAAGACGCCGACGCACTTTCGCGTGTCCTGCACTCTTCGGAGCAACTTAACCAACCCGCCCTTGCCGCACTCGACAAGCTTTCGGCTGTCGCTTCCTACATGTTTAATCCTTAGCTACTGTGGACCCAACTTCTCCAAGCGAGTGTGGTTTGTTGTTATCCCATCAACGTACTGACCCTTACTATCGCCGCGTCATGGACCGTCTTGACGGGATTTCCCGGCCCCCTAATGCCCATCTTCGCCGACAGCTGACACAATTCAAGCTAGACAACCACGTCCTGTAGCGTCATATCTACCACCTTGATGGTCTACGCTGGGTGCCCGTTCTACCTCGCTCTCCTCGGGCTCAAGTCCTCAAGACGTGTCACGACGACATGTCTGCTGGACATATGGGCTTCCAGAAAGCGTACGACCGCATAAGATGTAACTACTACTGGTTGAGCTTGTCTACCTGTGTCGCGAAATACGTTGCCTCAATCGCCCTTTGTCAGCGTCACAAGCTGCCTACATCAACTGGAAGTTCAATTACAACCGCTTCCGTGTCCCCTGCAACTATTTGAGGTAGTTGGCGTTGACCTGTATGGTCCGCTTTCTATGGCTGTCACGGGCAATCGATGGATAGTTACAGCTGTCGACCACCTGACCCGCTACGCCGAAACAACTCCCGTGCCTTCTGCATCCGCATCGGAGGTAGCTGACTTCAACCTTCGAGCAAATATCCTTCGTCATGGAGCTCCTCGTGTAATCCTGAGCGAACATGTAAGAGTATTTTTTTCAGAACTCGTCGAAGAAGTGCTCAAGGCATCCGACACTACACACAAAATAAGCTCCAGTTACCATCCTCAGACGAATGGCCCGACTGAGCACTTTCATCGCACACTGTCCGATATAATAGCCACGTATATAAAACCGGACCACAAAAACTGCGACACCAATTTGCTATTTGTCACTTTTGCCTATACTACCTCTGTATAGCGCACAACCAGTTACTCGCCATTCTACCTTGTCCACGGTCGTTTTCCCTCTTCTCTCCTCGATCTTTCGTTCTTCTCTGCGCCTGTTTAAACCATGTTCATCCTTAAGTGAAGAATACGTGTCTCGTCTACTTCATTGCCGCCAGCTGGCTCGCGTCAAGACCGAAGCCAAGCAACAGGATCACAAGCTTGAATAAGATGCATCTCATCGTACCGTTTACTTAGGTCCTGGCGACGAAGTCCTCCTCCTTACACCCATTCGCACTCCTGGCATGTGCGAGAAGTTTCAATTACGTTTTATTGGCTCATACACTGTCTTGACGCAAACGTCTCCTGTCAATTATCGCGCGGCACCCGTTCTTCTCCCAACTGGCCGCCACTGCCAGGCAGCATAAATAGTCCACGTATCCCGCATGAGGCCTTCCACACGGCGTTCCTCTTCGCTTTAAACTACGGCCAAGAACTGCAGTCAGGATTACCGCTTTCACGTCGGGGGCAGAGGAGTTAGTGTAGGCATTCCATAGGCGCATCTACTTTCTTCGCACATGTTCATCATAATGAGTGCCCCTCAGGGGCGCCTGCGCAAGTAGGCGTTTGGTGTGTAGCGAAACCACGGAACCGAGCTAACGGGGGGGTTTCGGCTCCCTCCCACGCCTAGCCGTGCGTGGCTTAGCCGTGTCCGGGGAAAAGGGGATCCTGGGGGTTGAGCCGAAGCTGGGTTATTGGACTTTTAAGGCCCCCCTGGCAGAGGCAACACACCCCTTTGGCCCCGGCTTCACGTAGACGGCACCTCTGGGCTGACCCACCCAGGGGAAATCGGCAGTCGCCTTTTCCTATCTCTATCTTCCCCACACCTTCGTCTTTTGTCCTCTTTAAATCTATCCTGTATTCTAATTTCTTCTGTTACTTGCCCATTTTCAAGGGCGGCTTGGGTTAAACTTGTGCAACTAGCCAACATTGGCCTACGCGCATTAGGTTATCGTAGCGGTGTACGGCGGGCGTCAGCATGTTTCGTGTTTCATGAACCTTGTAGCGTCCCCTCGTTGGGCTCCGTGGTGGGTGGCCGCCATCGTTACTGAATTACATTCATTTATCATGCAGAGAAGCTTTCCACTCCTCAATGATCGTGCCGCTTCAAAGCGCGTACGCACCGAAGAATTTTCCTTTTTCAGCCGACCCAAAGAATTATTCCCTCGTTATCATGTACACAGTGAGAAGCCCAACAAAACAGCCAGAACAGTGTTCTTGTTTATAGTATCGCGGTCCCTGACAGCCACATTAGGTGATGACTACAAAGTTATAAAAATGGCTAGTGGTGACCTTCTTTTAGAACTCCGTGACAAAACACAATTTGACAAAATAAAGAACCTTGCAACATTCGGCGACATTCCCATCAGCGTAACACCTCATCGAGCCATGAACTCTGCACGTGGAGTTGTTTCTCACACAGACCTCCACGACCTGACGGAGGCTGAACTCCTCAAGGGCTGGAAAGAACAGAATGTGACCAATGTGAAGCGAATCGTTATCCGAAGGAACAATCAGGAAACCCCCACGAAACACTTGGTACTGACCTTTACCACCAGTGAACCACCACAAACAATAGAAACTGGCTATACAAAGACACTGATCAGACCCTACATACCAAACCCCCGCCGATGTTACCAGTGTCAAAGGTTCGGTCATGGCTTTTAGAGCTGTCGTGGTCGACCTGCTTGTGCCAAATGCGGTGCCCAAGGCCACATCTCTGACAAATGTAATGAAACCCTACATTGTGTAAACTGTGACGGAGACCACGCGTCATATTCACGTTCTTGTCCACAGTGGAAAAAAGAAAAAGACATTATTACACTGAAGATTCGCGAAAATATCTCCTTCAAGGAAGCACGCCGAAGGTGTTCGGCTTTTCACGGCACAACTTACGCTGATGCGGCGCGTCAGGGGGCAGCGTCGCATCACCCTCCGCCACTACCTAGGCCCACGCAAAGTGAGCCATCGGGTGTGGTGGCCGCCCCCATAGTGGAAACAGCCAAGCCTGCTCCACCTACCAAGCTAGAGACTCAGGCGACTCCAGAGTCGTCGGGTCGACCGACCACGTCTCACCAGGCGAGGTCGCAAATTCCCAACCGCAGCTCGCGTACGCGGGCGTCCAGTGTTTCACGTGAGGCAATGGACACAAACACGGTACCTCAGGTGCCGGGAATGCAGCGTGGCTCCCTAGAGCGCGCTAAAAGAACCAAGACACCAATAACAGGGCCCGACGACGGCTCTGCTACTTAAGTTACAACTTCCCACTTGAACAGCCACTTCATTTCCGTACACACAGCACCACTTTCCATCAAATATGGAAACAAAGATTGTACAATGGAACGTCAGAGGCCTTCTCACAAACCTCGACGATGTCCAAGAACCTCTACACATTCACTCACCAAAATTGCTGTGTGTACAGAAAACACACTTAAAATCTAAACACACCAACTTTCTACGCAGTTACTTTATTTTCCGAAAGGACCGTGATGATGCCGTGGCATCATCTGGAGGTGTAGCTGTTATAGTTAAGCAAGGTTTAGCATGTAAACACTTGAAACTCCAAACGTCTCTTGAAGCAATGGCTGTTCGAGTGGTGCTTCTAAGCAAACTCGTCACCATTTGTTCTATATACATACCTCCACATTTTCAACTACACAAACATGAATTCCCGTCCTTGATAGATGAACTTTCCGAACCCTATCTTGTTCTAGGGGACTTTAATGCACATAACATGCTATGGGGCGACTCTCGTTGTGACGCCCGAGGTCGACTGATTGAACAGTTTCTTCTCTCTTCAAGCGCGTGTCTCCTGAATCGCAAAAGAAACAACCTATTATAACCTCGCTAACAATACCTATTCCTCAATAGACCTAAGCAGAGTATCTCCATCGCTTGTGCCTCTACTGCACTGGAAAGTCATCACTAATCCCTACAGAAGTGACCATTTGCCCGTAGTTTTTAGCACACCTACATCAATTGAATGCCCGCCCCAGGTTTCGAAATGGCTATTAAGCAAAGCCAAATGGAAACAGTTCTATAACATCACTCATTTAAACTAGCGCGACATGTGCACTTTGAGCAATGATGCGGCTGTCGACTACTTTACAGCGTCTCTGATTGATGCAGCAACAAAAATCATTCCACAAACGAATGGACACCATGGAAAACGACGTTTGTCATGGTGGAACTCAGAGTGCCAAAATGCACGCAGGCAGCAAAACAAAGCATGGAGGGTGCTTCGGAACTCACCGACAGCCGAAAACCTTGCCACTTTAAGAAAATGAAGTCTCAGGCCAGCAGAACGCGTCGGCAGGCCAGAAGAGACAGCTGGCACAAGTTTTATTGGGGAATAATTCATATACCCAAGAGGCTAAAGTCTGGAACATGGTTGTTAGAGTAGCAGGAAAACAAGTGCATTCACTCTACTCGTAAACACCCTGGGTGACAGCCTGGAAGATCAGGCGAACTTCCTCGGTGCACACTTCGAGCAGGTCTCTAGCTCGTCACACTATACTGAAGCTTTTCAAAGATATAAAGCGAAAATCAAAAACAGAAATTGGAATACAAGTGTACAACATACGAGGCATACATCCAACCTGTTAACTTAGCTGAGCTACAAATATCACTAAATTCCTGCAGTAATTCTGCCTCAGGCCACGACCATGTCATGTATGAAATGTTGAAAAACCTGTCGCTTTAAACGCTATAACCTTTACTCTCCCTATACAATGCTATCTGGCTTTCTGGCACCATACCTACTTCCTTGAAACAAGCTATTGTTATCCCTATTTTGAAACAGGGCAAAGACCCTTCCTCAGTTTCAAGTTATAGGACAATTGCACTAACCAGCTGCCTTTGTAAACTTTTTGAAAAAATGATAAACCGCCGACGTTTATATTTCCTTGAAACACACAATCTTCTTGACCAATACCAATGTGGCTTTCGAGGGGGTAGATCTACTACCGACCATCTGGTGCGTATCGAGGCACAGATCCGAGACGCTTTCGTCCACAAAAAATACTTTCTTTCTGTGTTTCCCGATATCGAGAAGGCTTACGACACAACATGGCGTTTTGGCATATTAGGAGACTTGATCACCTGGGTGTGCGCGGTAGAATGCTTTCCATAATCGAGAGTTACTTGTCCAATGGGACATTCCGTGTGCGTGTGGAAAGTGTTCTCTCCCAATTATATGTTCAAGAAACGGGAGTACCGTAAGACGGTGTACTTAGTTGTACACTTTTTATTATCAAAATGAATTCCTTGCCCCCTTCCATACGCCGCAATATGTTTTGTTGTACATATGTTGATGACGTCCAGCTTGGCTTTAAGTCATTCAACCTGGCAATGTGTGAACGGCAGGCTCAGCTAGCTTTAAACAAGGTCTCTAAATGGGCAGAAGAAGATTGATTCCGACTGAACCCACAAAAAAGCACATTTGTCTTGTTCTCCCGAAAGAGTGGTATGCACTCAGGACCTGACATTCAATTGAAAGGTCAACGTCTGTCTGTTAATGCCGAGCAGAAATTCTTAGGCCTAGTTTTGGACCACAAGCTGACCTTCATACCGCAAATGAAGTATCTGAAAAGAAAATGTATAAAAGCCATGAGTGTTCTGAAAGTGTTCTCATGTACTACTTGGGGTAGCGACAGGCAATGTCTGTTCAATCTGTATAGAAGCCTCATTCGCACCCGCCTAGATTATGGGGCCGTTGTTTATCAGTCTGCAACTAAAGTGCTTTGAAGAGGCTGGACCCCATGCACCATTACGGAATCCGCCTTTCCAGGGCGCTTTTCGCACCAGCCCTGTAGAAAGCCTTTACGTTGATTCAAATGAATGGTAGCTTCATCTACAAAGAACTTACATATCCTTTGTAAATTTTCTTAAGGTGAAAGCAGACAAGAAACACCCCTCCTACTCCACTATTAAGGATTTGTCGAGCTCTATTCTGTTTCAAAACAGGCCTTCGATGAGGCAGCCCTTCTCAGTTCACCTGAAGGGCGTAACTGAGAAAACTGGAGTGTCACTTGAGCACAGTTTAATAGATCCTGCAGTATACCGCCACCGTGGCAGTGGCAGATTATAGACTGCGATGTGTCTTCCCTAGAAGTTACAAAACATGCGCCCATTGCCCATATTCGAAACTACTTCCTTGAACTTCAACACAAATACACACGTCCTGAGTTCTTTACAGACGCCTCCAAGTCTAAGTCTTCTGTGTCCTACGCTGCTCTCGGCCCATCCTTTTCGGATGCTGGCCGTCTACATCCGCGGGGAAGCTTACGCGATACTAGTGGTGGCTAAACACATCAAACAATCACAAATACAAAAAGCAGTAATTCATACGGACTCCCTCAGTGTGGTTACGGTTCTGCACAATCTTAAAAAAAACCCTGTCCTCATCTCACTCTACTCTATTTTACGCACACTCTACACACTCAAACAATATGCTGTAGTGTGCTGGGTGCCAGGGCACCGTGAGATCCAAGGCAACGTGATGGCGGTTCAGCTTGCTGCATCCGTCCACGAAATCAGTTCCACCACACCCATATCGATCTCGCCCCTTGATCTTAAGCCATCTCTCAAACGAAAGCTCTTAGACTACTGGCAGAGCAAGTGGGATAGACACACACAAAACAAGCTACACGTTATCAAGCCACACCTTAGCCATTGCCAACCAGTATCAAAATCACGTCTAACAGAGGTAACACTAACGAGGCTCAAGATAGTACACACATACACGACACACACATAACTTTTGTCCGGTGGCGATCCGCCATTGTGTGACAGATGTGGTGAAGCACTAACAGTTCTTCACATTTTAATTCAGTGCAAACAATTGGACACTCTAAGAAAACAACACTTTCCATTACCCTACCGACAACATACACCTTTACACCCTGCATTGTTCGTCGGTAGGGAACCGCTTTTTAGTCATAAATCATTGTTAGCGTTTTTAAAAGAAATTCATAGTTTTCATATCATATACCCAGGCATCCCCTAGCACGACCTCTGCAGAGAGGTTTTGGCCGCGGTGGCTATACAACAAAACACTTGCCTCGCAGCCCTTGGACACAAGGGCGCTGATGAGGCACTTGTGCTAGTGCCAAATATTTTTACACATTTCTATTATCAAAACCTTTGTCACCCTTTTTACAGTGTATATCACGTCACTGTCATGTTTTTAATACTTGTGTTTTTACCCGAATTGTCGCGAGGAATTTCAAGGCCCCTATACAGCCACGCAACATGTCATTGCCCACATCTATATACTTAGTTGAAATGGCGTTCTTCGGCCATCAATTGGCGCTTGCGCCATAAAGCGCCACACATCATCATCATTATAATGAGTGGTCGTCATCTTCATCTGCGGTGGGTACTTGGCTTGCCTCAGTTCTTTGCCTTGAGTGTGGTCGTTGCATCGTGTCTTCTGGGCCTAGTAAATGTTGCCTTCACCGTTGCTTCACAGTATTGAGTAGTGTTTTCGCACAAAGACGATAAAACACTATACAGCGGGCATATCAATGCACCAATTTGAAGTTATATTGACACCTACCTACCCTGCAGGAGTGTCTGTGAAAGCAGGCATTTGGTGTGTAGCGACACCATAGACGCGAGTTAACGGAGGGTTTTGACCTGTCTGACGCCTAGCCGTACGTGGCTTTGCCGTGTCCGGAGAAAAGGGGAACCGGGGTTTGAGCCGACGCCGGCTGATTTAACCTTTGAGATCCGCCGGCAGAGGCAACGCACCACTTTGGCCCTGGCTTCACGTAAACGGCACCACTGGACTGACCCATCCAAAGGAAACCGGCTGTCACCTCTTTCCGATCTCTTTTTTTCTTCACTTTCGACTTTCCCTCTTTCAATCTTGCCTGTCATCTTCTTCTTTCTGTTTACTTCACCTTCCAGGCAGCAAAGGTTAAACTAAAGCATGTGCCCTCTCTTGGTCACATAATATTGCCACTTTACATTCCTCAAGTTTTGTTATTGCCCCGATGCTCTACACAATTCTCAGCGCAAACCGCGCCTGCAGTTTTCGAGAAGCATCAGGACCGTAATAGATCATTTCGATAAGATCACGCCCATTCCGCGAACTGTGCACATTATTCTGGAACCTACGTTACCGTCAGCGACAACGCTAGAACATTCGACGGCAAGAGTATAAATGCCGACGCAGTTTGCCATTTGTCAGTAGTTGATCGACGACTGACGCTCTGGTCACTGCTATCAGTTCGAGACTGCTACTGTAAGCAGACTTTCCGTTTACCGGGCACAGGTTCGCCCAAATAAATAGTTAAATTCCAACGTAAAGTCTCCTGTCTTTGGCCACGTTATGCCCCCTTGACATCTGGTGGCGGTGCTGCTTTGTTCAATTACCGGACGCCCCCGTCAAGTCGTGAACCCAGCCCACGTCGCGGAGAAGACACCAACGCCAAACCGGAGCAGAGCACAAGCCGCTGACAGCAAGGTCTACCACCGGAGTACGGGCCCCTTTAGGACAAGGCGCGGAAGACCAAGGCCATGACCTCGACTGCAGCGACAATGACAATAGCAGCGTCCCAGCCCGCGATCGTCATGCATCAACCCAGGAACCACCAACTTACCATAGGTCATCGTTCGAAGAGCCGGAGACCTGGCTGTAAACATACGACCGTGTGGCCGCCCTGAACAACTGCAACAAGGTAAAAGAGCTCCGCCATGTGTACCTCTACATGGAAGACACCGCAAGAACCGAGCTCGAAAATCGGGAGTCCACGCTTCAAACGTGGGAGGTCTTTGGCGGCGCATTTCTGCGAACATTTGTGAGCATAGCTCGCAAAGAGAGGGCCGCTGCTTTGCTGGAGACCCGGGTTCAGCTACGAAATAAAAATATTGCCATTTTCACAGAAGAAATGACCCAGTTATTCCGTCACGCTGACCCAGACACTCCTGAGGAGAAGGAAGTTCGTTTCCTCATGCGAGGAGTCAAACAGAAGCTCTTCGCGGCACTGATGAGAAATCCACCGAACACCATTCAAGAAGTTTCAGCCGAAGCGACCACTATCGGAAAGACCCTGGACACGTGCACCAGACAGTGTAATCGTCGCGCCTGGCTCACGATTGCACTGCTGCTCAAGCCATTGACTCCGAAGCCCTGCGTGAAACGATCCGAGCGAACGTGCGGGAAGAGCTGCGCAAGCTGTTGCTTTCGGCGCAGCCTAGAGTGGGTTCGATTGCCGACATTGTGCGACAAAAAGTTCATCAATTGCTTCGAATTCTCTAAGCACCGCTGCCCGAGCCGGAAGCTATGAGCAACGCCTCTGCAGTGCGCCACAACGCTCCTCCTTGTCAACGCAAAAACACCAACCCAACGCATTTCCGTCACCAGAAGCCACCGCTGCCACCATACCCACCAACGTCCTACCACTCGCCAGCGCGCCAGTGCACTGTGCTGAGAAAAACCCACGTTTGGCGTGAACCTGACAACCGCCCGCTCTGCTACCACTGCGGCGAGGCCGCGCACACATACCCCCGTTGCCAGTACCGACAGATAGGACTGTGTGGCTTCGCCGTCAATGCACAACGTCCGCAGCCAGGGGAACCGCTACGTGACATCGCTGACTACCAGACAGGAACTCAGTGGATACCACAAAGTCCTTCCCGTTCGCCGTCGCCCAGCCGCCGCATGTAACCGCATCACCCGCAGTATTCCGGCTCAACGCCGGGGCGGTCTCCTAGTCCGTATCTGGGAAACTAAGGGCAGCAACCAATGGAGGTGCGGTTGCTGTGCGACAAACTACTGAAGATCCTCCGACGATGACGACGCCGCGACGGAGCTTTCCGAACACCACACCAACCAGGCAAAGTCTTGACGACAAAGCCTCACTCACCGAAGGTGACCTGACGACGCAAAATAGAAGCAGCGGAACAAGCTGACGAAGCCGTCACCCGACGCCATGGCCTAACTGCAACGCGAGATGTCGAACTAGCGACCTCAACGTTCTTATCGATGGCCACAGCGTGACTACTCTCGTCGATACTGGAGCCGACTATTCCGTCATTAGTGGGTCGCGTGCCACGAAGTTGAAGAAATTTAGACAGCTTGGGAAGGCCCCGAAATGCGCACAGCCGGAGGTCATGTCATAAGGCCAGCAGGAATCTGCACATCGAGAGTCACCATTAACGGCCGTTTTAGATGCGGGGCATTTAATACTCGAGGCTTGTAGTGCGGCGCCGTCCGCAAGCTTTCTCCTCCTTCTTCCACCATCTGTGCATCCCTTCCTCCTCTACACACCGCGCGCGCTTCACTCCTCCACCATCTGTGCACCCTTCCTCCTCTACACACCGCGTGCGCTTCTCCTCTTCACGAACATTCGCTAGCTGTATAATGTAGCGCGCATGCGCCGTCACGCTTCGAGAACATCGGCAGCTGACGCGCGCGCATGCGCCGTCGCGCTTCGAGAACATCGGCAGCTGACGCGCGCGCATGCGCCCTTGCGCTTCTCCCCCTTCTCGAACATTCGACAGCTGACAGTGAATGCGCCGTCGCGCTGTATATATACTCAAGGTCGGTGCTCGCTCGCTCAGTTGCCGCTCGTCGGTTGGTTTGTACGGCGCGTCGACGTCCGAGGTCGCAATGATCGACGTCCCTTCGACCAGCGCCGGCCAAAGTGTTGGCGGAACCGCAACCAAGTCGTCGTCCGAAGACAAGGCAGCGCGGAGAAGAGCTCGCGACGGCGAACGTAAACGTCGGCGTCGAGCGGAAGATGCTCAACTTAGAGAACGTGAAGCTGCTGAGAGACGTCAGCGTCGAGCAGCAGCACCGGATTCGGCCGCTCTGAAGCGTAAGCGTCGACAACAGGACGCGGACTTTCGAAAACGAGATGCGTGTCGTACGTGTTCACTCATTTACCACCCCTCCTACAACCACGTTAACCAATTTAGCCAGCGACCCAAGTAAGTCGCAATTTAACACCCCATTTCACAACCACGTTAACCAATTTAGCCATCGACCCAAGTAAGTCGCACTTTAACACCCCGTTAACCAATTATATGCTCCGCATCCTCCTCAGTGTTCCCCCGAGGGAAGCTGTGGGCAATTTTTTTATCCTGCAGACTTCGTAGTCCTACAGCGTTGCTCGAGAGATGTCAATTTTGGCATGGACTTTTTATGCCTCCATGTTGCTGACATCAACCTAAGAGCAAAGTCGATAACGTTATCCACAGAAGAAGCACTACCGCTGCACACGCTGTCAGGAAACCATGCCTTGAGTGTTCTGGAAGAACAAATCACCATTCTACTTGGCTCCAGCGTCTTTATTTCAGTCAGCGCTCCTAAATTAACTGACTTAGAAGGCGTCCTTTAAGGCAGTCGGCATCTGTTGGTCACTAGAATTATTTGCATCGCAAAAGGAATTGTAGAGCTGTGGGAAGGCAAAGCAATGGTTATGCTCACAAATTTCTGCAATGAGCACAAACATGTGAACAAAGGAACGACGGTCGCATATATCGAATAAATTGTGGAAGCCAGCAGTGCTTTCGCCCTCGCCGATACTGCGGAACCTGCTCAAAGGAACCAAGCCCCACCCACAGCTTTCGACGTCAATCCCAGACTTCCGAATCATAAGAAAGAACAGCTCAAGGCCATGCTCCTGCTTTACGAAGACTGGTTTTCACCGTCATCGAAAATTCGACAGACCCCAATCACGAAACATTGCATCATAACCGAAGAAAATGCCAGACCACTCCGTGAGAGTCCATACAAAATTTCGACGCGAAAACGCGAGACCATGAAGAGACAAGTTGATGAAATGCTGTGGGATGACATCATATAGCCGTCCAAGAGTCCATGGGCGGCCCCTTCGTGTTAGTGAAGAAAAAAGGATAGGACCCTACGTTTCTGCGTCGATTATCGCCGCCTGAACAAAATCACAAGAAAGGACGTGTATCCCCTCCCACGAAGAGATAACACACATGATCGGCTCCATAACGCCAAGTATTTTTCGTCATTAGACCTCAAGCCTGGCTATTAGCAAATCGAAGTCTACAAAAGAGACCAAGAGAAGACGGCCTTTATAACACCGCATGGCCTCTTCGAGTTTAAAGTAATGCCCTTCGGTCTTTGCTCAGCACCTGAAACTATTCAACGCATTATGGATACAGTACTGGCAGGATTGAAGTGGCAGACTTCCCTTGTGTACTTGGATGACGTCTTCGTTTTTTCCTTGAGTTTCCACGAGCATCTTCGGCGCCTTGAAGCTGTACTTCAAGCAATCAAGACGTCCGGACTCACACTCAAGCCAGAAAATTGTAGATTTGCGTACGAGGAGCTCTTGTTTTTGGGGCACGTGATCAGCAAGTCTGGTGTTTCTCCCGATCCACAGAAAACAGCCGTCATCACCGACTTCCCGCCGCCCACTCGCGAGAAGGCGGTGCGCCGATTTCCGAGCCTGTGCGCCTATTAGAGGCGGTTCGTGAAAACCTTAGCCCGCATCACCAATCCACTCACTAACATTACCAAGGCCGACGTGGAGTTGAAGTGGGAAACTCTGCAAAAACACGCTTTCCAGGAGCTTAACTATCGCCTCTAGACGCCTCCGGTACTTGCCCATTTCGACGAATTCGCCGAGACAGAAATACACACTGACGCAAGCAGCATAGGTCTCGGTGCCGTTCTTGTACAGAGTGCTGACAAACTCGAAAGGGTTATTAGTTACGCCAGCCGATCGCTATCTAAAGCAGAATCCAATTATTCCACAACAGAAATGAAGTGCCTTGCCATAGCCTGGGCTACGTCGAAATTTAGCCCCTACCTCTACGGCAGGCCCTTCACAGTTGTGAGCGACCACCACGCCTTGAGTTGGCTAGCTACCTTGAAGGACCTTTCAGGTCGCTTCGAAAGATGGAGCCTGACACTTCAAGAATCTGACATTACCGTCTTTTACAAGTCCGGCAAGAAACACTCCGACGCCAACTGTCTCTCTCGTGCGCCTGTCGACCAACCACCGCCTGACGACCAGGTTGACGACTACTTCTTGGGACGATAACTGCCGACGACTTCGCTGAACGACAGCGGACCGACCCGGAACTTAAGGCCCTAACAGAGTACCTCGAAGGCAGGACCGCCGAAGTCCCGAAGGTATTCAAGCACGCAGTTGCGTCGTTTTTCCTGTGAAACGGTCTTCTCTAAATGAAAAACAAAAGAAAACAGGGTAATGCCATGTTTCATTTCTCAAGTTTTGTTATCGCCCCAATACTCTACAAAATTCTCAGCGCAAACCACACCTGCAGTTTTCAAGAAGCTTCAGGGCTGTAGTAAATCATTTTGACAAGATCACGCCCACTCCGTGAACTGTGTAGATTATTATGGCACATACGTCACCGCAAGCGATAACGCTAGAACATTCAATGGCAAGAGTATAACTGCCGACGCACTTTGCCACTTGTCAGTTGTTGATCGACAGTCGACCGCTCCGTTCACTGCTATCTGTGCGAGACTGCTACTGTAATCATACTTTCCGCTTACCAGGCACAGGTTCGCCCCAACAAACAGTTGCATCCCAACATAAAATCTCCTGTCTTCGGGCACGTCACGACCCCTTGACAATGTCAGTGGGTTATTGTGGCTTTGCACAGCTGTCGCTGGCATGCATTTTTATAATTGTGCTGCTGCGTCCCGATGTTGGGCTCCGTGATGGGTGGCTGGCATGACTGTTGAATTTATATATACCCATGGCCTCTTTTCTATTCTCCGAACTGTCTGATCGCCATCCCTTTAAGAGAGGGTGCAACGAAGGAATGCTGAATGTCTTCTGAAAACCCAAACAAATATTTCCGCGCTCACATATGACACACAAGGAAACACAAAAGAACGCAAGAACAATCTCTTCATTTGTTGCAATAAAATGTCTGACCAATACCTTGGTACAGTTTATCAGGCTACACGCATGGCCAGTGGTGACCTTCTTGAAGTACCAAGCGAGGCCCAGTGCGAAATCTCTCATAACTCATGTATTTGGGAACCACACCTGTATCTGTCACACCGCACCGTTCCCTGAACATTTCCCGAGGCGTAGATTCTGATCAAGATCGAATCAGCCTGACAGAGAATGAGCTCCGTGAGGGCTGTAACGAACAGCACGTAACGCAATTTCTGAGAATTAAGATCAGCCGTCACAACAAAGAAACGCCGACAAACCAACTTATCCTTACATTCTGCACAAGCACAATTGAAGAATATATCGAAACAGGCTACCTTGGAGTAAAGTTTCGACCCTACATTACCAACCCCCAACGTAGTTTTGAGTGCCAGGGTTTCAGCCACGAATCTCAAAGCTGCCGTGGCCGTCATACCTGTTCAAAGTGTTGTTCACACCAACACGATGCAGATAACTGTGACAACTCCTCACAGCGCAACTGCAACGGTGAACACCCCGCTTACTCTTGAACATGTCCTACATGGAAACATAAAAAAAGGAATTCTTACACTCGAAGTAAATGAAATAAGCTCATTTGGGGAGGCACGCAAGTGTCTATCTTTGCAGGGCCCTTCGTTTGCAGAGGTGGCACAAAAGGGTGCAGTGCCACCAAAATCGGCAGTGTGGGCACGTGACACACAAATTGGACGGGCGACAGCGCCATTCTCCTCTCAGCGGAAGTAGAACAGGTTCTTCTGCCCACAAAAGGCTTCCAGGCCTCTGAGCTCAAAGCCTTAGGGCCTTCTGTCTCGACAGATGGCACTAAAGCTTGCATGCCCACACGCATGAACCACGAGTTGCATCCAGGACCTCGTCAGATGTGATAGACACAACCGCAAGTTCAATAAAGTCTTCGATGCCGAAAGACAGGCGGGCTTTTCGGAGTGTGCCAGAAAGACAAAAACCATCACGGGGTCTGAAAATGGCTCCTCACTTAACTCACCACTTCTTTAGTACACACACAACTTTTTTCACTAATAATACAAAAATATTACTGTGGAACGTCAGAGGACTGCTTAGTGAAAAGGGGTTTATTGGCGTGTATTGCGACTGTGTCCCTACGACAAAAACGCGATCGAGACGGTGCAACGGTCAAGCAGATGCCGGTGAGGATCAGCATGAGGCGAGCGAGCGAAGCCCAGGACCCAGTACCCAAGCGGTGGCGATGTTGCTTGCCTACGATGCGTTTTCTTCTTTACAATTTTCTCCCGCCGAAAAAGAACCACCTTGGCGACCTAAAAGTCTGGAGGCAGAGGGCTATAATATGGCTTAAGGAGACCAACGTGGACGATGTCACGTCCACGCCGGCGCATGTCGTCAGATGGGGAAAGTGGCTCAATGAGAAAATTCACCGGCGAGGTTTGCTCCAAAATGCGATAAGGACCCTCGTACTTCGGGACGAGTTTTTAGGAAAGGCCGTGTGTTTGTTAAGGAACAGCCAGCCATAGAAATTATCCCGTGGAATAGCTGTGGCTTCGTGAAGAGCCGGCGTTGTGTTCTTTCTGGCGCTCCTGTTCTTGTGACGTAAAGGTGCGTGCGAGTTCACGGCACTCTTCTGCTTTTCGGGCAGCTTCGGACACAGATGGGCATTCGGATGCGTCAGAATGGTATGGAAGGAGAGTGTCGATGGTGTGGGATGGTTCGCATCAATAAAGGAGAAAGAAATGTGAAAATCCAGTGGTAAACTGTGCTGTGGTGCTGTATGCGAACGTGATGAATGAAAGAATGCGATCCAAGTTAGTATGCTTAGATGTCACATACATCACAAGCATATCGCCGAGTGTGCGGTTAAATCCCTTCGTGAGCCCGTTAGTCTGCGGATGGTATGCTGTGGTCTTGCGATGAACAACATAGCATTTAGAAAGCAGAGCCGTGACGACTTCTGATAGGAAGGCTCGACCTCGGTCACTTAGTAGTTCTCTAGGAGTACCATGTTGTAGTATGAATCGATGGAGGACGAAGGACGCTACGTCCCGCGCAGTGGCACTTGGAAGGGCAGCGGTCTCAGCGTAGCGTTTTAAATGGTCCACAGTGACAATGATACACCGATTTTCATCTGATGTTGTCGGTGGAGGGCCATAGAGATGAATTCCGATTCGATCGAAAGGTTTGGCAGGGCACGGAAGCAGTTGAAGCGCACCGGACGAGTGAAAAGGCGGTGATTTGTGGCGTTGACAGTCGCGGAAGCCCAAAATGAATTTTCGAACAAAATTATACATTCCGCGCCAGTAGAAGCGACGGCGAATGCATTCGTAAGTTTTGATAAGTCCAGCATGGCCACATTGGGGACCGTCTTGAAAGGTGGTGCATATTTGTGATTGCAAGCTGCGGAGGACAACCAAGAGCCACTTACGACCTTGAGGGGCGTAGTTGCGTCGGTGTATCAGCCGATCACGAATGGCGAAACGAGCAGCTTGACGTCAAAGAGATCGTAATACAGCAGTGCTTGACGATCCAGAGAGACCGTCAAAAAGCGAAGCAATCCATGGGTCCTTGTGTTGATCACTGGCAAACGAATCGAGGTCGAGAGATGCGACGGAGTTGGTACCAGTGGTTCCGCAGGCCGAGTCGGGAGGTAAAGGCAAACAGGACAGGGCGTCGGTGTCAGAATGCTTTCGTCCACTGCGATACATCACGCGAATGTCGTACTACTGGATTTGCAGTGCTCACCGAGCTAGGTGGCCAGAAGGATCTTTCCATGTGGCGAGCCAATAAAGTGCATGGTGGTCTGTTACCAGGTCGAATGGGCGACCGTACAAATAAAAGCGGAACTTCCGAAGCGCCCACACTAGCGCTAAGCTCTCTTTTTCAATGACGCTGTAATTGGCCTCAGCTTTAGTGAGCGTGCGACTCGCATAAGCGACGACGTATTCGGAGTAGCCCGGCTTGCGCTGGGCGAGGACAGCGCCAAGACCAACCACGCTAGCGTCTGTGTGAACTTCCGTTGCAGCTGTTGGGTCGAAATGCCATAGAATGGGAGGAGAAGTTAGCAGACTACGGAGCGTGGCAAACGCGACGTCGCAGTCAGGAGACCAGGATGAAAGGTCTGCGTCACCGCGTAGGAGGTTGGTCAGTGGTGACATGATCGACGGAGAATTTCGAACGAAGCGCCGGAAGTACGAGCATAGTCCGATGAAACTGCGTAATGCTTTCAGTCTAGTAGGTTTCGGGAACTCGGCGACTGCTCGCAGTTTTGCAGGGTCGGGTAGAACACCATGCTTGGACACGATGTGCCCTAAGATGGACAGCTGTCGCGCGGCGAAGCGGCACTTTTTAAAGTTCAGTTGGAGCCCAGCGTTAGTTAAACACGTCAGAACCAGTTGGAGCCGAAGCAGATGTGTAGAAAAATCGGGAGAGAAAAGGACAATGTCGTCGAGGTAGCATAGACACACAGACCACTTCAGTCCACGCAGAATGTTGTCCATGAGTCGTTCAAACGTGGCAGGAGCATTATAAAGCCCAAAAGGCATTACGTTAAATCCATACAGGCCATCTGGTGTAATGAACGCAGTTTTCTGGCGATCAGCTTCTGCCATAGGAACCTGCCAGTATCCAGATCGTAAGTCTAAGGAGGAGAATAATTCAGCTCCTTGGAGGCTGTCAAGGGCGTCGTCAATGCGCGGTAATGGATAGACGTCTTTCCGCGTCACCTTGTTTATACGTCGGCAGTCGACGCAAAATCATATTGTTCTATCCTTCTTTCAAACTAGAACGACAGGAGATGCCCAAGGACTGTGCGATGGTTGAATAACGCGACGACGTAGCATCTCTTCGACCTGGTCGTTGATGACGTGACGTTCTGCAGCAGAGACACGGTACGGTCTTTGACGCAATTGCTGGTGCGAACCGGTGTCAATGTAGTG